>NC_088684.1:20127331-20435164 GCF_028017835.1 Emys orbicularis
TCGCAGTAACGTTATCTATGTGTAACAACACCGCAGGTCAGGTTCTCTGCAAGGATTAAACTCAGGACTTCTGGATCTAAAATAATGGAGTTCTGTTGTGTTAGCTGAAGGACCAGATCTGCTAGCTGTGATGGACTCATAAGCCTCTATATGTGGTCTAGCCACAAGAGTTCAACAAAAAGCCTCATTCTGTTTTTCTACACAGCAATTAAAAACCCACTGCTGGCTCATGCCAGCAGACTCAGGCTTGTGGAGCTCGGGTACTAAGGGGTGTTTAGTTGCAGTGTAGACACCCAACAAATGGGTGGAACAAACAGAACAGGGGTGGGGAAAGCAAGACGTTTTTGCTGACATGAACCAGGTGCACAATTAGTAGGTGTAATAAGCCAGTCAGCAGCAGTGAGGTTGGCATGGTGTCTGCCTAAGATGGCAGGGTTTTATAGTCATCATGGCAAAGAGGAGCTGTAAGAAAAGTGTTTGAAGGAGGACAATAAGATAGTGGTTGTATGGGGAATTCATGTTACACCAGTTCTTAAAGCATCTATTATTAGAGGTGTTGCTTGTCTGAAAATGTTAAAAATAATATGGCACCATCAGACAGAGAAGAGGGTGAGGTAAGAGTGAGATGTTAATGAGACGATTTCATATTTAATTTTGGTGTCCTTACCAAGTTACCCTGTAACCTGATTTAAAAGCAGCCTGTTACCCTATATGAGAGAAATGCTCTTTTTTTAAACGGAACATGCTTTTAACCTTTCATGTAACCCAATGCCCTAAGGGGCTTTGCAGAGGGCTCATTTGCATTCTGCATAGCTACTAGCTGTGCCTGGGGAAAATGGCATCATCCCATACCGAGCTGTGAATATGGCTGAGTCAAGGGATTGTTTGGAAATAGCTGGCCACAATTTCATGATGATTCGGAAGAGACTTGAAGTTGCTGCACCAGATCTTTAGCTGATATAAATCAGTGTGGCTCCATTGACTTTAATGGAGCTATACTGATTTACACAAGTGAGGACCTGGCCTGTTGTGCTCACATCATCAGTTAGGTGCCTATATCTGAGAGCAAAAAAAGACACTCTAGACCTCAGATCTCCATGGCTGAGAAGGCAAAATTTATCAGCAAAACCTCTCTCTGCACTTAGTAAATGTTCCTACTAAGTTAAAAAAGCCCTTACAAGACACCACAACTGGATCATCTTGGAATGTGTTTTAAGGCTTCTTTAATTCAGTGCCATTTCATTACATTGCCAGAATTAATCACTGTCTTCTGCCACCTGTCCTGGCTTCTTCTTTACTCCTCACTTGATCACTCTGGTGATTTTTTTTATTTACCTTACACATCATTCTCTTTTAATATAAGATTTGATACAGATTATACAGAAATGAATAATACTGGATATGAGTAAATAGAGACCTGGGAACTGCATGTATCTCTGTTAAACACACATTTTATGGCTTTTTAAATAAAATAATTACAATCGCAGATCCTTATGTGTGAAATTCTCTCTTCTCCACCTCAAACCTCAGTTAAATAGGGCTATATGTGGTAAACTGTTGAGGTTGAGGAGGATAGAATATACACTTGAATCTATAGGTAGCATCTCCCACAGTCTCTCTGGGTTGTTTTCCTAGTCCAAGGACTGAAATAGAGGTAGTGACCCCCCTCCCACCCATATTTGGATCTAGTGGCTCCAAAATCCCATGTGATTGCAAATTCAGTGGGCCCCATCACTAGCTGTCGTGCACTGGCTTATGGGGAGTTCACATGGTTCCTTGCTCTGCCGTGCACAAGAGGTGTGCAGTCATTTTCTGCATGAGCAGAAACCTTCCACATACTGGAATTGCTCCGTCCACACAGAGAGCTGTGGTAGTTTTGCTGTGTTGGAGGCGTGGTGTTACACCACAGGGGGCTTGGGTTTCATTCCTGGGTTGGCCACTGACCAGTTAAGTAACTTCAGGAAAGTCACTTCCTCCCTCTGGGCCTCTTTCTCCTCTCACCCTTCTGTCTGTCTTGTCTTCTTAGATTGTAAGCTCTTGGGGTAGGGACTGACTCTTGCTATTTGGTGTCTAACACAATGGAGCCCTGATCTTAGCTGGAGCCTCTATGCATTATTGTAATACAAATAATAACGAAGAAGAATGATATACCCTGGCTCAAACCTCTCCCCAGGCCTTAAGAAGGTGAGATCAAGTCCATCATATGCAGGTCAGCAAGGGTGTTGCTAAGTATTTTAAAAGGGGTCTAGACCACCGCACAGGGTGAGTGTCCATCTCTCTGCCCACGGTGGTCCCAGATAAACTTCTCAAATGGGGGTGTGGGAAAGAGGAAGCAGCACTCAAAGGAAGGGGGAAAAGTTGAGATGAATGGAAGACACATGGCTGAATCAAGCACAGTCCTTTGGAAAGTATCCCCCTGTGTGTCAGTGAGAAAGGGATGAGAATGCGTGAGAATCTGGCTCAATGTGACAGAGTGCAGGGTGCAAACAGGTGAGCCGGCACTCCGATGACTCAGATGTTAATTAGTTCCCCTTGAGAAAGCTGAGACATCTCTGGGAGGTATGCGGGAGAAATTGTATAATGGTGAATTTTATTAATTATTTTATTTATTGAATGTTCATAATAGGTGACTCAGACAAAGCTTTAAAACTCTGTGGGAATTTGTTATATAAAATACGGTAGTGAATTGACTTCAGGTTGTACCACTGAGAACACAAATACACAGAAACGCTGACATACAGAGGCCTCACCTCCAATCACCGTACAGCGTAGGTTCAATTACTCAGCAACTGTCCAGTCTGACTGAGCTCAGAACTTAGTCAGTTTTTTTTTCTGGTTGTATACATTGCACTATAACTATATCTGTACGTAACAGTGAAATATGGACAGATGGCTAAAGCCAGGTAATGTTACGAAGAACACACAAAGTACCTGTGACGAGAAGGGTAGGGGCACGCAGGCAGCTGGTCGATCTGGAAGCGGATATGCAATAAGAAAAGTTTGGGGACCTTTGTTCTAAGGAAGCAATTATCCCATCAGCCCAAGGCTGATAAAGAGGCAGCATGGAAATGCCAACGAGGAGAGAGAGGGGACCAGGCCTAGTGGAGCTCAGTTACATGGAGGCGTCAAGGGAGGGAGACCTCTATTCCCCTCAGGTCCTGGGGTAGGGTGTCCAGATAGAAAGTGTGAAAAATCAGGATAGGCGCCTATATAAGAAAAAGCCCCAAATATCAGGACTGTCCCTATAAAATCAGGATATCTGGGCAGCCTATCCCGGGGAGAGGGCCAAAAAGTGCTGTTGGTGCTGTAAATAGACAGTTGCATGGGGATTGTTGTGGAAATGGTGGAGGGAACTTAAAATAAAAGAGTACGGTGAAGGCACACCCACTGGCGTCCATGCAGTTTCTGTGGGGAAGAAGGCCAGAGAGGAGCCACCCCCTTGACACTCAGACAAGGGCTCTGTTGTGATCAGGGTGACCAGATGTCCCCATTTTCTGGGGACCATCCCGATATTTTGGATTTTGTCTTGTAAAGGTGCCTCTTACCCCCACACTCCCTGTCCCGATTTTTCACACTTGTATCTGATCACCCTAGTTGTGATATTGTGACGGAGGGTTAGTGAACATAACTTTCTTTTGCCATGTCTCTCCAGCTTTATTGCTTTTGATTAGTGGCAACCCATTCTCCTCTACTAGCGATGATGGGCCAAATACAGACATAGCAAAAATGGGTGCAACTCCTGCTGGGGATAGTATTGTTCTTTATTACTCATGTTACACTAGTGGCTAAAGGCGCCAACCAGGGTCAGGGTACCATACATGTACATAACAAAAGACAGTCCCTCTCTTGGACGTCTTACAATACAAATAGACAAGAGGCTAAAGGGAGGTGTTGTTATTCCCATTTTACAGATGGGGGAGCCAAGCCTCAGAGACAGTAAATGACTTGTCCAAGATCACACACTAATCCCCTGGAAAAACTGGGCATGGAACCCAGATTGCCTGGCTCCTAGGCTGGTAGTTTGATTACAAGCCCAGCCTTCATTTCAATCATTCCATTTCAGTGGGAATCCCAGCCCCAGAGCAAGGAGCAGAGGCTGTGGTGCTGCTCAAGGTGCCATCCTTTGAATCAGACCCCAGAATCTTATGCCTGTATCCTTGGGCCTGCTGAAATCATTGGGCACGTTTCAAAGGGCTGTAGCTGCATTAATCAAGGACCAAAGGGAAGATCCCCTGAGCTGTGCCCAGCTCTCGCCTCTGCTTGAGCAGCACTGCTGTGGCCAGCTCTCAGATCCCTTCTGCCGGTTATGTGCTTTGAGATCTTCCACTGAAAGATCTTCTCTGTCAGCGGGGTAGTGATTTTGCTAGTTTTGAACAGAAAATGTAAGCAAAGAACTGTTGTTTTAGTTTGTGCCATATGGCAACGATCTTAGAAGAGACACTTCAGGGTGTAAGGTACCAAACTTTTTAAAGCAATCCAGTTTTTCAAGGGCATATAATTATTGTGTAATAATTCCCTATGTGTCATACAGAATTGCATGCCTTCTTAAGGTGGGGACTTGCTTATTACACAGAAAGCACATAGCCCAGGGCATCTGATTCTGAGTTTAATTGCTACAGTAAAGCAAACAGTAATCTCTGAATAAGAAAATGCCCCACTTCTATGTTTTTATATGATTATCTTTTTTTCTTTTTACATATATTCTAGAATTTCTGAGTGACCATACTCCACCTCTCAACCCAGGCACTCCAGGGATAGGGAGGGAATTAACAGTATTGTCAGATGCAGCATATGAGATGAGATGCTGTCTCCTTTATTAAGTCACAGGTTCAGAAACAGAACTAGCGTGCACACACGGGCAAGGAGAGAAACCCTCTGATCCAGGTTAAAACCCCTGAGCTAATGCCAGAACTGGCTGGAAATCAGGAGGGCAAAAATGGAAAAAAAATGTGTAATTTTGCTTTCAATTTTCATCTAAATTCTCTGACCAACTCTAACACACAGCCAGAATGAGAGAGTGAGCGAGAGAGACAATGATGCATGCCCCACACAGACAGCATCTTTAGTTTCAGAACTTCTATTCCATAACCAGTTTATGCAGTCAAAATCAAACCGGCAACTCTTTTACTGCAGTTTCTTGGTTGATGCAGGTTTCTTGTATTTCTCTGCCTCATATGTTGCCAGCTTTCATTATTTTTATGGTGATGGAATCCTCTGATTAGGAGAGACAAAGGAAACTAGTCCTTATGGTTGCACAGAAAAGCTTAAAAATGTGACCCAAGTTGTATCATAAGCCTCAAAAAACGAAGGCAAATCGAAAGAACCCTAACCCAAAATACAGTTTATTTTAAGTTTTAAGACTCTCATGATTTTTAACCCAAGCTCATGATTTTTGGGGGCTTGATTCCCATTTTTAAACACTTCAGGTTGGCAATACTGTTGGCTCGCTGGTCCAGATCCTCAGCTGCTGTAAATAGTGTGACATTGTTTTAGTCAGTGAAGCACACTGATTTACACCAGCTCAGCATCTCATCTGCTGTCTCTTTTCATGTATCACCTGAAAACGTATCCTTTCTTCTCTGCCCTCTGAAGAACAATGACATTCTAACTCTATTTAACTCCAAAGTTGCTGAACGGAGAGTATGAAGACCTAGATCAAATCCTGGCCTGACTAAACTCTCATTGACTTTAATGGAGTCAGGATTTCACGCCCAGGTGTTCTGCCACTTGACTTGCCCAAGGCAGGTCCCTTCACCTTGTTGTGCCTGTTTCACCTCCCACCAGGAGCTGTTTTGTCTATTTAGCTGGTGACTCACAGGGAATGCCTCTCCTCTGTTTGTATATGACCTCCAGTAGAATGGGGTCCTAACTGAAGTGGCTAGAAAATTTTCTGATTCATTTTTTTTCTTCAAAAAATGCTGTTTTGTCAAAACCAAAAAGTTTTGTGGAAAGCGGGGAGGGGAGGGAAGGAAGACAGTGAGTGTGAGATTCTCCATTCTCTCAGCATAGTCAAATGCCCAATGGGTGGGCTACTCACCTGAGATGTGAGAGACTCAAGTTCAAGTCCCTCCTCTGAGTTAAGCAGAACCTGGATTTGAAGCTGGGTTTCCCAGGTGAATGCCCTAATCACTCTACTATCTGGGGTCTCTCTCCGGCTTTTTCATGAAAAATTTAGCAAATGCTCTGTTTCACTTTTTATCAAATGTCAAAATCTCGAAATTTTTAATAAAATGGAAATGTATTTTTTCTGGCTAACCCTAATTCCAGTCTTATCTTGGAGCCTCTAGGTGCTACTGTAATATAAGTAGATAATGGGGGGATGCATTTTCTAATACCAAAACTATACAAAAGATCCTCTTCTGTTACTAGAGACGAGTGAACAACAAAGGTTTGGAATTGGAATTGAGTTTTGATAAACACTCAAAGGTGTGGATGAGTCTGAACTTGATACAAATAGCCTCCAACTTTTGAGAGATTCCTACCTGCATCCAAGCTTGCTGCCCTGGGCCCTATCTGTGGTATTTAATCACTGGAGTCTGGAACTGGAAACTTCCCAGAAAAAAGGCATTTTTCTGAGAAGTTTCCATTTCCACTTCCAGTTGGAAATGCCACAAGTAAAGCCCACGCGGGTAATTTTGATCTTCTCAGGTAGCAAATAAAGAAGAGGCTTATCCAAATAGTTGACAACCTTGCAAAAGTTTTGGGTTGGGTTTTGTTCTAAAAATGGGTAAAGGGGTGAGGGGCCGTTTCTGATTTTTCCCAAACCCTTTGTTCATCCCTCACTGACGATTTATGAGTAATTATTTGCATTCCACGAGTGCCTAGAGGCTCTGAGCCTAGAGTGGAGCCCATTGGCTGTAAATGGCACAAACACCCAGTAAGGCCAGGTCTACACTACCGCGGTAGTTCGACAGCTGGCAATCGAAGTTCCGGGTTCGATTTATCGCGTCTGGTCTGGACGCGATAAATCGATCCCGGAAGCGCTCGCCGTCGACTGCGGTTCTCCAGCTCGGTGAGAGGAGTACCGCGGAGTCGACGGGGAGCCTGCCTGCCGCGTGTGGACCGCGTCTGAACTGCGGTAAGTTCGAACTAAGGGATGTCGACTTCAGCTACGTTATTCACGTAGCTGAAGTTGCGTACCTTAGTTCGAATTTGGGGGTTAGTGTAGACCAGGCCTAAGGGACAGTTCCTGCCCTAAAGAGCTTAAATGTAAATAGCTAAGCCAGACAAATGTGGGAAGGGAAAGAGAGGCCCATAAACGTTTCAAGAATTGTCCAAGAATCACACAGTATCAGAGCTGGGAGTGGAACCCAGGCCTCTGAGACTGAAAGGTGCAGCCCAAGTGGCAGCACCAAAAGCCCTTCAAAGTTCTCCTTAACGTATCGATTCCTGAAGTCTTTACTCCTGCAAACCTTTCATTTCCAGAAGAGAACTTCAGGACTGTGCTCTGTGTAAAGATGGGAACTTTTAAATGAGTGAGGTGAAGAGAGAGCGAGATTTCCCCCACTTCCCATATACACCTTTATAACTACAGGAGTGCGTATGCTTCTGGGGAGTGAGGGTGTGTGTGTGTGATAGCTTGTGGATCCCTCGATACAAAACATTTCCCCCCTCCTTCAATGTCATTCTGGCAGTACTGTCTGGATCATGGGGCCCGATCCTGCAGCCAGTCCTTGCACAATACTCTTTTATTGATTTCAATGGGAGTTGTGCATGGGAAGCAACTGAGGATTGGCCCATGTTGTGGGTAAGCCTAGAAACCACACGCTGTGAAAGTCCAGACTCCCAGGTTGTTGATACAGCTGGTGCATTGCAAGTCAACAGTGCTGAGTTTTCCTCCGGGCACAAGCTAATGAAGGTGAGTCGATGACTAATGACTGCTTGAAATGTGCTAACAACCATTTCCAGGAATGGATTATGATGCTTGCAATCAGCTGTTGTTATTCCAATTCTGGACTTGGGTTGGGTGTACCAAAGAGGCCCAAAATCTTACTTGCAGCTGTGCTCTATACCACCGAGTTCCTTTTCATGCAATGCTTCTCTAAGGCTATGGGGAAGACACGCAATGAGGACAAGCCCGTGTGTGACGGGTTGGATCACAGAAACCCCCTTGGGAGCTGCCACCCAATGTGCAAAGACTACCCCTGCTTCTGTTTTCCCTGCCAGCTCAGGATTCCAGCACCCTGTCTTGCTGAGCCAGACACTCCAGTCTGCTCTAAAAAAGACTCAGGGTCTGAATTACTAGTCCCAAAGCTGCAAGTTTACCCGAAACCAGCTCACAGGAGTGTGCTTGTCTTTAGCACTCAGATGCCCAACTCCCAATGGGGTCTAAACCCAGATAAATCCGTTTTACCCTGCATAAAGTTTATGCAGGGCAAACTCATAAATTGTTCGCCCTCTATAACACTGATAGAGAGATATGCACAGTTGTTTGCTCCCCCAGGTATTAATACATACTCTGAGTAAATTACTAAATAAAAAGTGATTTTATTAAATACAGACAGTAGGATTTAAGTGGTTCAAAGTAGTAACAGACAGAACAAAGTAAGTCACAAGCAAAATAAAATAAAATGCGCAAATCTATGCCTAATCAAACTAAATACAGATAAGTTCCTCACCAGTTCCAGAATGCTCCCTTTTACAGGCTACTCTCCCTTTAGCCTGGGTCCAGCAATCTCTCACAACCCCTGTAGCCTCTGTTCAAGTATCCTGGGGGGGGGGGGTGGAGAGGCTCCTTCTTTAGCCAGCTGGAGACAAAAAGGAGGGGTCTCCCCCAGGTATAAATAGGCTCTCTCTTGTGGGAGGAGACCCCCCTCCTCCCTCCTATGCAAAGTCCAGCTCCAAGATGGAGTTTTGGAGACACCTGGGCAAGTCACATGCCCCTGCATGACTCAGTCTTTACAGGCCGACGCCATTGTCCACATGGTATCTTGCATGTCTCCAGGAAGACTTCTTATGTGGATTGGAGCATTCCAAGATGCATTGTTCCCCAAGTGTTTCCTGATCAGGTACTTAACCTGGCGAATTTCTTCCTAAAGAAGCTGACCAAATGCCTCCCAAAGCTTACTTAGAAACCAAGCAGGCATACAGCCCATATTCTTAACCTCAAGTAGAAAATGATATATATATGTACAAATAGGATGAATAGATATAGTAGACCATAACCTTTACGGAGATATGTTACCTGGCACAGGCAGCACAAAACATATTCCAGTTATGTCATACATACATTTATAAGCACCCCCTCCCCATAAAGCCTTATGGGGTACACCGTCACACCGTGTTTCTAATAAGAATAACAGCTTATATTTATTAGGCACCTGTTCGCCAAAGACATCTAGATACATAAAACCGACAATAAAAACAATTAGCTTTCCAACAATGATAAGCGAGCAAACAATGCTGAATAAAATACTACATTCAACTTGTCATGGCATGAAATAAGAGAACAAATGTGTGATGTATGCAATTGTGATTCCTTTTGTTTACTGTATGGTGTCAAGTATCAGGGGGTAGCCGTGTTAGTCTGTATCTACAAAAACAACAAGGAGTCTGGTGGCACCTTAAAGACTAACAGATTTATTTGGGCATAAGTTTTCGTGGGTAAAAACCTCACTTCTTCGGATGCATAGAAGTGAGGTTTTTACTCACGAAAGCTTATGCCCAAATAAATCTGTTAGTCTTTAAGGTGCCACCAGACTCCTTGTTGTTTTTGTTTACTGTGTGTCACATCTTTAAATTTCTCTGCTGTCTCTGTGTATGTGGAACTCAGTAACCATTTTGTTCTTGGAGTTCAGTGCAGAATGTCAGTGGGGACACAGACTGCACACTCCCTCATGGAGACTTTACTTTTGTTCTTTCTTTATTATTCTACTTGTTGATGGTTGTTTGGACATTACCTTTTCTAAATAAAGAGGGTGAATAAGTTTTACAGAAATCCTGCAGTGCAAAGTCCTTGCATAAAGCATGTTGTAGTTTTAAACTAAAAATCTTCATGGGTGTTTCCCTTTAATCTATTATTTTATTTTCTCTCAATGATTTTTAGATAAAGTTTGCCCCCTCCCCTTTAATTTCAACCTGGAATCTGAAAACCAAGGTGGGCTCTTCCTGGAGTGTACTTCATGGCCAAGACTTCAGACCAAATTCAGTTTTCAGCTATCCCTATTTAACCATAAGGAGATAAAATAATCCCTTTGATTACACTGTGCTCCTCCATTATCTTTCATGGCACACACAGGACTCTGAACATATACAGGATTTGTACTTACGTAAGAAAAGTGCCTTTTTCTGTGCATAGTCACTTTTCTCAGTAAATTGCACTTTAAATGTGTTTCATTTTTAACCAATGGGAGCACCTCAGTCCCTTGTGAGTTACGAAGAATTTTTGCAGCCTAAAAATGTTCAGAGCTAGTCCTGAAAAGTTTAGCTAATTAAACAGGGATGGCAGAAGTGAGTTCTTCCAATGGGAGGACATGGTAGTGGACCCAAGAGCCAGAAAGTGGTGGCATGGGGTGAAGGGGGCAAGGGGCTGGGAACCTGGGGGGCTCTTGACAAGAAGGAACCAGGAGATTCCAGAAGCTGATTGAGAAAGGGAGGGGCCAGCTGGTAGAGTATTCACCATTATGGCTTCTTGAGCCTTCACCTTTTCCCATTGTTTCAAAGCAACATGAACGTGCTGACTTTCAGGGCACCCTGCAAGCTCCACCTGTTTGCACAGGCTCAAGTAGGGCGGTTTGGGAATCGAAGATATGCATTGTTATGTCTTCTATTGACTTTTCTCTGGGGTGATTTTGCCCACTGTTCTGCCATTTGTTGGTTTTCTTAGGGACTGTGTTTTTAATGGTTGGTCAAGCTGCATAGAGCTTAGCGGAGGTGCTTCTTAGTGTGTCTGCACTGCAATAAATAAAATAAAGTCACTTCCGTGGTCACAGAAATGTAGTGCTTCAGAGAAGAGACAATCTGAACAGCATTATTATGTTTGGCTTCATTTTTGTCAAAATCAAATGTTATAAGCTGGTCATCAACATCTCATTTAAATTGTTCAGGACAAGCATACTCTACTCATTAGTGGATGGCATCCAGCAAATTGCTTAAACCCATTTCTATCTGGGGATGGGGAGGATGGGGCAGGCTCTAATCAATCATTCTGCAACACACAAGTAGTGGCAGCATCACAGCCTACTGTAATGTAGATGATGGAATGCTACACTGCATCAGATCACTAGCCTCTCGAATCCAGTGTCCAATGCCTAATGCTTCAGGAAAAGCCAACCACTCCTGCTGTCTAATGCATGTAGCTAATTGAGCAATGCTGTACCTGGAATGTAGGTTTCCCCTCTATCTATCCAGGTCCTTACATTGGTCATCATCACTGTAGTATCTCAGCACTTCCCAAGAGGAAAAGTGACTCCTACCAGTAACTGAGGTTTATCACCCACATAGTTACCTTAACATCTATAATTACTAATGTTATTAATGGTCATTAAAATAGTTACGCCATTTAAAAATCCAGCCATAATACTTGTGAATTCTTCAGGATATGTATCTGCTGCATTAAATAATATTTCCTTGTGTCTGGAGGGACAGCTATAAATAGAGATTCAGAGGAAGCAAACATAAAATTCAGTCAAGTTGAAAGAGATTCAAGATATGAGTCTGAATGGCTAGATGAAATATCTCTAGAGATATGTGTACTGTTCCTTTAAAAATGTAGCAGGAAATTAGGCAGGATTGTGGGGTTGGAGATGGCGCTAGGCAGAAGCCTTGTAGTGAACCCAGGAGCGAGAGAGAACAGCTTCGGGAATAAAACTGTTTTTCTTATTCTAGCAAAGATCCTTGTTCAGTGTTAGCAGAAAGTGTCTTTTTCTGTGATTCTTTGTCACATGACAGAAGGGGAAACAACTCTCAACAATATACTTCCATACAGACAGAACAAAAATCAATTTAAATGTATACAGCATCCTTCACAAGGTGTTTTACAGCAGCAATATAAATTGTTATCAGCATTTATTTTTAACAGAGGCTGAAGCAAATAAAAGTTTCTTCAGCGTTGCTTTTAATGTCATGACTTTTAAGAGAAATAGTAACATTTGGCACTCGGGTAATGCCCTTCACAAGAGCATCTCAACGTACTTTATCTACTGTGTAGTCATCAGAAGTGGGCCAAGTTTTAAATGGATTTTCTTTCATTATAGCTTGCATCACGTTTGTGTTCACTTTCCGAGAATATTTGAGCAACTAATTTTTACTGGCACAGTTGTTAGTGGAAAGCTAATGTTAACATTGCTTGTGGGTGTATCCGAGGAAACTAAATTTAAAATCTGTACATGTGCCAAAAGCTCTTGCACACTCATCCAATCATGAAGCAGAAACAATCCCATGTGACTTACCTGACCAATCAAATCCTCAGTGATACAACTCAAATGTCAAATATTGGATCCACCCAGCAAAGTGTTAACTTGCTTTCTGGGACTGTAATTACTGCTTGTGCTGAGGTCTGACCCTCTGGAAATTCCTTAGCATGTATATTTTCCAAGCCATAACTATAGTTTATTATGTCAATTCTCTATCCACCCATGCTCACAGACATAACTGGTATTATGCAAAAAAGATCATAATACAAATAAAACTATATATTGCATTGCTACATACCTATTTGTATTAATTGGTGAATACAGAAAATCATGTTGAATTATGAAATGAGCCCTGACCTAAACCTCGGCTCTGAACCTAGCAGCAACATCTAGTCCCACCACAAAGTCTAGGAAAAGTTCCGTTGCAGATCAGAATTTTGCAGTTTTAGCCCATCTCTGGTTGGAACACAGGATTTCTTTTCGCTAACTGATGGTTGACAAGTCCAAACTGCTTACCTTGTGTGACTAGAACTAACACAGTACTTCTCAAATCTGGCCTTTCGGAAGTGAAAGCTTCCTTTGGCTGTGGTTCAAACTTTCCTGTCAGGACACTTCAAACACTCCCATTGCATGAGTTATTGCTCGCATGAGAGAAGGTATATTAACATATTCCTGGAAAATTTCCAGGTGACAGATCTCAGGGCTCAAGGAAGGTATTGAGGGACTTATATTCATGTTTTTAGAAAACCCATTTTAACTATATCTCTAATGTGCATCAGAGGAAGTGGCACAAGGGATGTTTTATAGAGAGCTGTACACTTCATTTAGTTTCACAGGGAAGGTTAAGGGATGACAGGATCACATATAAGTACCTACATGGGGGACCAGAAATTTGACAATAATGGGCTCTTTAGTCTAACAGACAAAGGTATAACAAGATCCAACAACTGGAAGTTAAAGCTAGACAAATACCGATTAGAAATAATGCACAATTTTTTTTACAGTGAGGGTTAAAAACCTTTGGAAAAATTTACCAAGGGTTGTGGTGGGTTCTCCATCGCTGGCTGTTTTTTAAATCAATATTGGATGTTTTTCTAAAAGATATTCTGTAGTTCAAACAGAAATAACTTCAGGTAAATCCTGTGGCCTATGTGATGCAGGAGGTCACAATGGATTCTGGCCTTAGAAAGCTATGTATCTTACACATTTCTTTAAGAATCCCATCTGGGCTTCTGGATCTGTTTTCTACTTTGATTTTGGAGCTTTAAATTCCAGAAAGGGCGCGACTTTCAACAGATAGGTATATGGTCTTGTAAGTGGAAACTGAGGGTGCTCATCAACTCTCAGAATAAAGCCCTTTTAATCAGGTGCCTAAAAATAGATTTAGTTACCTAACTACACAAGCATGAAAGTTTTGGCCAATGTGAGTTTCCAGAAAACACTGCAGAGCAGAATGAGTGTTGCCTCCTATTAATCTCATGCTAGTCTTCTCTACTCCCTGTCCTAAACTGTTCTGTACTAATATACTGCTAAACTTAAGCCAAGTTTCCTCCCAGAGCTGGCTAATATTTTATGGGACGTGTGAGATGAGATTCCTGTTCACATCAGTTGATATTTAAAAAAAACCAAAACTTATAATATATGGAGATATACCTATCTCATAGAACTGGAAGGGACCTTGAAAGATAGCTTTCTTTGATAGGATAACGAGCCTTGTGGATAAGGGTGAAGCTGTGGATGTGGTATACCTAGACTTTAGTAAGGCATTTGATACGGTCTCGCATGATATTCTTATCGATAAACTAGGCAAATACAATTTAGATGGGGCTGCTATAAGGTGGGTGCATAACTGGCTGGATAACCGTACTCAGAGAGTTGTTATTAATGGTTCCCAATCCTGCTGGAAAGGCATAACGAGTGGGGTACCACAGGGGTCTGTTTTGGGATCGGCTCTGTTCAATATCTTCATCAACGACTTAGATATTGGCATAGAAAGTACGCTTATTAAGTTTGCGGATGATACCAAACTGGGAGGGATTGCAACTGCTTTGGAGGACAGGGTCATAATTCAAAATGATCTGGACAAATTGGAGAAATGGTCTGAGTTAAACAGGATGAAGTTTGACAAAGACAAATGCAAAGTGCTCCACTTAGGAAGAAAAAATCAGTTTCACACATACAGAATGGGAAGAGACTGTCTAGGAAGGAGTACGGCAGAAAGGGATCTAGGGGTTATAGTGGACCACAAGCTAAATATGAGTCAACAGTGTGATGCTGTTGCAAAAAAAGCAAACATGATTCTGGGATGTATTAACAGGTGTGTTGTGAGCAAGACACGAGAAGTCATTCTTCCGCTCTACTCTGCTCTGGTTAGGCCTCAGCTGGAGTATTGTGTCCAGTTCTGGGCACCGCATTTCAAAAAAGATGTGGAGAAATTGGAAAGGGTCCAGAGAAGAGCAACAAGAATGATTAAAGGTCTTGAGAACATGACCTATGAAGGAAGGCTGAAAGAATTGGGTTTGTTTAGTTTGGAAAAGAGAAGACTGAGAGGGGACATGATAGCAGTTTTCAGGTATTTAAAAGGGTGTCATAAGGAGGAGGGAGAAAACTTGTTCACCTTAGCCTCTGAGGATAGAACAAGAAGCAATGGGCTTAAACTGCAGCAAGGGAGGTCTAGGTTGGACATTAGGAAAAAGTTCCTAACTGTCAGGGTGGTTAAACACTGGAATAAATTGCCTAGGGAGGTCGTGGAATCTCCATCTCTGGAGATATTTAAGAGTAGGTTAGATAAATGTCTATCAGGGATGGTCTAGACAGTATTTGGTCCTGCCATGCAGGCAGGGGACTGGACTTGATGATCTCTCGAGGTCCCTTCCAGTCCTAGAATCTATAAGGTCATTGAGTCCAGCCCCCTGCCTTCACTAGTAGGACCAAGTACTGATTTTTGCCCCAGATCTCTAAGTGGTCCCCTCCAGGATTGAACTCACAACCCTGGGTTTAGCAGGCCAATACTTGAACCACTGAGCTATCCCTCCCCCCTTTGAAATTCTTTGGGCTGAAAAGCCTGATCTCACTGAAAGATCCCATTATGGTGTCAGTAGTGGTAAAAGAACAGGGAAGTTTTGAATCAAGAGATGCTAAATTCATGAAGTTAGAAGTTTTGAAGGACAATGATTTTTAATCGCCTATAATAAATGCATTTATTATTATCATTATTTATTTATTTTATTTTTATTTATTATTGGGGTAGCACCTAGGAGCCCCAGTTATGGAGCAGGACCCCATTGTGTTAGGTGTTGTACAAACAGAAGAAAAAGAAAGCCCTTCATATCTCAGGATAGTGGTTTAACAATGAAAACCAAAACAGGTCTTCCTCATTCACATCAGTCTTTTAAGTGGTCTAGTAGTTAGGATAACTTCTAGGTAGGTAGATATAATCAGAGAGCGAAAGATACATATTAGTTACCTGATAGACCAGTGTGGCCCCCAAACAATTCCAATCTATCTACTTTTAGCCAGTTCATTTTAAAAGTTCATACATTATGGAAGTACCCAATAGACTGGAATGACTTATAAAGAGCCAATCTGATCTACCAAAATCAATATCCAATATATTTGTGTAAATGGCATGTTATTCATTCCATTATTACACCTTTGCAGTCTACTCTGCAGCATATTTAGGGCAAGTGGTACCTAGTAATCATTTGTTTTATTAACGAACTTCAGCCACCAGTGCTCCACTGGTGGCCTTAGAATTAAAATTTTAGAAACACTTACCCAGCCGGTCCATTTCACATCGCACTGCATTTCACAGTGCAACAAGTTAAAAGTTAAATCAGTGGGTTTTTTCTTCTTATGGGTATGCACAGAACTGTTCAACCTGGTGTGGTAAATACATGCCCCAGTGCTGTCAGTGACATACGGGAGTTGTTGCATAACATTCCAGAGCATAATTCTGAGCTAATTGCAAAAACATAGGTGTTCAAAGAGTGACTGCCAAAAAGAGCGAGAAATGCGCAGTCATGAGCTTTCCTCAGTACGGGGAATTTGCCCAAACATCATATGATACATCCAGAATGGAGAAGAGTTTGGCACCTGCCCTCTCTGGCAGGACAGCAAGTCTGGTTGGTGCAGCATGTGATGATGACACTGGAGTTTGCGTCTTTGGGATCGGAGCATGAGTGGAGAGATCCATTTTTTTAATACGGTCTTCAGCAGACATACTCATTTGATAGGTTATTCCCAGCTTTCAAGTACATCCATGCATTTGAGGCTTTGCATTTCCTAGATCCCTCAGGGCCTCAGGTACAGTTGCACAGGATAGGTTGGGAATCTCTCTTTTAATGGCCCAGATTCTTTGCTGTGGGGCTTTAAAGTGCCTATATCCCTGTACCTGTGGTATAGTGGCACATAAGACAGCTTGTGCAGCTTTCTTTTGTAGCCCCAGTTTTCTGCTGTGATGCGTTTCTGCTTGGTGTGGCAGAAGAAAGGGGGTCTGTCCAGGGGCGGCTCCAGGCACCAGCGCACCAAGCGCGTGCCTGGGGCGGCAAGCCGCGGGGGGCGGCCTGCCGGTCGCCGTGAGGGCGGCAGTCAGGCTGCCTTCGGCGGCATGCCTGCGGGAGGTCCGCCGGTCCCGCGGTTTCGGCGGCAATTCGGCGGCGGGTACGCCGAACGCACGGGACCGGCGGACCTCCCGCAGGCATGCCGCCGAAAGCCACCTGACTGCCGTGCTTGGGGCGGCAAAATACATAGAGCCGCCCCTGGGTCTGTCAGGGATCTGATTATGGTTCCCTGATTGTCAAGGCAGTTCTGTGCCAGTGGCCCCAGTGTAGGTTAAAGCAACCTTGAGGTGGCTCTAACTTATGTCAGCTGGCAATGGTCCTTACGGAACCATATGCCGGCTGAGCATTGCCAGAATGCAGCATGCTCCAGCCATGGCCCCTCTTCAACCCCTATACTGGAGATCAGTGGCAGTGAGAGATGGTTGGGAAAAGGACTGGCTATTTAGGCTCTGTACCAGCTGAGAGCTTCCCCATGCCAGGGGAATAATGTGCCATCCAGCTCCAACTGCTTTCCAACCCCATTGTGCTGCCCAATTAGTGCAAAAGGGCTGGAGCAAAACAGGGAATCTGGCCCAAGGTTATTTTATGGTATTTTTGGTAACTTCCCTGACCGGCTAAACAAATTAATATATTCCTTGAATATGTGCTTTGTCAAATCCTGTTGTGTAATACACAGGTTCAGTATCAGTCCCAATTGCTGGCTGGACACCATGCCTGAGAGAGATGTTATATCACTTGTAACAATAAAAGAAAACAAAACTGTACCTTTTGTTTGTTCTGTGTGAGGACTGCCTCTTCCCCCTACGGGAAGAGAGTCCATTTTACACTTCCAGACTATCCATCTCCTTCATCAAGGGAGGCACGCTCACAAAATAAATCTTTTGTTGTCATTGTTCCTGGGAACACTCTCAGTTTGAAACTGCACCATGACTATGTGGAAATCTCCCCTATCTGTTGGACAGAGCGAAAAACTATTGAAGATACCAAGTATAAGCATACAAGTGAGAGTTCCCAATGAGGTCACTTTCCCTGCACTGTTCATTAACTCCACATCTGTCACGGTCATAAATTGTGAAAACCGCTGGTTCAATTACTTCCAAGATTCTTCCACATAGCCCACAAGCTCCCTCACATACATAATAATCGGTGCTGCTCAACACAGTAAGTAATTCAGGCTGTGGTTATAAGTTGTCCATCCTTTCTGGCTGTGTTACGTGTGGCCCAGGCAGCCGAAATTGTGCTCATCTTAGGTGTTCTCTGGACAACTGGCTGTTTGAAGCATTCACCCCCCTTTCTTTTAAACTGATCATTTCTAATTGCATCCCTCGGTGCTCCATCCACTCTTGGTACCAGGTATCTTTGCATCAGGCGCCAGGAATCATTTACGCTTAGTGCATTGTTTTATTTTTAAGCTGCATGTGTAAATCATAGGGTTACCGAGATAGTCTTAAATTGCAAACTATTCAAGACGGGGCCTGTGTTTTGCAAGGAATGTGTCTTATGTGTCTGTACAGCTCCTAGCACAATAGAGCTCTTATTCTGATTGAGGCCTCTGTGTGTCAATATGAGTATTTAATACTAGTGAGCCAGTAGTTGATATCCTTCTTGCATGGAATTGTACCTTACTCCGTAAGTAGTAATACTCCCCTTCAAATCAGTGAGACTAGTTCTGGAGTAAGACACTACTCAATATGAGTAAAGTCATCATCATCTGGTCCAGGAGTGGTAGTACAATCATCCAGAACTGTTAAACTGTGCATGCCACCACTCTGAGAGCAGAGAGAGAAAGTGAGTGACACTCCACTCCAAGAATGGCTAATCTTTGGTGATTGCCCCGACTGTGTATTAGCTCATTTGTATATATATATTAATGTGATTGGGACTGGTAAGTGACCTGGAAACAGTTAGATTTTGCAGTTCAGTAAGATTTTAGGTATTATGGGCTGGTGCATGGGAAGTGTTAGAAGGAATTAAGAGCCCACATTCTGCCATTCATGTTGAGTAGAACCATATTTCATAAGCCATCTTATTGGTTCCAGTGGGACTACTCATGGAGTAAGGGCTTGATCCTACCCCACTGAAGTCCATAGAGCAACTCCCATTGATTTTAATGGAGTGGGATCAGATTCTAAGATACTATGTTGTAAAGTATAGGGAGGGATCGCTCACTGGTTTGAGCATTGGCCTACTAAACCCAGGGTTATGAGCTCAATCCTTGAGGGGGCCACTTAGGGATCTGGGGCAAAATCAGTACTTGCTCCTGCTAGTGAAGGCAGGGGCCTGGACTTGATGACCTTTCAAGGTCCTTTCCAGTTCTAGAAGATAGGATATCTCCATTTATTATTATTAAAAGGGTATCACAACCTGACCCTATGTTCTTTGTGGTTTTGGCTTTTTCTTGGGGGTCGGGGGGCTCTTTACCCACATATTCAAATAATTTAAACCAAGTGGCTATATAGTCTGCACCTGTTTTTAAATCCCAACCTGGTGGTCTATTTTAATTTTTTATTAGATCACATCCTGCTTACTAACTTGTACCCATGAAAAAATCATGCTTGGGGATAGCTCCTTTTCCCCCCTCCTCCAATCTTTCTCTCATCCCTCTTCCCTTTCATCCCTTTCTCATCCTCCCTGTCCCTTTCTCTCTTCTCACTCCCCCTTATTTTTCTCACCCCCTCTTTTCAAATTATTTGTGTTAGGGTTTCTCTCTCTCTCTCTCTCTCTCACACACACACACACACACCTGTACGGTGCAGCAAAACACACATTCCATTCAGGGGAGGAAGTTTTTGTAAAGGAACTGATCAATGCAATAAAAATAGCACGCTTCTCACAGGACTGCAGGCTGGGAACTTGCTCCTTTATTGAACTGCATCACAAATGAGTGTGGCAGGGGAAAAACTCACTGACAAAACAGGACGTAGTGATGGGGTGGAGTTTGGCTTTAGCCTCATATACTCTGGGTAAGTCAGTTAAACCCTCAATGACCCCTTTACTACAGAAGTGCTGTAGGAAGCAGGGGAGAGTAGGACAAAACTATCCAGATACAAAATGAAGATGTATAGTACAGGGAGCAGTGATGAGGGGGAAATCTATGTCCGCTTGCGAAGATGGCAGCAACTGTAGTTCAGTGGGACGTTAGGTATTCTGGATGGGATCATGGGACATGTCAGAAGGAACAGCGAGAACCCTCCATCTCCTTCACCAAAGGCCAGGAGGAGTGTAAAAGCTAGGGAGACAGTAGAGTGCACTTATAGGTTGATATATGAGGGGATGCTTCGCTTCTCTGTCTGAAGACAATGGAACAGCTTGAGGGAGCCATTGGCCAGCTCCCAGTCTGCCCGTGTGAGACTGCAATAGCCATTTTGGAGACAGTGAACCCCCTCTCACCAGGCTGGACCCATAGCTTTCTGAAGTCAATGACTTGACTGATTTCTAAGGGGCTTTGGATCAGGCCCATAATGAAACTGTTCTAGGAAAGAATGACTTCAGTGTAAACATGTGCGCATGTGCACGTACGCCCGTGCGCCCGTGGTAACTAGGCACGCAGACTGTATTCATACAGCCCTTTGGCAGCACCTTCCTTTTCTGATGGGTTTGTTACTACAGGGGGTTGGAGATTCTAATGTTTATAAATGCAGTTTGCGTTACTGAAAAGTGTCCGTATGCTGCGCTGATAAGCAGTTAGACACCTAACTAGCCATGTAGGCAGGCAATTACCATGACTTCAAATTAAATACAAATGCAATCTTAAAAATCAGAATCGTAAATGGTTAAGACTAATTTATTTATTTTCAAAATTGGATTAATAAAGAAGCAGCTTCTATGTTGAAACATCATGTTCCACATTTCAGTCCAGACTGAATTAGTGCAAGCGATTTTATCGATTTCCCACTCCCTCCCACGCTACCAAAAAAGAAGGATAGATGAAGAAAAAATGCTGACACATCCTAACCAAAGGTGTGTGCATAGCTGGCATCACTATAATTTTGTTGTTCTGTTGCCAGGATACTTTTAAACTAATAACAATATAAAATCTTATTAAGACATCGGAGGATAAATTTTTACGATTTTTTTTGTTAATTAAGGAAGCACACTGACGCTTCAAAAACAGACAGTGTGCATATTTGCTCTGAATGGGCAGGGACATTTATAAAGAAATGTATTCCCGTGGTTGGTACAGTAAACACCTTGTGGTTCAAAAAGGGATCCAAGTACTATTAGCACCTTGGAAAACATCAAGCAGAGACTAGAAGGAAGGGAGTGTGCTATGTGAACCCAGCCGACTTCTAGGTTTATGGTGACAGATTGAAGTCTAGCTTGCCCTTTGGAGCTGGGTTTGGAAAGGTTCTTTCACATGCTGTTCTCTGGCAGGGCTGGAATTTGGCAATTATTTGTTTAAACAAACAAATGTAGAAAAATGCCAGCATGCTGCAATGGGACATTGTCTCCAATACAAAATCCAAAGGCAGTTTTGTATCACCAGCTGAATCCTAAATCCTCTGCCCCCATCCCGTTTTGGTGATACAGCAGAACTCTTGGGCTGGGCCCATCTGGGATTACATTGTTTAAATTAAATTCTTAAAATTAATCTGCTTGCTTGCTTAAACTGCCTTCTGTTTGTATATGGGAAACTTGCTTGAGATGCATTTTTTCTCTCTTCAGCTATGAATCTGGCAGCCCCGTCCCATCACAGCTAAACTTCTCAGGCTGGTGTTCTGACCTTATCACTACCCTGGTGGGCTGTTTTCAGGTAGTTTGTAAGGCCCATGTATGATAATCACCCTCTGGCATTACAGATGCTAACCACTGTTCCCTTCAGGCTATGTCTACACTACAAGCTAGGGGTGTGAATCCCCTGCTCATGTACATCTACTTACGGAAGCTTGATGAGAGGTAGTGCAAGTATCAATAGTAAAGTAGTCGCAGTATCACAGGCAGTGGCAGTGGAGGAACGGTTCAGATGTGCCAAGTACTAGGCAGGCCATTCATCCATTTTTAAACTGAACAGTCCCCATTTTCGATGGCTTTGATCCCTGTCCGGTACTGTGAGATAACTGGTCGTGGTTTCATCTGGTATCACAGATGGGAGAGATCATTCTGAAGAGTGTGCTGCTCTGCCCCCTGCAGGGTGACCAGGAGCGGGGAAGTGCTCTCTTCAAAATGGCATCCTCAGTGCAGTGTGATTTCACACACACGGTGCATGTGAGGTCATGCTGGTGGGGGCAGGCCCACGCCATTCCCAGAAGTACCGGAATGTCCAGTATTCTGGGGATATGGCAGTGGCCACCCTACTGAGTACGTGCCCGCCATTTTCAGGCCGGTTTATACTTGGTATGTCTCAGCCGTGCCTCTGCTGCCTGGCTACCATGGCCACACTACTATCTATACTCATGCCTAGCTCCATGACAGCTAGCATGAGTATGCGTACACAAGCAAGGGAGCCACACCCCTCGCTTGTAGTGTAGTCGCAGCCTCAGATTCCCATTCAACATGTACTGGTATGAACCTAATGAGTGGTTGAAAGGATGGCTGTTCAGGGACAGGCATCTGAGTGCAATCCTAGAGCCTGGAGGTCGGACTAGATGATCACAGTGGTCCCTTCTGGACTTAACATTTATGATTAACATCTATGAGCCTGAAGCAGTAAGAAGTTTGTCTTGGTTGGTCTAGAAACTCTGAACATTAGGAAAAACTTCCTAATTGTCAGGGTGGTTAAGCACTGGAACAAATTGTCTAGGGAGGTTGTGGAATTTCAGTCACTGGAGATTTTTAAGAGCCGGTTAGATAAACACCTGCCAGGGATGGTCTAGATAATACTTAGTCCTGCCTAAGCGCAGGGTCCCTTCCAGTCCTACATTTCTATGATTCTGTGAAGAAAAGATGTCAGCCAGGGGAGAGGACTAGGGGTGGATTCTTCTGACTGATTGAGTTATTTTAATCTCTCTTTAATGTAATCCGTTCTCTCCTCTTTAATTATTTCTATCGAACCCAGCGCTGATCTGTAACAGCTAGCATCCCTCTTTGATAAATGTGCATGATGGGGAGAATCCATTGTGGCTGATGAATAGAACTGTAACCTTACAAATGTACATTGCTCTGAGGCCTCTTGGCACTGCAGGCATGCTCCTCTGAAAGACCTTGGCCAAATATCCATCACTTACACAAACTGTTCTCTCAGTTCATATAGATTGGGAAAAAAACTCAAGACTCTCCCACAAACACCTTCAGGAGGAGCTTGTCAAAGACATGAACAGGAGCTAGACACCTGTGACCCATGGGCCTCTTGATGCCAACTGGCAGAAGCCACAGAGGATGCGTAGGGTTTTACATGGATCCCCTGGGTCAGGTGTATACATATTAGGGCTGCATGTGAGATCTCTACTGAGAGCCAGTAGCCCACTGGTTGTCATAATTGTTGCAAAATGTACATACAGATACTACTTAAGAAGTTATGTATCTATAGAAAATTATATTCTTGAGGTAAGATGGGTCACCAGGAGGGGACATGCTTCAGACAGGTTCCTTTCAGGCAGAAGGTAACTGACACCTATCTCCCTGTGTGGTTATAGGTGGATTGTGTGTTGTCTGCTTCCCAGTGGAGGCCTATTTGGACACTGAGTCAGATACTGATTAAAAGATGGTGAAAGCTACAAAAAAGAGTATGCAGGAAAAAACAACCAGCAGGGGGGCATGCTGCTTATGAATAAGGACAATGGATTTTTCTGAAATATCTGGGGATGCAAACGGTCACCCTGGGTCTTTTGCAAGAGGAGGCACGCTGACGGTGTGATTGTCTCATGAATGGAAGATCATAGCCTGGCTGGAAAGTGCAGGTGTGTAATACTTCAGACATAAGAGTGTCTTATTAATTAGACTAGGATCTAGAATGTGTGCTATAATTTTATTTTACATGCAGCAATTTGTTTCCAATACTTCTACTTGCTATCATTAAATTTCTTCTCTCTGTTAAATAACCTATGCTTGTTTTCACTATAAACATATCTAAGCACGTTGTGTTAAGCAGAATAGTGATCTGAGGTGAAATTTGTAGGCTGGGGGTACTGTCTCTTTGGAAGCAGTGAATCTGTGACTACTACGAGTGTCCAATGGAACGGCGGCTGAAGTGTGCCTATTGCTAACCTGCAGAGGGACAGTGGGGCTTGCGCGGGCCTAGGGGGAGTGCTTGTGTTCCCCTGGGCTGGTGGAGCTGGGGGGCTGACCCATGGTAGTTACAGACCAGTCTTCCTTATTCTAGGTTTGCAGATGACACTAAACTGGGAGGCGTGGTAGATACACTAGAGGGTAGGGATCGGATACAGAGGGACCTAGACAAATTAGAGGATTGGGCCAAAAAAAACCTGATGAGGTTCAACAAGGACAAGTGCAGAGTCCTGCACTTAGGACAGAAGAATCCCATGCACTGCTACAGACTAGGGACCGAATGGCTAGGTAGCAGTTCTGCAGAAAAGGACCTAGGGGTCACAGTGGACGAGAAGCTGGATATGAGTCAACAGTGTGCTCTTGTTGCCAAGAAGGCTAACGGCATTTTGGGCTGTATAAGTAGGGGCATTGCCAGCAGATCGAGGAACGTGATCATTCCCCTTTATTCGACATTGGTGAGGCCTCATCTGGAGTACTGTGTCCAGTTTTGGGCCCCACACTACAAGAAGGATGTGGAAAAATTGGAAAAAGTCCAGCGGAGGGCAACAAAAATGATTAGGGGTCTGGAGCACATGACTTATGAGGAGAGGCTGAGGGAACTGGGATTGTTTAGTCTCCAGAAGAGAAGAATGAGGGGGGATTTGATAGCTGCTTTCAACTACCTGAGGGGGGGGTTCCAAAGAGGATGGAGCTCAGCTGTTCTCAGTGGTGGCAGATGACAGAACAAGGAGCAATGGTCTCAAGTTGCAGTGGGGGAGGTCTAGGTTGGATATTAGGAAACACTATTTCACTAGGAGGGTGGTGAAGCATTGGAATGCATTACCTAGGGAGGTGGTGGAGTCTCCTTCCTTGGAGGTTTTTAAGGCCCGGCTTGACAAAGCCCTGGCTGGGATGATTTAGTTGGGAATTGGTCCTGCTTTGAGCAGGGGGTTGGACTAGATGACCTCCTGAGGTCCCTTCGAGCCCTGATATTCTATGATTCTATGATTCTATGAAAAGCAGGTGGTAGCGAGATGCCTCACAACCTTGGGTACCCCGGGAAGTGTCACAACACTCAACTTCCATTGACATTTAATGGGGGGGCTGTCTGCCTGTCTGCCCTTTGTGCCTTTGAGGATCTCCCCCTAAGCAATCATGGCAGAATAGCGTCTTGGGCCAACTTTCCCTGCGGCTGTATTATTTAGCTTCTCATCGAGGGATGCAGCGAGGTTTTTTCCTGATGTACAAGGCACTTGAAGCCCTTCCGGCTTGCAAATGAACTCTATCCCTCTGGACCATTCAAGCTGTCCCCCATTCCCTTCAGTCTTCATTGTCTCCTGGGTTGCCCTCCTCAGAATCTTACCTATCATCATCCCCAAAATTCCATGATATGGAAGGAAGAGATTCATTAATGTCCCTGAGTGTCTCTTACCATTAGACACATTTCACACTTAACCAAGATCGTTCTCATCCCTCAGCAAAGTTTTTATATCTCTTAATACATTTGTCAGCATTTGTTTGGTTGTGTCAAGTTTACATTTCTGACACTGCTGGATGTCAGTGCCCTAGCTCTCCCAGGTACTTTATTTAAGTGTTTCGTACACCCCTTATTATATACAATTAGACCTTATTAATGACCAATCTGGTAGATGCTAGCATTTAATATTACAGTAGCTGTGTGCTCTTAAAAAAATTCCACCTTTCATCTAGCTCAAATTAACCTGACACATACATAACACCTCAGAAAAAGCTGACTCCATAGAAGTTATCTTATGCAACCCCATTACGCAATCTGCATTAAACCTGATGACTTTACAACACCACCTGGAGCTGACAATACTGTAGAGAGGTTTTGTTCTAGAAGAAATCTGGATTAAATTGGGGTTGGCTAAGGATATATTCTATCAGTTGCAAATTACCATAGGATCCTAACTTTCTGCATGCCTCTCCCTCATTTAGCTGCCAGCCCTATGGGCTCATTGCTGTTTGTCATTTGTTTCTTATTTTTCCCTGCTCAGTTCTTCATTGCTTAACAGGTAGCACCTCTCATTAGAAACTAAGAGTCTGACCTAAATCCTATTAAGTCATTGGAAAGACTCCCAGAATTCAAGATCCAAAGGGTGGGACAGTCCATTCCCAAGACAGAGGGGAGAGGTGTCCCGGAGAAGACAGGGACATGCCAGCCCCCTGCCGTGACCCAGAAAGAGGGTTGGGAGCACTGTAAGGAGAAGGCTCCATAGATTCCCTGTATTCCAGGGGACTCATGGAGGATTGTGTACGATCCATCCCTAATCTCCCCCCTCTCCTGCCCCTCCCGCCCAACTCCCTCCCAGGGCTGGTACAGTCTACAATGCAGGGCTTTGCCAAAATGGGTGCAATTTAACCCTAAGTGGGAGCACCAGCTGCCTCTTTGTTCCTTCATCCAATCTTGACATTGTTGGTGTAGGAGCCTTGTCCCCTGCTGCTCCTTGCATGGCCTCCCTGAATTTCTCACTGCTGCCTTGATCTGCCATCAGAACTTGGACCATCTGGATCTCATCTGCTTGTATGTCATTTTCCCATTTGTTTATTATATGCCTCTGAATATCTCTCTGCTCCTGTTATTGGCCTCTGAACTGAGTGCTTTGGCAGCACTTAAAGATTTCTTTATTTCTTAGTAAAAATACCTGCTTCTTCATCATTTGGGTTTCCTAGGGGATGTTGAAGAATTCGCCACCATTATGAATACATTATGAAGGCATCACCTCTGGCTTGTGAGTGTTTTGTGGGATTGGAAGGAAGTTAGTTATTTGTTGTTAATTTGTTCATAAAATGGGAAAGAATATTGGTTAGGGAGTAATGAAAGGTTTCACCAAAGTTACTTTCTGAATACACCTAAAGCCAAGGAGGAGAGTAGGAAAAATAAATACAGTGGATATCCATCACAGATGTACAAACATTGACTGCACTTTGTCTTTTTCTGTAGTTAAATGAAATATTTTCCAGGCTGTAAATCCATAGGAACCTAATAACATGTTAGCAGGAAATCAACAAAGCAATAATGGCCCCAAACCTGTTCCCTATTATGTCAATGGGAGTTTCATCTGACTCCGGTGGAAGCAGGATCAAATCCCATTATTGCATGAACACCTACTAATATATATTAGATTGCTCATTCTCACAAATACACATGCAAACTAAAATGCTAGGGGTGTGATTGAAAGCAAAAATCTATAACACCATTTGCACTTAAGTCTCATGTGACCCTCGGGGTGATTTTAGATGCTGGGGGCCATATCATGGGGTTGCATCTTTGTAATAGAGGAAGGAATGCAGTCTATTTGTGCTGTCACCACTAGGCTCAATGAGCCGGATTCTGCTCTAATACATTCATGCAACCCCTGTGATTTTAATGGGGTCACACTTTAGATCACACTTTAAAGCCCCAGCATGTAACACTGGACTCTCAACTAGAGCCAGTGAAATAGGGGATTCCTTTCTGCAAAACCTTTTTGCATTTAAAAAAAATGTGTCACAAATTGGGGTGAAGCATCAAAAATGGTTGTGGATAAGTTTTGCAAAAAGGTCATTTTTCATCAGAAAATCATTTAGACAAAGTATTTTCCAGCCAGAAAGATTCTCGACATGTTTAATAAAGATCTCTTTCCTAGAACTGCCTGCGGCATCACCTTGAAGTATTATTATTTAAATTTATTATTTGTATTCCCATAGTGCCTAGGAGCCCTCGTCATGGACCAGGACCCCATTGTGCTAGGGGCTGTACAAACACAGAATACAAAGATGATCCCTGCCCCAAAGAACTTGCCTCTTGTCTTAAGTGTAAGACAAGAGACAACAGCTGGAAACAGAGAGATGGAGATGTACAAGGAAACCATGAGACAATACTGGTCTACACAAAAGGCAGAAGTCTCTGCACACCAGCAGGGTGAGTTTTTGTCACTTTCTATTTCCATTTACCAGTTCCCATTTTTTTTAAACAGTGGCCAGTGGGCTAACCCCCCGAATCACTTTGGTCCAGAATATTCAGCAAATGCCAGTGCTGGTGAGCTCCCCAACCTGAAGTGATGACGGGAAGCTACTGACCCCTTTCTCCTTATTATCTAGGTTTGGCTTCCTGGAACTCCGAGCTCTTTTTAACCAGCTGCTTCCTCATTCTGCCACGCTTGTTCCTGCCAGCTGTGCTTTGAGGGCGGGTGGCTAGGAGCACAAGTATCTCTCGGGAAGTGTCATGGATGCCACAATGCAATGGGATGACATCACATCCTAAACAGCATCATGCTATAATACAGCACGGGAACTTTCAAGCCAAGGAGTTTAGGAATTAGTCTGGTGAATTTGTACAGGGAGGGTTTGTATTTCTCCCTGAACTGTCCACCGAGCCCTTCCCAGATGGCCTCACCCTGCCCACAGTCAGCAGTAAAAAAGTAAATCTAGGACATCACAATGCTTTTGGAGGTGCTGCAGAATTTCCTAAGCCTCCAGGCAACTCTCAGCCTCAGAGCACCACTTTACGGTATATTTATTCCTCCCTCAGCATGGGGGGATTGACTAGATGACCTCTTAAGGTCCCTTCCAGCCCTATGATTTCTATGGTCTGAAATTTGGAGCACATTAACAAATGTGCAGAAACCACGCTTGCCCTTTCTCTCACACTTTGTCTCTCTGATCTATTTGGATGCTAAGCTCTTCGAAGCAAGAACGGCCTCTTGCTCTGCATTTGCACAGCACCTCCCTATGATGGATTTTGAGGGCCTTTGTAGTCATTTATGAATACTGTATGTTGACCTGGTTATGGGGATGTTTGCTGTATGATTATATTGGTGTATGTTAAATAAGTGTGTGTGTGTGTTTGGGGGGGAAACAACCAAGAAAGGAAAGAATGTCTCAAGATAAACCACTTCTTTGCAAACACTTTAGGATTGTTAAGAGACAATGCCAAAATGGGAAAAGGCCTGAGAACTACAGAGCAAAAGAACTCTGACAGGTTTGAAAAGGAACACGCTCTTAAGAGAGGGAGGGAGTTGTTCGGGGGGAATGAGACTGAGATGCAGACACCTACTGCGGTGTCTGGAGAAGTTAGGGCTGCCTAGGTTAACGCCAGGGGATGGGAAGTGTTTATATAAAATAGACGTGTGTAGACTGTTGTTTTAAAATCCTCTTTTTCTCAAAATACTTTTTCTTATGTTTCATAAACACTGCTGTGACTTAAGAAGGCTGTCATAGAATCATAGAAGATTAGGGTTGGAAGAGACCTCAGGAGGTCATCTAGTCCAACCCCCTGCTCAAAGAAGGGCCAACCCCAACTAAATCATCCCTTTGTCAAGCTGGGCCTCATAAACCTCTAAGAATGGAGATTCCACCACCTCCCTAGGTAACCCATTCCAGGGCAGTCTGGTCACTGTATTCATCATTGGCCATAGACTCCCAAAGGGAGAACTGCAGGTGCCAGAACTCAGTCGGACCTGCTGGGTAAGCACAATTAATACACAGGGTGCTGTAACCCAGGGCCCGTTCTGCCCTGGGATAAGCAAAGTCACAAGGTCTGACACAGGAGGGGAGGCACTCAGAGAGACCAGGGAGGGGACAGAGGTACCGTGAGCCCTGTAACCATGACATATAGCACAATGGGGCCTCATTTGGGATCTATAGGCATTACTGGCTGTCATAGAAATACATACTAATGTGCGTTGCTGTGATAAGGCCCTATTAATGGGACTCCTCATGTAAGTGTTTGCAGTGTCGGATCCACATGTTGTAACAATTACTAATATGTATTTGTCTAGCCCCATAAATGTTCAAGGCACTTCGCAGACACTACTCCTAGTGAAGAATTTATAGTCTACGGGAATATAAGCAGATAGCTCTGTCTGTTCTGTCTGGCATTTGCCTAATCCCTTTTCAATCACCCTTTCAGACGAAAACCACTAAGCACAATGTTTTCATTATGAATATAGGAAGAATACTTAAATTATGAAGAACTTGGGACCTGAATTTCAGACCAAAATAAATTTATACGAAATTTCTCAGAAATGTTGTTATTAATGAGCACATTGCTGGTTCTGTGCAGCTGTGATGCTGAGCATTGCTCTAGCCACATTTGGGCTCATTATAGTAAATAATTATCACATAGGGACTGCAGCACTCCAAGGGCTGTTGTTAAATGGTAAGGAGTGAAAGGAAAAAGTCTCATGGAAGCAGCCCATTCATGTCTTGCGATGCTCAGAGCAAATAAATTGATCTGTGGAGCCAGAGGAGTGTGCGCAGGAATTTAATTTTGACCACTTTTGGAGGGGCACGTTAGAGCAGTGGCCGGGGGCTGGGGCAGCGACAGAGGCTGGAGCAGAAATACATCTTTTTTTAGATGAATATGGGGGGAGGTGCGGGGGGCCCCTGCTTGCTCCCACTTGTGCATGACCCTGTGTGGAGAAGATCCATCCTGGGGAAGGAAACAACGAACTTTGAGAGAGGAATTCTAGCTAACTAAACACCACTGAAGAACAATGGTTGGTGTTGCAGGATTAGCAGGCAGAGATGTTATAGCCTTCTGCCCCCTGCTGTGGGCCCTGGAGTGGAGGAATCTGAAAAGAGGGTGGGAAGAAGAAGGTATAGCCTTTTGGGAGGTGTTAGGTTTCATGACCCTAGACAACTTATGGCAAAATAGTGGAGCAGTTGAACTAGGTGGCTTGAGCAACATGGAAGACACTGCCTGGAGATACTGCTGTTTGGCGTTTTCTAGGCTGCATTGTGTGGCAAATACACATCCCCTGCCAAACCCAAGGGGGAAATCCTTCCCTTCAGCTGGCAGAGGATTAGCAGAACCACTCTGTTGCTGTAACCTCCATAGCAGCCATGCCTTTCCTTTGACTCCTCCACTCCCACTCTCCTTACCTCCTCCCACAGTGAGGAGGGAGGTGAGCTAGCTTTCGAATCACCTCTGAGACACTGCTTTGCTTGCTAGTGGCTAGAGGCCCTGGAGAACACAGCACACAGGATTGTTGAGCTGTTCCCTCCCTCACCAGTCCCCTTTCCTCTCGCACCGCCTCCCCAGAGTAGAACCCCACTCATAGATTCCTAGATTCCAAGGCCAGAGGGGACTCTTGTGATCATCCAGTCTGACCTCCATGCCATAGAATTTCCCCAAAGCAATCCCTAGGACAGATCTTTTTAGAGAAACCTCTAATCTTGATTTAAAAATGGTCAGTGATGGAGAATCCACCACGGCCCTTGGTAAATTGTTCCAATGCTTAATTGTTCTCACTGTCAAAAATGTGTGCTTTATTTCCTGTCTGAATTTGTCTAGTTTCAACTTCCAGCCACTGGATTGTGTTAGACCTTTCTCTGGTAGATTGAGTGCCCATTATTAAATATTTGTGCCTATGTAGGTACTCATAGACTAATTAAGGCCCCCTTAACCTTCTCTTTTTTAAGCTACATAGACTGCGCTCCTAAATCACAGCAGGGCATGGTTTCTAATCCTTTAATCATTCTCGTGGCTCTTCTCTGAACCCTCTCCATTTACCAACATCCTTCTTGAATTGTGGAGACCAGAACTGGACACTAGTTTTGCTGCCTTTGCAATCTCCTGGAGAAAGTTTTGATGATGAGCAGGATTTGCCCCTACAGCAAGGGGGAACAGCTCCTCCATTTTGCAAAAAGCCAATTAGGCTCTCCTGCTCCCTGGCTTGGGGAAGCAGCACTCCCCCACAGCTGCCCCTCCTCCTGGGCTGGTGTGATAAGGGCTTCCCCGCCTGCTACTAGCCATTAGTAGCCTGCTACTACCCACTAACCATTGTGTTAAAGTGACCAGCTGTCCTGTTTTCTCTGGGACAGTCCCATTTCCTGGCTGTCCCTCCTGGGAGAGTTATTTGAGAGCATGGGAGTGATTTTTAGAAAACAGAATCAATGTTAAGCATGCTGTGCTCTAAATATGTGTTTTTCAAGGTTTCAGTAGGTTTCCTGTATCCCTGTAAAAGAACCCAGCAAATTTAACTAATATTTAAGGTGACAAATTAGAGCTGGTTGAACATTTTTTAACGGACAGTTTTCAGTTGAAAGATGTAGTCTTGTCAAAATTGAAAAGTTGCAGGGAAATGTGTCAATTTTTGATTCAAATTTTCAATGGGAAAAGTCAAAATGTTTTGTTTGAAATGTAATTTTCTGCGGAACAGAAATTGTGGTTCCTGACTGACTCAGGACAAAATGAGGATGCTCAGATGATTAGGGAGAAGGTAAATTGATTTGAAGAGGAAAGTAATCTACCTGGAGAGGCAGTATATCTAGTAGATAAGGCCTTAGGCTGGAAGCCAGAATCCTAGGTTGTTTTCCCATCTCTGCCAATGACCAGCTCTGTGACCTTGGTCAAGGCGCTCACTATTTCCCTTCCCACCCATTGTCTGCCTAGATGGTATGTTCTTTGGGGCAGGGACTGACTCTCACTACATGTGTGTACGATGCTCAGCACATTGGGTCCCTTACCTTGGTTGAAGTTGCTTTGTGCTACTATACATAGAACACTCTGAATTATCGCCTATTTTTAGACTGAAACTCAACTTTTTATTGCTCTAAAGTGTTTGGATATGTTTGCTCGCTTCTCATTTCTGGGTGGAGTGGGACTTGTCAGAAGTCTCACAAGAATGCTTGCTCTTGTGAGATTTCCAGCTGAAGATTTGCAACTTAAGTTCCAGAGGTTTGAATACATAACCAGACTTTTGAACTCATCTCTGATGTGAGGCTGAACTCCAACTCTTTGGAGTTTCTGCCATCACTAGGCAGCTTGTACAGGTTAGAAAATGCCCTTTTAAACTCCATCTCCAGACCCAGCTCAGGGAACCTGCAGGCACGGTACTCCTTTTAAAGCTTAGTTAAGCTCCAGGAGAAGGGCATTTCTTCTCTGAAAAGTGACTACACAAAAATGTTGCCATCTTACTCGACAGGCCTTCCCCTGTGCATATTCAGAGTGACATCTGCTTACTTCTTTGATGAAATTTTCCGCCCCTACTTCCTGTTATCCCAGCTACACAACTCTAGGGAACCAGATGGATTCTGCTCTGGCCCTTGCATCACGAACAGAATAATTAATTCTTCCCAGTCATCTTTTAGAATAGTACCTCAGTCGGAGAAGCCTTGTTGTGGGGAGCAGGCACTGCGATGAATTCCTGGCTTTTCCCAAGGCACAAAGCTCTTATGGAGTGTGCATCACAAAAAAGTTACCAACCCTGCTGATGGATGGCTAACCTGGGGGGCTAATAACATTGTTTGGTGTAACTCTCTCCATGGTTCTCCCATTCATGCTGTATTAAGGGCTTAAAACAAATTGAAATTGCTCCTATGTATCTTTAAAAGGCAAAGGGAACTGTGTGTCTCTTGAAAACCTAATATGCCTGGGAAAATAAATGGCATAAACTATAAACAAAACACAGCACAACGACACATGGCTAACTAGAAACTGGTCTTACAGCTCACTGGGAAATAGGTATAATTCCCAGTAGTGACATTTTGCATATTTTAGTGAGGACTGGGAATCGTAGGAGATATAAAGCTTTCTTGTTTGGACTTGACTGTAGAATCTGTACATGGTGAAGGCATGCCAAGCCCTTCCCTTATTAACTCTTTGACTATTCCTACAGGCCCATACATATAATCTGTGCTTGCAAAACAGGAACAGTTGCAGGACAAAGACCATATTGTTAAATTAAAGAGTTTCACAGTTCTTTCCTGCAGTATGCAGGGAAAAGAAATGTAGCAAGGGATTGAGAAGTCATGTACATAAAGGCGAAAGAGAGAACATTGAATCTAAAGAGCTTGCTGAATTCCTGCTTCTGATTCAGAAGAAGCTAATGAACAGCTGGTTTAACCTTCTTTTTCCTTGATGGATGCAATATCTGAATACTGCAAAATATTTTTTAAATTTGAAGGGGTTAAATTATATTGTGTTTAGCATATTAGTTTTGATTTATAACAAAATATCCACTGAGAGAGTTTCCAATATAATTCAAATTTTAGTTGCATATGCTTCCCCCAAAATATTTTCAACTAATAATACTTCTGATACACCACTTTGATATGCAGAATAGATGCTGGTTTTGGCCTGATAGTGCATTTGTATCCGTAGCTACATACATGCTGTACCTATATAATAGTACGGTAAGTATATTTTCAATGTGCTTTCTATTTAAATACATATGTTTGGCTAACTGTACAGTACACTGCTTCTAATTCTGTAATGCTATAACACTTGTATTAGTTTCCCTATTTTTAAGTGCTATTTTTTTAGGTTTTTTGAGACTGAGGTTTAAAATTTGGATTCAAGTCAAGACCTGGATCCAAATTTCCTAATAATTTGGGGCAGTCAGTTGTGGGGTTTTGGTTTGTTTTGATCTCCATTATTATTGCTGGTGTTATCAGAGACAACTATGAATATCCTGAAGTTTTTATCCTGGCATTGCTGTTATTGAGCATTCTGCCTGAGTAAGGGTAAAGGACACAAGACTGAGAGACCTGGGTTCTATTTCTTTTCTTGCCAATAACTTGCTCTGTGACCTTGGGTAAATTACCTACCCATTCAGAACTAGATTAACACTACATTATTTCATACACCCCTCCGAGGTGACTTTTGATCATTACTGACCGTTACTGCACTTAACTGAATTGGTGCCTGTAGCTGTAAGGAGCCTGCTCCCTTTGCCAAGCCCCTGAGCCATCGAATCTTTCTGTTTTTGTACATTGGCACCAGGGCCGCCCAGGGATGGAGGAGCAAAAGGGACAGTTTGCCCTGGCCCTCCCCATTTAGGAACGCCCCCAAACTGAGCGTTGTTGTGAGGTGGCATGTGGGGTGATAGCACTACCCTGAAATTTGGCTCAGCTGCCTCTCCGTCATGCCGGAGGGGTATCCGGGCGAAACCTGAGTGTTGCTACAGTCCTGTTTGCCAGGTCACAATGCCTGGAGCAGGGAGCAGGGCCCAGGCCTGCGGGACAGGAGCCAAGCCACCACTGCGGGGTGAATGTGGGGCAGGCTCACTCTCCAATATCAGGTGTCCCCTCAGAGACAATTTTTGGAAGGGTGTGTGGGGGTCTCAGTTTCAGATTTTTACCCTGGAATCTTAAAAACCTTTGTGTGCCCCTGATTGGTGCAAAATCTCGTTTGGTCTATTGGCTGACTGGTGCGTTGTCTGCATTTGGTAGCACCTACTGCTAGTTACTGATAGGAATAAACTTAATGAAGCTCTGATGGAAGAACTGGCCTGATATATCTGAAAACATTCCAGTGATCAGCAGGAAATGAACTTCTAGCCCAACCTAGAAATCTCATATATCTATATCTCCGCAACCCCTGAATAGGAAGACCTTGGTTTTCAAAAAAATTTCAAGCACAAATATGATATTCTCCCAGATTGTCCTGCAGGGTTGAAGTGGCCACATGACATTCTTCCTAAATACCAAATGGTAGGTTCTGTCCTTTGGGTGGAGTTTGGACAATGGTGTATTTGAATGAGAATGTTGTACCTGAGTGCAGGGATTCCTAATATTTTGATCGTCTCTCACTAGCTGGCCTAAAGAAGGGCAGAGAAGATGGGTTCCAGCAGTAGAATATTTTATTTGGGAGTAGAGGGATTTGCCGTAAGAACACAACGTTGGGGAGGCGGGAGTGAGGAGCAAGGGAAGTGAGAGAAGGAATAAGATAAGGAAATGATTTAATTTGGGGAGGATGCTATAGCTTTCCTACACCCACAGAACCCCGGTTCCATTCCACCAGTTCTGTTGCTTGTGATCCCCAGAACTAATGGAGATGTGGGAGAAACCTCCAGGCCAGGTCAATAGTGGGTTGAGAAGGAGAAAGCCAGACGTGCATTTCAGGAGTTAAAAGGGAAAGGGGGTGGAGGAGGCACATCAGAATTCTTAGCACTTAAATAGCATGTTTTATTCCTAGAGCTCAGAGACGTTAGCAATGTTAATGAATCAAGCCTTGCAACACCCCTGGGAGGTGCATATGGTAAATCTTTATCTGCACTTTACAGATGGGAAACTGAGGCGCAGTGAGGCTAAGTGAGTTGCTTAAGGTCATCATGAGTCAGTATTAGAACCTAGAACTAAACTCAGACCTCTGCTCTAGCCACTAGACCAATGTTTCTCAACAACCAGTCTGTGGACCGGCGCTGGTCCCTGAGATCTCCCTGACACAGTTTAGGAAGGCAGCAAGCCTGTCCCGGGTATCAAAAAAGTTGAGAAACAGTAAGCTAAATAATCTTCCTCATTTTAAATGATCATCAGCATCTGAGTAGTTGATCCACCACATATGCATGGTCATAGTTAATAAAAGTCAGACTTTGCCTGCAGTTCTGCTATCTGAAATAATTACATGTGCTTATAGTGCGAGTTTTTTTGTCTTTTTCTTGCTTCACATTGTGTTATAGCACATTTGGTAGTGTCGCTATGAATTATATCATGCCACAGCATGTCAGGGCCAAGTCCTGAAATAACAAGCTACAGGGAACCTGGCAGAATGCAATGAGATTATCTGGAAATTTAAAATAATTTATGTGCAGATAATTAGCAGGTTGACCTATTTGTTGGAAGCAGCTCTTTTGCCAGTACTAGAGCAGCAGGTAGCACAGAGCTGACACATTAATTGCTATGGGATATGGTTCCATTTTAATTGCAGCCTATTTATTTTAAAAAATATATATATATTTGAACAACTGTATAGAAAATATTACGGGTGCATTACATGATTTTTACCCATATTTTATTAATATTAACCAGAGATGGGTCTAAAACAAATCCCAAGGACCAGACATGGAGAACAAACACATGGCATCTGTGCTGTCACATTGGTTCCTACTACGGGAAGACACTCAGATACTAGGGCAAGAAGCATGATATAAGAACCTTTAAAGAATAAGATAGAAATCAAGTGTAACATTAGTGGCTGCCACAGCGTCAGACCAGATTTACACCAGTGTAAGTCAGAGCAGAATCATATTCCTTATCTCTGCAATTGATGGTAACAAAAACCCTAACATTCCTGAATATGTGGGTTTTGACTCTGGCTCTGAATCTGAACTTTCTCAAGGCTGGTGTGTTTAGACATGTGGCTGCATATTTAGCCTGCTACAGAGGTCTGAATCACAAACTACAATTCAACTCCATTTCCAAGTTTGGGTTCACGTCCATCATTAATATTAATATCTAAATACATTGATAAAATGAGCATAAAGAAAGGAGGAATGTGTTGGTGTCAATTCTAATTGTGCCTACAGATTGAAATAAATAGGCAATTGTTGCAAAACATGATGGAAAACATTTGGTCAGAGCAATACCATCCTCTAAACAGTGTAATCCTACCAACTTCCTGGAGTCCTTGGATGGGTGAGGGCACTTAGCCTTCAACCTACTTTCTTCTTGTAAATGCATCCAAGGTAATCAGTATAACTGCACATCCAGTCACATGTCATTGCTTTCATGTAAAGCAGGAAGCAAAGAGCCAGGCATTCTCTTGAATGAGGAGCAGTCAACCTGACCTTTTAAAGTTCCAAAGGGTTTTGCGGGAGTTCTTCACATGAAAACACTTCACATGAAAACACTTCACATGTCAATCAGCTTACGGACTAATTGCCACCGTTCTTTAGTTTTGAAATACTTAAAGAAATTAAATGTTTTAATTAATGTTTAGCAAATGCAATTGTCATTGCATTGCTAGAGCTAGGCAATCATTTTCTGACATTTACTGAAAAATGCAGTTTCAAGTTGGCAAAATATAGTTGTTGTTTTTTGTATTTTGACAGGTGATCTGGTTTAAGGAACCTGGAAAAAAAAAAAAGACTGTTTCAGAAATAGCGTGTTCCCTAGGTTAAAGTGTATGTGGGATTCTGTTTGGCACAAAGCAGATGTCTTAGATTTTTTTAAATGGTTCCTCCACTCTGTTTATTCGTTACCTGGATTATATCCTCTGTCCAATTGCAGTTTCACACAGCTGTAATGTGAAATGAGAATCTTAGAATATCAGGTGGTCAATAAAGAACAAAACTACAGTAAAGATCCTGGTCTAGATTCCACTTTTAGTTACACACCAATTACCCACTGAGCCAAATTCTCCTCTCAGTCACACTGTCCAACCTCATAGCATTGGTGTCAACAAGAGGAGAATTTGGCTTGGCTCCCTGACTCCATGAAAATGGCCTAAGTAACAGTAAAAAGTAAATAAAGCAGGAAGCAGCAGAGACCTACTCGGTACTATGAAACATACACGGGGTTGCTTGTAAGTAAAGCCCAAACGGATCCATCAGATGCACACTCACAGCAGAACTTAATGGGAGTGGTACATGAGTTTCCATGGATAGTTCTACCCAGAATGTATTTCAGAGTTTGAGGCATCAACAACCATCTCAAATTCATATATAACAACTGCCCTCTTGGTTGTCACAAGGGACTGAATTCAGGACCTTCAGAGCTAAGACCATAAGCCTCTACAAGCTTGAATTGAAGGCCAGAGGCCTAAGTCCTTAAAGGCTCTGGGCCAAATTCCGTTAGTTGACAGCTGTAGCAGATTCATATCCTCTGTGGATCAGGCACAGAGGGCACAGCATAACACCCACTGGTACACAGACAGGTGTGCGGGGCCCTTCCTGTTCCTTTGATGCTTGTGTTTGAGAGTAATATGTTAATTATTAATCCTCTGTTGCATGTTAAAAAAGAGGACATTGTGCTCCTTAAGATGAGACACAAAACAAAGCCCTGGAGGGAAGAATCTATGGCGTAAAAAGGTATTGACAAGCTGCACACCATTTGGTTATGAAACTCATATGCGGCATAGGACAAAGAACAACAATTTTGTAAATGTGTGGGAACATTGGCGGTTGCTCTTTAATGATTGTAGTACAGAGGAATGTTGGCACCTTTTTTCATTGACTTTACATTACCAAGCTGAATCAGTGGTGAGTAATAGGATGTACCTTTGGAAGCGTCCTTTAAAGAACAAACTTTCATTTGGAGCTTTAATCCTTACACACACACACACACACACACACACACCCTTCTGTTAAATGTGGTGGTCTTGTAGCATTGGGAAACTCTTTTTGCTACAACTGTGGTTTGCAAATACAATGTGCCCTTGTAAATCAGATCTCCGGTGGACTGCATCTGCATTCACAACCCAAAATGTGATTTTGGGTGGCAAGGAAAGGAGGATCAAGTCCTTTGGCCAAGACTTTCAAAAGTGACTAGTGATTTGGGGGGTTTCCGGTTTTGGATGCCCAACCTGAAACACTTGTCAGGCTCCTACATTCTGAAAATCAAGCCTCAAGTCCCCAGCTGGGTACCCAAAATCACTAGTCACTTTTGAAAATCTTGGCCTTCATGTCTGTGCAGGGCGTGTTCATACATTACAGGTGCTGAGTGCTGTGCTCATAGACACAAAGCAGGAAGCAATGAGAAAAACTGGGACCACAATAAAATGCCTGGGATTCGGCTAAGACAAATATACTCCCCCCCGGCCCCAGAGCCTGTGTGTGTGAACTGAGGATCCCAAACAACTTGTTTCTCACCTAGGTGATAGAGAAAAAAGTTTCCTTCACTCATTTTAACACATTTTAACACATTTCTGATCTATTGACTTCCAAACTGTGTATTATTAGGCCAGAGGTTGAAATTTGTTTCAAACCTTTTGATTTGTGTGACCTAACCTTGTAGGCCCTGATCCTACATGTTCAAAACTCCCAATGAACTTAGTGCAGGATCAGGCCCTGAATTGTGATACATGATGTTGTTCAGAAAGGGACAGCCTATGCAGGTGTATATGACACTGTGGCATCAGAACTAGTGCAGCGTTGCTGCTCGGGAGAGGGGCAGGATTTGGGGTGGCTGTGAATGATGAACACTCCCTCCCCCAATGGGGCATGGAGCCCACTAATATGGGGCACCCTGCACAACTACATGCAGGATGGTTTGGGATGAAGTGGTGAGGCTAGAAAACCCTTTGCTTTGTGGACCTTCTCCTTCCACCATGGAGGGGGATGCTAGAATGGAGGAGAATACACGACAGCTATTAAGCTAGAAAAGCTACTATGGAGCAACTCTGGATAGCGTCTCTTCTGCCATTCTGTGGTCAATCAGGAAGGATTTCTTCTCCCTTTTCCCCTGTGGTGGTCCCCAGTGCCCAGACAAATAACTCAAGCTGGGCGTTGCAGAGAGGATACTCCTCAAGGTGTATAGTTCATAAGGGCCCAGTTTGTCAGCTAGTGAAAAAAGTTAATCATCCAACTAACATATATTGTTTACTGCATTGGAAAGACACTCACAGTAATACACCCTGCATCCTGATACATGGACTCACCATCCATCTTAAACAGGAGGCAGTTATAGAAACCTGAGCCACAAATAGGCGGGCTTCCACACAGCTTGAGTTCCAGCTTTGTGTCTATATTTAATAGGGGTCACACCCTGCTTGCCTCTCTATGAAGCATACAGAGACATCTAGTGGCCGAATAGTATACTGCAAGTAAACATTACATTGTGGAAGTCTTGCACATAGATTACAAAATGAACTTTTGGGGACTAGTCTGGCAAGGAGCTGAGCATCTCCCATGAGTTGAGCCCTTAGTTGCTATCACTCAGAAATATTTCATATCATTTTCACATTCTGATGTCCCCTCCAAGATACTACCAGTGGTATCCAACTTCTTCAGCAGAGCCCAAGCATAACATTGAAGAAAGGCCAAGGGGCTGCAATCCGTACTGTGGGGCTGGTACTATGCTGTGTTCCACTCCCTTTGTGCCATTCACAGAGCGCAAATGGAGCTGACACCACACTCCAGCTCCCTGCTGAGGATTCCCCCAGCATGGGGCGTTGCCAGCCAGCTGCAGCAGGGAAGGTCAGATGCTCAGAGAGCTCCAGGCTTACGCCAGAGCTGCTTCTAGGGGAAGTGGTAGGATACACCCGGGGAGACAGTGTGCAGACTGCTTCCGTGAGGTGGAGTTAAGCACTTCCATTGAAATATGGCCAGGGCGGTTCCCGGCACACACTTTCAGTTCAAAATCAAACACAATTTTTCTTTGTAATACAAAAATAACAGGAGTACTTGTGGCACCTTAGAGACTAATAAATTTGTTAGTCTCTAAGGTGCCACAAGTACTCCTGTTATTTTTGCGGATACAGACTAACACGGCTGCTACTCTGAAACCTTTGTAATACAGTTGATCCTCAGGCACCACCACTGAGAGCCTTGAGGGCTAGAAGTGGCCCCCAGGCCACAGAGTTAGACACCACTGCTTTAGAGAGTAGTGCCAAGGGCAATAACAAATGTCAAGGCATTTCCTTTAGACATGTTAGAGGTAGGAAAATCCATCTGGCCCAACATACTTCACAGCTTTGAATCCTCTTCTCTTGTGTGGAGGGTGGTTAACACTAATGAGACGAGCTCAGTAATTTGCTGAGCAAAGAGAGATGCTTATCAGCTTGCGTTACTGAGCCTTCCTGGGCAGGAATATTCCCTTTTATCATTCTTTGCTCTGACTTCAGTAAAATGAAAACATTTAGGCCGCAAGGTGTTCATCAGGGCGATTCAATCCTGGACTCCTGCACCCTCTAAGAGCTTGTACATGGGGGGAATTACCAGTCCAGCTATCCCAGAATAAGTACACTGGCATAGGTATGCCAGGAAAACTCTCCCTGTAGACACCCTTTTCCCAGAATAAGAGTGCTTTTTTCCCAGTTTAGTTTATACTGACACAAGTTAAGAGTGTCCACATGGGAGTTTTACTGGCATAGCTATGCTGGCAATTTTCCCTGTGTGTACAAACCCTGAGTCTCAAACTGTGTTTCGCTGGCAGACGAGTCCGCTGTGCTACAAAGGATTCCTTAGATCTGAATCAGTTCATTAGCAAGGGTTTTACTCCTAAAATCAGCATAATGAATCTTATGCTTTTCATCCCAGAAAAATCTCAAGCTGCTTTTTTACATATGAAACAAACTGTACACAGACACTCATCCACTATTGATAGGAAGCCATCTCTGGGGGCGGGGGAGGGGGGGAAATGACACAGCAGCTGTTTGATATCAGCCTGGACTATAGCTGTATGGCTCAGTGGACAGGGTACTGGAGTGGGACTCAAGAGAACTGACTGCTATTACTGGCTCTGCCACTCACCTATTTTTTGATCGTGGGCAAATCACTTCACCTCTCAGTTTCTCCTCCCACTCTTTGTCTGGCTTGTCTACTGAGATAGCCCTTGCCCTGAGGAGCTCACAATCTCTTACTATGTGCTTGCACAGGGCCTTGCTCAATGGGACTCTAATCTTGGTTTGTCTCATTTGCAGTTTTCATACTCAATATGAATAGTTAGGGCATTGGCCAGTGCTCCGGACTATATCGCCAGATGTGCCAGAGCAACCGCTAGCACACCTGGGGCAGGCGAGGGGGCATAAGTGGCTTTATGCCACCTTTGTGTCCCTGACCGCATCCTAGGGGTGCCAGAGTCTACACTGCTTCCTGGCACAAGTTAAAGCAGCTTTAGGGCTGCTCTAATGTGTACTGGCAGATAGTTAGCCCAGCAGCAAGATCACCAGAGCACATCATGCTACCGCTTGCTCTGAATCATCCCCTAGTGTAGTGGTGAGGTGTATGTGGTGTAAGGATAGCTACAACAGGAAATCCTGTATTGCTACAGTGGTACTCAGGGAGGCAGATGAAGGGCTGAGGATCTGGCCTACAGCCTGTAACATTATGGGAATAATATTTTTTTAAATCCCAACCCAGAACACTTGTGTTTAGAGCTGGGAGGGCACCAGATTTTCTGTTTCATGGGAAATTCCATGATTTCTAAATGTTTTCCATTCCAATAATGAACAACCCCCTCCCCCCCAAAAAATTGACATTTCCCCTGGAAAAAAATCGTTTTGGCTTGATCGAAATGTTCATTTTGATAAAATGGAAGCGTTTCATTCTGATTTTGACTTTTTTATTTTATATTGTGTTAAATAAAATATCATTTTTTAAAAAATTGAAAGAAAAAATCATTTCAAAATGGAAAACTGAAAAGGTCTGTTCCATTTTTTAGAAATGAAATTTGGTTGAAATTGACATGTTTCCATGAAACATTGGACTTTCAGCTAATTGGCATTTTCCAGTGGGGAAAAAAGGTCCCGTTGGAAAATTTCCAGACAGCTCTACTTGTATTATTTGATGTTTCCAGAACATCAAGTGGTGCCCACTGCTACTTTCACTTATGAAATATCATATGAGCGAGAATGTCTGTTTACGGGAAATGTATTATTTTTTTTACATCTGTTTTATGGCTCCGTCTGACCATTCCTCTTGACTTAGTTCTAGTTCAAGGTCTCCGTTCCGCCGCTGCAAGACATTTGCAATATTTACTTTTGAGAGTTCAAACTGTGTTTTACAGATAATCAGGTCGTACCCGTTGTAGGTTACTGGTCTTGAAAGCTCTCCCTGTTGGTTATATTTCACTTGAACGTTGCTTAGTAGGAAGTAGAGCTGGTTGGGAATTTTTTGACAAAATATTTTTTGGCTGGAAAATGCCGATTCATGAAAACCAAACTTTCTGCAGAACGTTTCTGTATCTGTTTTGATGGGAAGGTTTCTCAGATCCAGGATGGAATTTCTGGTCATAGAGAAAAACTCACCCCAAAATAGCCCAGTGGTGAAGGCATTCCCTGGGATGTGAGAGACCACATTTTTTGAAATCTTGGTATCACTTCGCTGAGCCTGTATCAGGCAGAGTGGAGACTTGAACCTTGGTCATCCACAGCAGTGCCTGATCCACTAGGTAATGGGCTTTTCTGGGAGAGCTCACTTGCTTTCTTGCTCTATGTAATTGGGTGGCTTGTTCCTTAACAGTTGGAAGGTTGGGGCTAGCTAACCATGATTACAGAATGAGCCCCACCTGAGAAGAATCAGGTGATTCCAGCATGGAGGCTGTGGGGATGTGGGGGCATCCAGGAAACTGTGGTTATGCCTGCAGAGTGTAAGAAGGCTTCTTCAAGTCCTTGAGTCAGCAGAGAGGAATATACCATCAGGCAAGGCTTGTGCAGAAGGACAAACTCCAGGTCGGGTGAGCTTGGAGGCAGAAAAACAGACCCTCAGGGAGGAGAGGCTGTGCTCAGCAGGGTGAGTTTGCATTCTGTTTTGAAAGACTTTGCGTTATTTTGGATTGTCAGGAGAAAGACACTGAACTGGGCTTGGGGCAGTGACCTGAGGACCGAGTAAAGTGGACAGGAGGTGAAGAATGATTGATTTCCTTTGGACAATGTGCTGTTTGTTTAGGAAGCCCGAAGAAGGGGGAAACAGAAGCAGGATGCTGTGGAGTCACCCCTGTGAAAAATTTTGAAAGGTCTCAGCTTCATCCTGGGGAAAATATATGAAAAACTTGAAATTTTTTGCAGGATAAACCATTTCCCACCCAACTCTAGGAGTAGTGTAGGAAGCACATTCTGGGTGCAAAATATATCCATTGCTCTCAGAGATACACCTCTACCCCAATATAATGCGACCCGATATAACACAAATTCGGATATAATGCGGTAAAGCAGCGCTCCGGGGGGGCGGGGCTGCCCACTCCGGCGGATCAAACCAAGTTCGCTATAACGTGGTTTCACCTATAACGCAGTAAGTTTTTTTTGCTCCCGAGGACAGCGTTATATCGAGGTAGAGGTGTACCAGGTTGTCTGAGGCAGATAATGTTTATAACTTGGGATTTGTGTATATGGAAATGTAAGCGTCTCCTGAAACAAGGCCCCGAATCGAGGATGTGATACTTCTTGTGGTGACTTAGGATGACTATAGAAGGTCATTAGCTAGGATGTGTTATCCTGAATGCTATAAACCTTGTCATTTTGTTAAATGTGCCCTCTGTAATCCATCGGCCTTCCAGTGGACCAGCCAGTCGGTGATTGCAAACACTAGGCCATGCTGAGGACTAAGCCCCGGCTTAGGGCCTGACCCTGCATGGCTGTAAGCTGCTGAGCAGCCCGAGCTCTCCCTGGCTTTATGGGGTGATGATGGCATAGAGCATCTTGCAGGATGATGCCCAGGGTGTGCAAGGAATGGAGAGGTGCATGCTGCCCCAAAGGGGGGCAGGGAGGGGTGAGTTTGCCCTGTCCCTCCTCTGCAGTGGCCAGTGGAGTTGGCTGGGTGTGCAGGACAGTGTATGTTGTGTGTCCTGAAGAGCACTGGAGGAAGGTACATTCCCCTTGCACGCTAGGGAGTGCCAGGAGGCACAGCGGTGCTCCTGCAGGTGTTAGTCCTGCTCTGTATCGGCCTCACTGAGCCATATTCGCACCTAAAAAGGCAGACCGCTATTGGGTCGCATCTTCAGTTGGTGTAACTCACTGGTGCGTCATTGACTTTAATGGTGGTACACCAGTTTACACCAGCTGAGGATCTGGTGGTGTTTATCATGATGACAGGTACAGCAATGGGACACTCCATTTTTCACAAACGGCTCTGCATTGGCTGCTGTGCCTAGTTCGTCATATACTCTGTGTGGCCCTGATGTAGTTCTCACACTTCCATCTTTCTCTATAAGGTTCCTTTTTTCAGTGCTATCCTGTACATCTGATCCTCCTACTAAAATCTGACAGTTGTTCTGTTTGGCTTACTAAGCAGTTGATCCGACAAACCAAAAGCAAATAGTACTATAGGGAATTTGAGTCTGGGTAATGTGTTAATCTAAATGTCTCTCTCTCTCTCTCTCTGCCTAATAAGGCAATGACAGATTTTTCCACCAGCTTAAATCTTCCACTGCAGCACTGAGAATAGGCGTTATACGCACACACGTGAAAGGCAGCAAGGCTATGGGAATAGACATGAGCTGGGTTCGGTTCCCAGCTTTACTACTGACTGGGCACGCTGCTTTACTTCTGTCTCCCCCCACATTCTTTGTCAGTCTTCTCTGTTTAGAATGTAAACTCTGTGGGTGTGTCTACACTGGAGTTGGAAGGTGTAACTTCCGGCTCGAGCAGACGTACCCACACTAGCTCTGAGCCAGCTAGTGTGCTAGATATAGAAGCGTAGCTGCTACGATGTGAGTGGCAGGATGAGCTAGCCTCCGCAGGTATGATCCCACCAAGAACTCAGGTGGCTAGCCCCTCCCATCGCTCATACAGACCTGGCTAAACTTCTATTTTTAGCATGCTAGCTCGATCAGAATTGGCTTGAGTATGTCTGTTCGAACTGGAAATCACATCTTCCAGTGCAGACATACCCAAATTGTGTGTTATGCAGTGCCTGGCACACTGGGGCCTTGATCTTTGTTGTGCCCCCTAGGCATGACCATAATACCCACAATGATATATATATTATTTGTATCCCTCAAATTGGTTGCCACGCATCTCCCTACATTTTTCCTTTGTGCTCTTTGTAAAGAGTTATTTAAGGAATATAGAGGGGAACCAAACTGTCTGCATCCATATTCTGATTTGACATAATGAATTAAATAGCCAGAATGAGCCCACAAATATCAATAATCTTGATAAATTCTGATGTGGATTGCTCAGGAGAGGGAATAAAAGCTAAGAGAGCATTGTAATGCAATGCACTTTCCTCTCTATTCACTTCTTTTTTTCCCTTTGATGCTATCTGAGGGCCTAAGAACTATGCTGTAAATGATCACTGCATCAGATAGTAATGGTGGGTGAGCTTTTCCTAGAAAACATGAATGGGGATGAAGCACGTCCCTTAATCATTACAGCGCGGGGAGTTATAATCGAGCCAATAAATTGTTCTCCCAGATTTATTTTTGTATGAACTATGAACACAGAAGCCCATTCCATATTACTAAATGCCTTCCTGCTCTCCATCAATCTATTAAATCTGGATGGCTATAATGCTTTGTGTAATGCAGAAGGCTAAATAGTCTCCTTGGCTCAACAGTGGCTTTATGCCCACATACAAATCCCACTTGGTCTATAGCTGCTAAGTGTGGGAGTAATTTAGCTGATATTACTGCCATTATCTTGGCCAAGCTTTTAGCATTTCTGCTTATTAATGAAATAAGCTAGTAAGAAAAGCATAACAATTGATCTTTTCCAGGTTTGGGTACAATTTTACATTATAAGCTTCTCATAATGATGAGAGCAGTTTCCTTACTGAAACTGTCTCTAAACATTTCTAATAAAGAAGCTCTCAGTTTTTCCTGTGATATGATGTGGTAGATGCTCAGTGTTGTATGCTTTGTTCTTGCATCCCTGGAAGTCAGTGGCAGAGCGCCCATTGACACCGATGGGGCAGGATCAGGCCCTTAGGCCCTTTATATTGCTCTCCACTTTGTTCAAGCTTACGACTTCATTTAAAAATTATCGTGGACATTTTTCAATTAAAAAATCTGAAACAAAGGTATAGTACAATTCCATCTTCTCTCTCACAACAATTGGCTAAGAGTTGGCCAAAAGTTATATATTCATTTTGATTTTTTTTTCAATGAAAAAAATTCAAAACAAAAAAAAAATTATTGTTCATTCCAGTTTTTGAAAACAGTCCTCCTAAGCGCAGGGGGCTGGATTAGAGGGTCTCTCGAGTTTCCTTCAGGCCTAAATTCTTCTGATTCTGTGAAAGAAAAATGGAAATTTTGCTTCATTTTGGATAAAAAGAAAAGTCCGAGAAAGTGGGAGAAAAAATGAAAAAAATATTTTCTTCCCACTTTGTCTTTTTGTTGTTGTTGTTTTTTACACTTTCCCCACCCCTTATTTTCCAGTGGAGGAAAGGGAGGGGGTGGGGTGAAAAGGGAAAGAAAGCTGGACTGGAGGAGCAAAAAACCCCAAACCCAACACTTCTGGGTTTTTGAAAATTGAAATGAAACAAGATATTTCCTTTTTGGTTTGAATTTTTTCATTGAAAATCTACAAAAGGATCTCACAAAACTGGGTGACTGGGCAACAAAATGGCAGCTGAAATTCAATGTTGATAAATGCAAGGTAATGCACACGGGAAAATATAATCCCAACTATTTTTATAAAATGATGGAGCCTAAATTAGCTGTTACCACTCAAGAAAGATCTTGGAGTCGTTGTGGGTAGTTCTCTGAAAACATCCACTCAAAGTGCAGCGGCTGTCAAAAAAGGGAACAGAATGTTGGGAATTGTTAAGAAAGGGATAGATAATAAGACAGAAAATATCATGTTGCTCTATATAAATCCATGGTACGCGCACATCTTGAATACTGCGTGCAGATGTGGTTGCCCCATCTCAAAAAAGATATGTTGAGATTGGAAAAGATTCAGAAAAGGGCAACAAAAATGATTAGTTGTATGGAACAGCTTCCATATGAGGAGAGATTGGTACTTTTCAGCTTGGAAAAGAGATGACTAAGTGGGGATATGATAGAGGTCTATAAAATCATGACAGGTGTGGGGAAAGTAAATAAGGAAGTGTTATTTACTCTTTCTCATAACACAAGAACTAGGGGTCACCAAATGAAATTAATAGGCAGCAGGTTTAAAACAAACAAAAGGAAGTATTTCTTCACTCCATGCACAGTCAACCTGTGGAACTCCTTGCCAGAGGATGTTGTGAAGGCCAAGACTATAATAGGGTTCAAAAAAGAACTAGGTAAATTCATGGAGAATAGGTCCATCAAAGGCTATTAGCCAGGATGGACAGGGATGGTGTCCCTAACCTCTGTTTGCCAGGAGCTGGGAATGGGTGATAGGGGATTACCTGTTCTGTTCATTCCCTCTGGGGCACCTGGTATTGGCCACTGTCAGAAGACAGGATACTGAGCTAGATGGACCTTTGATCTGACCCAGTATGGCTGTTCTTATGTTCTTATGTTCAATAGTGCAATTTGGCCAATGCATCCATAACTCTGGGTGTAGGTAGACATGTACACCAAGGTATAAACATTTCATGTACTTGTTTGTTTGTATTTTAGTACTGTAGGCTCCAATCAAGATTGGGGTCCCATTGTGTGAGGCACTGTACAAATACAGAAAAAGAGGGTCTCTGCCCTATAGAGCATGTCTAAATAGGACAAAGAGTGGTAGGGTAAACAGAGGCACAGAAAGGAGAAATGACACTGCCAAGGTCTCACAGCAGGCTAGTGGCATTATTGCGACTAAAATCTAGGTCTGAGATTCATTCCCGTGTCCTATCACTGGTCCACACTGTCTCTCATAGATAAAGCTCTGTATCTAAGTGTACCTGCTATGTTAATAATCACAATGCCCAATAACAATATCTACCAGATGGGGGCGCTGTGGGCAGGGGGCAACAGAGTGTTCACGTTGGCAGTTCTATTAAGGGCTTGATCCTACCCCTGATCTGTACTGTAAACACTCATGTATTTCCAATGGGAAGCTCTACATGTAGCATTATTGCAGGATCGCACCCAAAGCTTGTCAACGGCTTTTCTCTCTTATTTTATGTATCCTTGAGGCTATGTAGGCATCACTTACAATGAAAAAGTGGGGCCATCCTCTGACTTCTCAGGATGGGAGGCAGCCCAAACTAACCACACAATTATAACCTAGGAAGCGATAGCTGTATGGGAGCCTAAGTGCAGGAATGCAGGAAAATTGGTGCAGGAATGATCAGGTATAAGTTATCCCCTGCAATTTAACTCTTTTTGAGGTGGGGAGGAAGGTCCCCAACAGGAGATTTTTCATAAAAATCATGACATTAACCACTCACAGAGGACTGGATGGAAGCCACTTAGAGCGTTTCACTTTTGCCCTGATGTAAATTTGAATCCATACTTGCCCTAGATAGAAACACATTAATCCTTTAGACTGCACCACCCAGTGTTATGGATTCTAATTTATAACTCACATATCTTAAGCAATGTTTGAGAGCAATGTGGATTTTTTATTATTTATTTAGAGAAGAATTCAAATGTGGTAGTTTTCACAGTATTAACTTCAGGCTTGACATATCTGCTAGAGCCATAAATCACGGCTGTTTCATTTACAAATCATTAGGGAGACTGAAGGCTCAAAGTATTTAATTTATCCGAATCACTCTGGGTAGTTTATCAACATGTATAATGTACTTTTTATTTTATTCCAAAGCTGACTAGTAAAATTCCTAGCAACTCTTGCTGTGTTTTGGTTTCTGTAGTCAGTGTAAATCTAGGAGTGGCCAAACTTACATGGAACTAGTCAGTAGCAATTACTTTCAATAAAGATATCTATGGGCTGGATCTGATTTTGCTGCTACTGTTGTAAATTGTGAGTAACATCTCATAAGTTTACAGAGTTGCACCAGTGGTAAAAATAGTGTGAAATCAGAACCAGACTTCCAATATTTAAGATTAAACACACTTTCTGTAAAAGAGAGAGCGAGCAAATCTGGTCATCTTCTTTCCAGGAGGCAGCTGCTTTGATGGTATCGCTGCCTCATGGGCAGGATGGATGGATAACATGAATATGCAGAAAGAGGCTGCTGTTGTGTGAAGAGGAGCTCTGCCATTTTGAAAGTTGGGTGCTGGTCTCCAGGGAGCTGTAGGCTGCAGTTAATGCTAGGCTCTGGTTGCTACTATGTTAAGCATTAAGAGTTATGCAGTGTTAAATGCAAGGTCCCCCTGCCTTAAAAAGAACACCACACTATGTGGTAATATGGCAGAGCAGGTTGACTTTATGGCATTGATACATTCAGTTGTCCATTTGATAGAATTAGTTAGTTTAGAACCTGCTTACACTCTGCTCAGGGAAGCTCACATCATGACTGTGTGAACAGTCTTCAACAAAATGGCCTCCACAGATTATTAGCAGTGCTTGTCATTTTATTTGTTGTTTGTATTACACTTGTGCCTATTGTTCTAGGCACCATAAAATGAGTTAAAAGAGAGTCTGAGCTCACAATTTGTGAATATGTCAAGATGCAGCTGGTGGAAGAAACAGATGAGGGTAGGGTGGGAGGATAGGGTAACCATGAATTAATGTGTCAAGCTCCTGTCTTCCTTCTGGCTGAACTGCCATGGTGTATCAATTTTAACAATTAAAAAAAAGACACGAATTTGCAAAATGTTTTTCAACCTGAATGTATATTTTTCACTCAAAAAGTTTTGGTCAGAAAACTTCACCCAGCTCTACTCTTTAGGCGCTTTTGAAAATCCACTCAACCACTGGATAGTTAAAAGTTTGAGTGGGTCTGCAAATACCTTCCCTTCCTCCTCCGAGAAGACAGGTAGCTCACATTTGTAGATATGCCCAAGATGTGGCTGCTGGGAAAAGAACTGCAGAGGAATGTGGTTTTAAAAAATGACTAGGTTTATTTGGACAAATCCATCTGTTTGAGTTTCCAAGGACAGACACATCATCAGTAACAGTAGTGCTCTAGGTACATAACTACGCGGTGGTGACATTTTTCTCTGGGAATACGAGGTGGTGATCTGGCAGCTTTGCTATCTCTTGCATTCCTAGCTCTCTAGGTCAGTAGAACAAAGAGCTCATGTGATGTAATAAGAAAGCAAAGTCTTCAGTGATCAGCTGCAGGTTTAATGAGAATGTGCAATGAATCAATCCCTGCTCTGGTGAGAGAGTGAGCACATGGAATTCCAGTGCTCCAGAGCTCTGGGCCTAATACTATTAATAAAGGGCTTTCTTTCTCCCTGATTCCTATGCCTAGAACAACCCCCATAAACTTGTGTGCCATGCTGCTACCTTTTCTTTTAAATCCTCCTTCTGCCAGACTTTCAGCTGCCAGTTTACAGGACACCCAATGGAAACTGAGTGTCAAAATCTCTTTGGCAGCTTTGAAAACCTCTGCTTAATCACTCACTTTTATTAAACAATCCCCAAAGCACTTACGCTGTACAGTAATAGATTTTAAGGTCAGAAGGAACTAGTAGAACATCTAATCTGACCTCCTGTGTAGCACAGGCCACAGAATTTCACTCGGTGACACCTGCATTGAGTCCAGTAACTTGTGTTTGACTAAAGCACATCTTCCAGAAAGGCATTGAGCCTTAATTTGGAGAGATGGAGAATCTACCACTTCCCTTGTTAGTTTGTTCCTCTATTAAAAAATTATGCCTTATTTCTCATTTGAATTTGTCTGGCTTTAGCTTCCAGCCATTGGATCTTATTATACCTGTCTCCATAGGTTAAATAGCCCTTTAGTATCCCTTTCTTCCCAGGAAGGTACTTATACACCATAATCACCTCTTGATAGTCTTTTGACCAGCTTAACAAATTGAGATCCTTCAGTGTCTCAATATAAAGCATTTTCTCCAGCTCTCACATCATTTTTGTGACTCTTCTCTACATCCTCTCCAGTTTTTCAACATCCTTTTTACAACGTGGACCCCAGGACAGTATGCAGTATTCCAGGATGAACCTCATAAATTCTGTGTACATAGGCAAAACCACTTCCCCATCCTGCTTTGTCACTCAGCAAAATCTTGATTGTCCATTCAACTGTAAACTCCTCTTTATTATTGTTACATATTTATATTCTGGTCGTGCCTAAAAGCCCCATTTGGGATTTTGCTATATGATTATACATTAGAGCCATACCCTGCCCCCCTTAGGTCAGGAGTCAGATCTTTCAGAACCAGGCAAAGTATTCATATTTTGTGAATTTAGCTCCTTTTCCTCTTTGCCTATTATCCACAAGCAGTGTTTGATTTCTGTGCATTTGTCTGCCATTTTGGAATTTGTTTGTTGTACACTTTGCACAAATTGAAAATTTCAGTCCATGGGTTGCTCACAGGCTATTAGCTTTGACTTTGTCTTTGACTATTTGTTGTAGTTAGTGATGTTTAGGAATTTTTCGATGAACTCTTTTTATAGCGAAAAATTCTGATTCATTAAAATCTGTTCATGAAACGGGGTCAGGTTTGATTAATCTCCTGACTGAAAAAAGTTAGTGGGGGGAATAAAGATTAAAAATTGTCAATCTTCCATTTCATTGTTTTCAGACAAAATGTTCATTTATTTATTTTTTTACTTTTTGTGTTGAAATGTTAGTAAATGTGGATTAAAGGTTAAGTAAAATTGAAAATACAAATGAAACATTTCAAAATTTTTGATATAATGTTTTGATTGACCCTCATCAAAAAATTGTTTTGGCGGTTGGGTTTGTGAAAGTTTAAGATTTCATTTATTTTGTCCTGATTCGAGGCATGAAAATTCTTCAATAGCTCTAAACTTGTTTTCAAACTGTTTCCTGCCCAGCTCTAGTCATAGTGTATGATAATTTAGATTATCTGCTTTTATTTCTGGTCTTTGATTGGATGATAACTTTTATAAACAGAAGGAAAATGAAAAAGATTTTAAGATGGCTATGTGAACCTTTCCATGATTATATATTGGACTTTTAACTGAATTCACAGTTTATATTCAATTTCCATCCTTTTTATGAGAGTAAAAAAAAATCTAGAAAATAGTCAAACAAATATTTGCAATTCCCCCCCCACTATTTTTCCAGGTCCAGTATATCTCTTTGTTGCGTAGACTACTGAACTAAATGTCAGAGCGGTAAGCGGATCTTGTAGCTAAGACACCGGGACTCCAGAAATCTGCGGTCACTTCCTAGCCCTGACACAGACTGTGCGATGTTGGGCAAATCGCTTATCTCTCTGTCCCTCAGCTTCCTATCTGTAAAATGGGGATAATAGCACTTCCTTTCTCCCACCCACTGTCTGTCTATTTAGATGGTAAATTCTTGGGGCAGGGACTTTCTTAACATCACCCTACTTAGCACAATAGGGCCCTGATCTCAGCTGGAGCCTCCGGTGCTGCCATAATATGTATAATAATAACAAAGAGCAACTGATTATTATTATTTCAGAACTCAATAGGGGTTTTTACTTCACTACAAAGACGAGTCCTCTAAAACGTACATTCCTAGTCTGAAATGGGTTCCTTCACCCTCAGGGGCATAGCCTCCAACATAAATCAAAGTCGCTTAAGTAAAGCTCCACATGTCAACTTGACCAGAATCAAAGTCAAACAGATGCAGTACAGGGGGCATTGCCCCCGTTTCGTTTCTGAACCGCTCTCTACTTGGAACTGGACAGGAGTGCCTGGCTCTGTGACAATGCGTTTGTTGCTCTTTCTAGCTTTTTTTAGGCCGTCAGTGTTATCTCTTACAGATGAACCCTTTCTAAGTTCAAAGGACAGCTCTTCGAAATTCTGTGAAGTCAGGTCACCTTATCAGTACACTCCCATTCTAGAGGCTCTCCTGTGCTTTCCTTGTAAAAGCTGAGCATGCAGCTTCGGTGTGTTTGATTTATTTTACTGTCTTGCCAGGCCTGAGCTGGCAGGCCGGTACAATAAAAGAGGATGGTGGCAGAGCATTTCCTGCTTCTCTTTGCTCTTTTCCAGCTAATGTACCTTTGAGAATGTCCCCGTCAGAAAACTGTTCACTTGCAAATATTTACTCCCCTTCTGACTGTCAGTTGAACCCAAAGAACAAGTTTTTAACAGTGCAGGATGAACTGGCCAAAGGACATTGTCCATTATCAGCATGCGTATGTGTGTTCAGAGGAGACAGGAGGTTGCAATGATTTACCACCTATATCTGGCAACCTTCGTACAAATGTCCCATTTAAAACCCATTTGGAAACTGAACTCCACTTCTCCCTTTCCTCAAGAAGTGCCGGATTTTCCTTTCCTCATTCATCCAAGGTCAGCACAATTCCTGCTTGCACTATGGAGGACTGGGAGAGATTGGTTCTCACCTCAGGCTGGCTCCCAGTGGAAGGATTAGAGAGAGCACAAAATAATCATCTGTAACATAGACCCTCCTCACCCCTAAGCTAATTGTATTTTATGATTATTGGCTCTAGAGCGAGGGGAGGAAAGGCTAAGCAAAGCCGGGGATGTTTGGGTTCTTATTTGGGTTTGGCAGAACATCAAAGAGCATAGGAAAACACACACTGAAAGAATCCATGTCGAAACCTAAGCCTCAGGCTAAGTGCTCCTTTGGGGTTCCCAACCTCCGTATCAGGGTTTGGAAGCCTCCTGTCTAGAATCAGAGTGCTTCCATCACCCTCCATCTCAGCTGTTCCCACCTGTTTAGACATCCACAGCAGAGTACAAGTGTTCTTTGCCTGATACCCTCTGTACTTGTCCCAGAGTTCCTTGTCATTGAGTCCAGGCTCCTCCTATCCCATCTGCTTTCTAACCTGCAGGTTCACTTACACTCCAGGTGGGTCAGCAGCAAGATTTATGTCCGGTTAAAGCCCTAGCATGGGACTACAAACTGAGGCCATGTCTACCGTGCAGTTGAAGGTGCGATTCTCTGCGCTGGCTTTAATGTAGCTAGTAGTACTAAAAATAGCAGCGAAGACCCGGCGACTTGGGCATCAGTTCAGGTTGTACAAGGCTGCCTGGTCCCCCTGCGTACGTGTTGCTGGCTTCTGCCTCTGCATCTTAACTGCTATTTTTTGTGAGCTGGCTAGACTAAAACCACTGTGGGATTGCCCACAAGAGCCGCAAATCACACCTCGGATTGCGGCATAGATTTACTCTGACTGCGCAGCCACGGACAAACCACTTTCTGGTTTCAGAGCCCTATCTTTAAAATGGGGATAATGTTCTCTTTCTCTCACCCTTTGTCAGCCATGTCTGTTTAGGTTATAGGCTGTTCGCGGCAGAGATTCTCTTACTATGTGTTGTACAGAGCCTGTCAAAATAGGGCTCGGATCTTGGCTAGGGGCTGCAGACGTTGCTGTAATACGCACTGTAAGTTACTACTACTAACGAGGATAAAATAGTATTTGGGAAGGAGACTAATTTCAGAGGAGTGAGCTCCTGAATCTCAGTGGGCGTGTCCTGAATAGAACTGGGCAGATAACTGATTTCCCTCCCCCCCCCCCCAAAAATAGTTTGAGCTGCAACAAATGTGAGAGAGGGTTTTTTTTTTTTTAATAATAGAATTTTTAGTGAGTTGCCGACATCTGTTTCAGAGTAAGGATTTCAACATGGGTCTCCTACATCCTGGGTGAGAGCTAAAGACTGTGGCAGAAGCAGCAATGCTACCATTTCCTCCTTCTCCAGGCTGGATTGTTAGTGGCTGAAACGATTCATGCCAAAACTGTGAATAGTTTTGGGTTGACCAAAACTAAGTTTTTCGTCCTATTTAATTGAAAAATTCCACCCAGCTCTAGTCCCGAGATCCCCTCCAGAGAGAGAGGTCCTTAAATAAGGGATTTTAGTGTCATTTGGCAGTCTGAAATGTACTGTTCATGGGAGTTGGGTCTTTCCTAACCATTTACATTAAATGCGATGAAGAGGATACAGCCTCAAAGCAACTTATGGGAAATGTCTGCAGGCAAGCTGCACTTTAAAAACAATGGCTTTGGGAGCAAAGCTACGACGCTTCCTAACCTGCTCGGTCTGTACCTCCTGTCTATAGGAAACACCATAAACTATCCAATGAAATTGTGCTTCTGTGTATTGGGAGTATAGCAGAATTTCCATATGGCAAAAACAGTAACTATTTTCCAGAGAGAAACTGTCCTGCAGGTGTTCAGCAAAGCACGACATATCAAGGTGATGCTCAATATTCACTTCAAATGTCTGTGGGCCTGATTCAACTCCCATTGAAGTCAATGGAGAGATTCCAATGGGAATTGTATTGGCAGGGGCGGCTCTATGTATTTTGCCGCCCCAAGCACGGCAGTGAGGCAGCCTTCGGTGGCATGCCTGCGGGAGGTCTGCTGGTAACGCGGATTCGGCGGCATGCCTGTGGGAGGTCTGCTGGTAACGCGGATTCGGCGGCATGCCTGTGGGAGGTCCGCCGGTCCCGCTCCTTCGGCGTACCCGCCGCCAAAGCTGTGGGACCGGCGGACCTCCCGCAGGCATGCCGCCGAAGACAGCCTGACTGCCGCCCTTACGGCGACCAGCAGGCTGCCCCCCTGCAGCTTGCCGCCCCAGGCACGTGCTTGGTGGTTTGGTGCCTGGAGCCGCCCCTGTGGATTGGGTTCCTATAAAAGTGTGTATATTTTGGTTTACACATAAATTTTCACTTTAATGCCATACACCTTGTTTGTTCAGTTGTCTCATCGTGTCGACCATCCCATTCTGCCCTGCCAGTGATGCCAGTCGTCATGTTCCTGCTTCTCCCACAACCGTTTCCGTGCTTTATTTCATGCCGTCCCTTACGCATGAAACGTTACTCCTGAGCTGCTCTAGAAGGCTGCTACCATTTCCTCTTTCAAATCCCACCAACCACATGGGCAGCAGAAGTCTGTAAGGGGCTGTTTCAGATCCCAGCTCCTCCGGGCAGCATGTTTGCAACCTAAAGTGACTTCATTCTCTGATGTTACCATCTCAGCTCATCACTGAGGTTCCCAAATTGCCATGACCCTTTGTCTGATCTCTCTCTTCCTCGCCCACTCTTAACCCCTGCATCACTTTAGAATATATTAAACAGCCCATTAATACAATGAAGACCGGCACAAAGAAATCCCAAGCAGCCAAAATAATCTTTCTATTTCCTGTCCACTCCCCTTTCTTGTCAATTCCCAATTATGGGCCTGATTCTGGCCTCCTTACCCACAGTCAGTAGTTCCATTGATGGAGCAAAGGACTACTCCAGTGGGACAAAATCTGGCTTGCGTAAACCCTTAAGGCCAAGGAATTGTCTTCCTATTTGTTTGAAGTGTCAAGCACACTTGGTGTGTGTGTGTGTGTGTGTGTGTAAAATAATTAACAATAATTAATACTAATGGTGTTAATGATTTGTCTTCATCCATGTGGTGTCTGCAGCTGGCAATTATTCATTCAGCACATCGTACAAATATAAACAATAGCAGGATGCTATTTCCAATAACTGCACAACCAATAGCTTGTGCCTTGCACTTCAATTAATTGGCAAGAAATGCACACCCACTCCTTTGTGCTTATTGCTTAATTTATTTACTTAATTCATTTAGGCAGAAGAGTCCTTCGTAGTTCCAGCTGTCTGGCTTTCTAGGCTAGAGCTGTAGGCAATCAATTAGCTCCACTAGTCTGAACAACAGAAGCTCAATATATGCTGCCTTCATATACAACATTTCAGGCTAGTACAAACTGTTAAGTAGTATTGTGCTTTAACTCTATATAATTCAATCCAGCAATGTTAGACTTCTTATGATTCATATTACATAGAACGCTGAATAGAGCTGACCTAATAATTATTTTGGGAGGATTGGGGCGGGGGGAGTTCAGAGGCCAAACCAAAGAATCTGGAAAAAAAATTGTTTTGGGTCAAGCCAAAATGGATACTTTCAGGGTTGTTTTTTTGGTTTGTTTGTGGTTCTTCCCTCCCTGTCCCCCCCGCCCCCCCCAAAACGAAAAACCAAAAGAATTTTGTTTCAGGTCAAATATGAAATACTTTCTTCAACCCAAAACAATCTTTTTTCAGTTTTTGTTTTGTTTTTCATTTTTGGGTGTTACTCATTTTTTTTTAAATACATCTAGCTAAATTTTGAAATGAAGTATAATTTTTAAATGAAAAGTCAATGTTTCATTTTAAAATGCCAAAATAAAATATTTTGACTTTCAGTCAAAATATTTTTTAAAACTATTTGTTGAATTTGACCTGAATTCGTGAATAGTTTGTTGACCTGAAACTACATTGTTCAGTGAATAAAGTGTTTATCCAAAAAATGTTGCCCAGCTCAGTGCTGAAGACCAATATGTAATGACATTTATTGTTTTATAGGATAGTGGGTGTTCAGATACAATAATAATCTCTATTCTAATAGGAACACTCAAAACGTGATACCAGTACAGCTGCTAAAAATGAAAATAATTTGCTTTATATAATCTAAAAAACCAAAGCACACAACATGTAAACAAAGTGATCTGGGGAGGGGGGTGATTGGCAAATAGCTTGTTTCATGTTTTATGCTGTCACTCAGTTGTCCCTCTACTTTGCTTTTATTAGCTTGCTAATTTCATATAGGCACCGCAGTAGAAGTGATTCTTGGATAGAGAGCTGCCAAGGTGATTCTTGCTGGTCCTGGTGGGTGGGCTCTGACATTTCATACATTTATAGCAGAACTGTGAAGCCCTGAACAGTTTGTTTCAATCTACTTAGAACGCAGTCCCTTCCCTTGAGGGGACTGGGAAATGTTTTTCATAGAATCATAGAATATCAGGGTTGGAAGGGACCTCAGGAGGTCATCTAGTCCAACCCCCTGCTCAAAGCAGGACCAATTCCCAACTAAATCATCCCAGCCAGGGCTTTGTCAAGCCGGGCCTTAAAAACCTCCAAGGAAGGAGATTCCACCATCTCCCTAGGTAACGCATTCCAGTGCTTCACCACCCTCCTAGTGAAATAGTGTTTCCTAATATCCAACCTAGACCTCCCCCACTGCAACTTGAGATGATTGCTCCTTGTTCTGTCATCTGCCACCACTGAGAACAGCCGAGCTCCATCCTCTTTGGAACCCCCCTTCAGGTAGTTGAAAGCAGCTATCAAATCCCCCCCTCATTCTTCTCTTCTGGAGACTAAACAATCCCAGTTCCCTCAGCCTCTCCTCATAAGTCATGTGCTCCAGACCCCTAATCATTTTTGTTGCCCTCCGCTGGACTCTTTCCAATTTTTCCACATCCTTCTTGTAGTGTGGGCCCCAAAACTGGACACAGTACTCCAGATTTTGAATGACCAGATAGTAACAGCAGAGTGGATGCCAAGATGCAAAGGTCTGAATTTGCTAATAAAGGGGAGCGTAAGCCTGCATCAGCGCCCATGGGAGTCGTTCCATGGGGTTAGCCCCAGGCTCTTAGGGTCTCTCTATACCGCAGCTGGGAGCATGCCTCCTGGTGCAGGTAGCCGGACTTGTGCTAGCTCCGCTAAGGTTAGCATGCAAGAAATAGCAGGTGACTATTGAGGCATGGGTAGAGGTCATGCTAGCCACTTGAGTCCAAGTCCTTTTGGACCACTGCAGCCACGCTGCTATTTCTAGCATGCTAGCTCCAGCAGAGCTAGGATGTATGTGTCCATCTAGCCAGGCTCGGAGGCATGCTCCCAGCCGCTGGGAGGACCCCCTGCCCCCCCAGCGGCTAACCAGGGATGGAGCTGAAGCAGGAGTATAGCAGAATCTGACGTGGTGCTCTCTGACTAGCAAGCAGTGATAGTTTGTAAACCTGAGAGCTGCCATCCGTGGGCAAACCAATATAAAGTAAGCGCAAGGGAGCCACATCCTCAGCTCAGGTAGCTATGCTGACATAATTGGAATTCACCCATTTATACAAGTTGAGGTCCTGGCTTTTGACGTTCATTTCTAGACTGAAATGTCCATGAAGCCCATTCAAAATGCACAAGTCAGCAGTGTGTACATGGTAAATGAGCAGGAAACTAACAGGAAAATACCCTTTGGGTGTATGGGCCCCTGGCCAACCTCATGTTCTGCATTAAAATCAAGGAACACTTTGTCAGATTCAGCTGCCCCTTGGCCCCTCAACCAGCTACTGATCAATCTCAGACCCCTAGATGGGCCAGATTTTGGCAGATTATGAACCCCCTCCACTCCCACTGACTTCAGAGGGAACTGAAGGTACTCGTTAGAGCTGGCCAGAAGATGAGGAGGAGGAGGGATTTCTGTTGAAAACTGTGATAGAAAATGGAAAAAATAATCATTTTTACTAAATTTTTTTTATCAATTTTGATTTCTTGTCAAAACTGAAAAATGATTCCCCCCTCCCCCCCCCCCCCCCCGGTTTTGGATTTGTGGTTTTCTGACGGACAGCAGACCTGCTCCACAAAAAATTTTGCTTCGTAAAAAATCTCAATTTTCCATCCATTTTTTCCCTCCTGCCCTAGAGTTCATCACCCCTCCCCACCCGAGAAGTGCTCAGAATCTTGCTATTCTTTTTTTTTTTTTTTTTTAAACTGGGTCTGTAACCTTTTGTGACAGCCGTGGAATAATCCAGAAAAGAGACGTTGGAAACGCCCTACATTTTCACAGCTAAACTGGCTGCTGGTTTGCTGGTGGAAAGGAGCAGGGAAGTAACTAGAATGACTGCCACTCTACTGAACAAATACCCATCCCATAAAACGATTCAATCTCCACGGGTGATTGGGTGTAACAGAGCAATGTCACAGCAATTGAACCTTGGTTTTTGACTGAATGACTGTCTCCTGTTCTGACTGGGAAAACCTCAGATTTTCCGTGATATTTATTTCCCACTAATGCCTCCGCATTTATGTAGCAGCAGGAGGAGTACGTTATCCCATGACAATGTTTAACCTGATCAGCATGATCTATTTAAGTATGTGCATTTGAGACTATCTCTGTTGATATTAATATGTGATCAGATTACAGCACTCTATGGCTGCCTGTAGGATACCTTACACTTATAAAGCACCATGCATCTAAAAATCTCTGTGATTTACAGACATTAAAGCAGGGAGGTTAATAGTAATATTTACTATTTTGCAAATGTGTAACACAAGACATGGAGAGATTTAGCACCATCTTCAAAGCTGTGTGCCGAAAGCTGGAGCTTGTCTAGGGATATTCGTACTGCTGTAACTAGGATATAGTTGTGCTAGTGCAAATTTGTAGTGCAGGCAGGTTGTACCAATGTAGCACGGGGTATGTGATTTACATGGGTACTTGCCCTGATCTCAAAAGCCATACACAAGCACCAAGATCAAAGTGGTCTGGTGCCGAGCATTTGTATCCCCCATTAAAGTCAATTATGCCTAAATTGTTTTCATATTTGACCTTTTCACCATTATTAGTATTTGTATTATGGTAGTGCCTAACGGCCCCCCAGGATTGGGGCCCCATTGGGCTGGGCACTGTCTAAATAAATTGTAAGAGCAGGGACCATCTCTTACTATGTATCTAGAGACAAACACTGTATGATAGTATAGTAGGGAAGGGAAGTTGATGTCAATGAAAATAGGATCAGGCAGTTACATAGGTAGCTATTGCGCAACTGTCCCCAACCAATGCACAAGCAAACCATTATTAGCTGGCTAAGTTCGTGCAGACTTCACAGCAGATGTTGGTCTGGAGGAAGGAAGTGGCACTAAGGATTAAGGCCCCAATTCAGGAAAGCACTTAAGCACTTGCTTACAGGTAAGTATGTGCTTAAGCTCCCTTTCTGAACAGGGATGTTTCCTGAATTGGGACCAAAATTCAGAAAGGGCATTCTGTGCATAAGAGGCACTGTGAAGGAATAGGCGGAGAAGCTGTCAAATGGGCAAATGAGGCTGGTAGCATTGGTGGAGCAGAGGAGGTAAGAGGGTGACACAAGAAAGATGAGAGGAGACTGGCTGCATTGTATGATTAATTGGTTGATGTTTGCAAATCACTTTGCAAACATACAGTGCTCTCTAAGTGCTAAGTACTAGTGTTGTTTGTTACCCACTCAGTACTGTATCTTACTCAAGTTCAATCTTGACTTTATACTGTCTCTTCCCTTTAAAATTTCTCTCTGCAATTTCCCTGTAATCTTTCCTCTTCCAAGGAGTCCTGTGGGGTGTGTGGCTAGTAGGACATGATTGCAATAGGTTAAAAAGAGTTATTAACAGAGACCACATCAGAGCTCTTGCAACACACATGATCTGTTTATTCAGCATCAGCTCGACTAATTCCTAATGAAAGGGCACTGCATAGCAGAGTGCAGGACCCTGGTGCTCAAAAATATTTAAATGTTACTTACGTACAAAGAGCTTGATTCTAATTAGGGGTGGGGGAGCCAGCTGGGGCGAAATCAAAACGTAGCCCCAACCCTTCACTCAAAGCCTGAATCCAAAAGCTTTTAATAGACACACAAATGTTTGGTTACACTTAGTTTGTAAAGTTTTTTGGCTCTTAAACGTCCTCCTTTTGGACAGGACTTGAAGTGAGAGGAACTGAAACACCACAACAGAATTTGTCCTCATAGTATTTCCAGAAATTGTAAGTACTGGCAACCTCCCAAAAAATTGCCCAATCCTCCTTGATCTGAAAAATTTTGTGAGATCAGGCAAACTTCTATTTCTCATGCTGAAACAGAGGGGACCAAATTCTCCATTGCTTTACATCGTCTGCCTAAGTTTTATCTATAGTACTTATTTGGCCCCCCATTAGCAACATATTTGCATGACCACATCTTTAATATATTTATCCTCACAACACCATTGTGAGGCAGAGAAGTGCTATTACTCCCATTTTACAAATGGAGAACTGAGGCTCAGAGAGATTAAGACCCTGCTTTTAAAAGCTATTTAGGCCTAGTTTGGTTCACCATTGTAAGGTCTAAGTGAATTAGACCTGAGTACCTAAATCCCTTTTGAAAATGGGATTTAGCCGCCTAGGGCTTGTCTACACTGGCACTTTACAGCGCTGCAACTTTTCTCGCTCAGGGGTGTGAAAAAACACCACCCTGAGTGCTGCAAGTTTCAGCACTGTAACATGCCAGTATAGACAGTGCTCTGCCCCTCGTGGACAAGGGTGTTTTTTTTTTTTTTTTAGAGCCAGTGAAGACGTGCCCTTAGGCCTTGCAACACTAAACAGAGCTGCACCTATGTACCTTTAAAAATCTGGGCCAAAAGGACTGGATGTGTCAGAACATGGAATTGAACACAGGTCTCCCAAGAAGGAAGGTTTGTACCTTAACTGCTGAATCAAACTTCCTAGTTACTGCTGTCTGTGCAAATCAGAACGGCAGTATTTTCAACTCCCTGTGCAAAGGCATAAATGACCACACCAGGTATAAGGCAATGGGGAGTTAGGTTGGTAATGACTAGGGAGTTCTCAACCTTTTCTGTACTGGGACCCCCAAGGCATCCTCCTCCCTCCCAACTAGCTGGGATCCCCTTCCTATTTAGCAATGTAGAATGGGAAGGGTGGTTGTGACCAGAGCCAGCCCCAGGCACCAGCTTACCAAGCAGGTGCTTGGGGCGGCCACTTCGGAGAGGGGCGGCATGTCCAGCTGTTCGGCGGCAATTTGGCAGACGGTCCCTCACTCCTGCTCAGAGCGAAGGACCTCCCGCCGAATTGCCGCCACAGATCGCGATCGCGGCTTTTTTGTTTGTTTGTTTTGGTTTTTTTTGTTTTGGCTGCTTGGGGCGGCCAAAACCATGGAGCCGGCCCTGGTTGTGACCCCCAACCCATGTTTGTGTCTCATTGGGGTGAGAACTCTTGGACTACAGCAATGTGTTCCTTCAAACATTCTGAATTCTGGCAAGTCAAAACCCAGCACAATGCAAAAATCTTGATGTTTTTTTTGGGGGGGAGGGGATTTATTTTAAACTTAAAACTCAAACCACCTTTGTCAAAAAGTTCATGAACTGGGGCCTGATTTATGGCTTTTCCTCCAAGCATCTGACATTTGCACTTTCATATGTTCTTAACAGAGTTGCTTCTTGAGCCAATTCTAGAGCTTTGCGAAACCTGCCAGTTCTGCTTCCTGGCCTATCGTGTGAACTCTTTCTCCGGGTTTCACTTTGAGTCTGGCATTCAACCAGTCCTCAAATCTCAACATGAATAGCAGTCAAAAGCAGGTGAAAGTGCAAACCTTGGGCAGTTGGAGAGAAATTCATCGGTTTTGTCTTGATGGTGTTCATAACTATTTGGGGGTGAGCAGAAATCTACTCATTACCAACCCACAAGCTTTTTTTCCCCCTGCACCCCATGAGTTTTCCTTAAAAGTCTTCTATCCAGATACTGACACAACTTGATGGTGCTCACTTTAGGGGCATAGGAGAAAAGCCTCATCCCAGGAGGTTGAACTTTCATTCATGGATGGACATGGAAAAGGAGGAAGGGACAATACAGTGTTCATGGATGTTACTATAGTTAGTTACAAAAATGGTTAAAATATACATTCACATTCCCCCCCTCCATTAGTTCAAACCTCTCAAAGGTCTAGGGTGACCAGATGTCCCGATTTTATAGGGACAGTCCCGATATTCGGAGCTTTTTCTTATGTAGGTGCCTATTACCTCCCCATCCCCTGTCTTGATTTTTCACACTTTCTATCTGGTCACCCTACAAAGGTCTGTTAATCCTCTCAGCTAGTACCCAGATATGTTCCTCTTTCGTATTTTTCCCCCACTCCTCCAAAAAGTAATGATGGTCCTAATTACTTAAAACTCTCCAGAATTTCACTCTTCCACAAATATATACACTATACTATAGGTATATGGCTGTTATTTCCTGTCATTCTTTTTTATATATATTCATTTATTGTATTTTGTTTGCTTGCATTATAACCTATAGGCAGCAGCTAGGTAGTCATATGCTCTAAAAAGAATTGCACCACAGCTTATTAAGAAGCATTTTTTTCAAGATCTACCTGCTATATATATTCAGGTGAGTAGAATTAAGACCATCTGCAATAATGCCATTAGGTGAATCCCAATAAATATTACATTTATAATTCTTTAAAGTATCTGTATCCAAGATCAAAGGAAACTGGCCATACAAACCAATCCAGATTAAAAATATCATCTCCATCTAATTGTAATATTAACCTTCCATTTCCTTTAACCTATTTCCTCCAACAAAATCCCAAGAAAAATAAAATAAATATATGGAGCTATACCTATCTCATAGAGCTGGAAGGTCATCGAGTCCAGCCCCCTGCCTTCACTAGCAGGACCAAGTACTTATTTTGCCCCAGATCTCTAAGTGGCCCCCTCAAGGATTGAACTCACAACCCTGGGTTTAGCAGGGCAATGCTCAAACCACTGAGCTATCCCTCCCCCTAAAGAAAGTAGATGAGCATGAGGAGAATAGATTCAGTTTGCCCTGAAAGTCAACAAATTCTGCTTCTGTCAGAACAAAGGGCAAACATGCATGAGCTCCAGAATCAAAAACCCGTTACCACCACACACACAATGTTTTGTCACCAGCTCCCCTCTCTTTAAAACAGGGAGAGTTATTTCAAGCAACTCAGTTGATCATAATGCAGTTATCACATGGTGAAAGGAGCAGACACTCAGGCAGCCATGTATCAATAATTCACGGTCAAATAATTAAAAAAAAAAACTTATTTACCGAGATTTCCTGAATGGTCTACCCCATAAAAAATAAAGCAGAGAATGCCCCTTCTTTATTGCACTGTGAAATAGATGCGATGTAATTCACTGGCCTCTTCAATTTTATTTTTTTGGTCCCATTTACTCTTGATGCACTGAAAGTGGAAATCTCACAGTATACACAGTAATATGTTCCCACAGCATGTGAAAGAGGAACTTCAAAACTATGAGGGGTCAGCCTTAGGGAGAGACCCATAATTCACACTGCAAAAATGCTCAAAAAAAATACTTCCGATTTAAAAAGCGCATATTCACCCGTCACAGCAGTATTTTTCATTTGCACTGATTAAAAACCCATCGAAGCCAATAGGAGTCTTTCCATTTCTTTATCATTTCTTTAATTTATTATTTATTATCCTGCCTATTGAGTTTTTCAATAAAAATGGATGCACACAACTGTCACCTCTTCTTCCTAGGGTAATGCATAGATGAACTGTCTTTAAATAAATACAAATAGTGATTGACATTAAAAAGTCACTGTTTACTAACAGATACAAAAGAACATTCTCCTATACTTAAAATAGTTAATAACTGCAGTACCTCAGATAACATAGTACCAACAAGGTTAGTGGCAAATGTTGTAGTGGTGCTGAGACTGGGGATAAATGTTGACCTTTTAATGGTAACTGATGCAAATAGACTAGTTTATAGGAAACTATATTACAGTGAAGTCCATCCTCTTTCTTCAAATCTCGTGCTCTTGTACTCATAAGAATGATGGCCTAAATTTTCAAACCTGACTAGAGGAATTTTGACCCCCTAAGGAATGCAGGCTCTAACCTATTGTGAAGAATACTGCTGTGCTGATTTACCTTTTCTAGTTTTGGTTAAAATATAATTACCTCAACTACTTCTGCTGTCCAGCCACCCCCACCACCAAGGAGGAAAAGAAAAAGAAAAAAACAGATTGAAAAACTTCCTCCAAACCAAGTTTCCACCAAATTAAAGCCTTATTTCTGTTCCCCATTTACGCTTTTCTGGTTTGAAGTTGTGTAACCAACGCAGAATCATCCTGAGAACAAACAGTGTGTCCTGATGTGAGAGCCCTCGGGTCATGTGAAATGAAGACAACTGGAAAGAAAAGCACAGGAAGACATGAGTTGGAGCTTCCCTCTGCATTGTACTGCAAGGCAGAGGCATGTACAATGATTTCCAGCCAAACCTCCTGCTTCTCGCAAGGACTGGTTTGTTTCTTCATTTTCTTCTCTTTAGTAGTGACAAGCATATCCTGTCAGGCACTTCCCAACAAACATGCCCATATACGAGGGCGCAGAAGAGAGAATGTGCCCATCTTAATCCTGGCGCATCTCTTCTCCAGAATCAGTGGAAATACAGGCCCTGTGCAACAAGAACTACAGAGGCACTTCCTCTCTCTGATCCATCCATGTCCCCTATGGACACTAAATCCATGCAGATTGTTTAGATAATCTGCATGAGGGATTCTGCTAACCAAAAGATGGGGGTACAATAGAAGTGCTTTGCATCACATGTGCGTTTGTTTGGGAGTGGTATTTCTGTAGTGAGCCTGTATTTGGTTCATGATGGGCCTTTTAACCACTGAAATCGCTAACAAAAAATAAATAATAATTTTATATTATCATTGTGCCTAGGAGACCTAATCGTGGACCAGAGAACCCACTGTGCTAAGAGCTGTACAAACGCAGAAAAAAAAGATGTTCCCTTCCCCAAAGGGTTTACAATCTAGATATAAGACCATAGACAACAGATGGATACAGACAGATGGGGGGACACAAGAAAACAATGAGACAGCATGATGGACAGTGATATATTATGATAGCACCCAGAGGCCCCCTCTCGAGATTGGGGAGCTGTTATGCCCAACTGACAAATATGCAGATATAGTCCTTGCTCAGAAGACCTTACAGTACAAGTAGACAGGAGAGACAAAAGGTGAAATAAAATATTATTATTATTACCATTTTATAGAGGCATAGATCTTGTGTGACCTTGGACAAGAAGTCAGTGGCAGAGCCAGGAACTGAACCCAAATATTTTGAGTCCCTGTCTAGTGACTTAAACAAAAGATGATTGTTTTAGTTTCTCCTGCTATCAGAAATCATCAGGACGCCAGTGGAAAGTCTGAGTTCAGAATCAAAACCCTGTAGTGGTTCATTCTGTAGAAGAGTTAGAGGTGCCAAATGCAAGTGCCACCCCACAATCCAGATGGCAGAGAGAGAAATGTCATCGTACTGGGGAATTTTATCTGATGGACCAAAAAAAATAAAAAAAACCCCACCCCAACAAACCAAAAACCACCAAGTGAAAGTGCTACCCTGTCAGACCCAGAGAAAGTGATCTGCAAAAGGCACAGGGCTGATCGCCCACAACTCTAGCTGAAATCAGTGGGAGCTGCTCTGCACCTCTGAAAATCATTTTGAGATATTTTATCCCTTAATGTTTTTGAGATAACGTTTCTCCATTGCCAGGCTCTAATTGGTTGGATGAGGTTAAAGGAAGTTAGTTTTTTGTTCAGAACGGATGTGTCAATGGTCTGCAGTTTGTTTTGATTTAAGTGGGAATCAGAAGCCCAATAAGCCAGGAGTGACAATGCTAAGGGGTACTCTGCATTATTGTTTTGATAATGCTACAGGTGATCTGAATCTGTAACTACCTAGGGGCAGGATGCTCAGAACAAGCCTCTTCAAAGAACAAAACTCAAAAGTGTGTCTCACAAGGAGAGAAGGGAAGAGGAAAGACCAGGGCCGCCTAGAGCAGGTTCAGGCCCCGGTGAAAAATTTTTTTCAGGCCCCCCAGCAAGGGCGGACCGGCTAAACAGGGCCAACGAGGGGCGGGGGGAAGCCGGGCCCCGGGCCCCCTTCCGGACTGCCGGGCCCCGGTAATTTGTACCGGCTTCCCCCCCTCTCGTCGGCCCTGGGAAAGACATAGATTGGGAACCCTGACAGCATTCTAACCCCCACAACAGGTGGCGTAAGCATGTGCAATAAGAAGCTCCCAGAAACCTCTTCTCCTTACCCAGAAAGCTTTATGGAGACTCAGTTGCCGATACTGACATGTGGATGGGAGTGTATTTATTATTAATATTAGATATATCTATTGTGTGGGTCTGTTCCAGCCACGAAAGGTTCCAGAAGGTGGTATTGGGTAAATATATATCTACCCCATAGTCTTTCTCATGCAGAGTCCATTGGGTATATAGCCTGCCACCCCTCCTGTTCAGTGGGTATTTTGGAGTTGCTGTGGGGAACCATTTGCAGACTAATTCTCCCTCTTATTCTGCTGGTTATTAAATCAGCTTAGCTTTTCTTTCAATTCTGTAGTCCATATTCCTGAATAAAGAACACCTATCAGAAGAAAACTATTGAATCAGTTAATAATTAAACAGTAACAACTTGAAATACACCCACATAAGAGCTACCTGATATCACATGTCTTACATATTTGATAATTGTACAGGGGAGCTTTGTTTAATGAGTGGTGATACTTAAAAATATTCATGTTGGGAATTGTTGTGAAAGGTATTATTTTAATGAATGGATGTATGATCACTCAGGCTCTTATATCACATCCTTTCCCACACAGGTTCTTGCATACTTGTGCCAAAAGTGTTAGCTGTTTACTTTTTCCTTTGTTTTCACTCCAGCAGTGAGTGACTAATCTTTAAATGCAAGTGTTTAAAATGACTCTGAAAAAATGGCATTGCGGAGTTCACTGTTTATTGTCATGTGACAATGGTAAGGAATCACAAAAAGAGAGTAATTTTCCTCTAATACTGAACAAGGAACTTTATGGGGTAATTCTCTTTTTCTTATTCAAATAATCTACACTTTTTCTCACCCACTTGCTGTGTATTTTCCCCCTAGAATTTTCCCAGCCTCTGACCTCTTTAGCTTCCTGCTACTGTTTTAAAGGCTTTACTGTGACTTTCAGAACACAACTGCTTAGTTTGCAAGAAAAATGTTGTTGTTGTTTTTTCCTAGCTGGCAGCTCCACAAACTCAACTTGGGGATGGACAGGTGGACGGTGTAAAACAGTCTCCAAATTTGAGTCTACAGTTTTGCAAAGTATTTAAGCATATAAATCCCAGACTGCATGCAAGCCCCTACACACACTAACGTTTTACACACAAAATCAAGAGTGCAAATTTTGTCTCTTTTTGGCATCTATGTAACATCTAGTTTATGCTCTAGAAGATCAGGCCACTGGTTCTGATGAAAATTTGAATTGACAAAACATATAATCTGGGGCCAGCCTCTGATACTATTGCGTTGAGTGACAATTTACTCCATGAATGGTCCCATTAAGCAAGGGGATCAGAATCTGGAATCGGCTTTGTAATTAATTGAGAGTTCTTGTTCTTTTCCCCTTCTTTTTAATAGGGTCTTTCATATTATATGTAAATTACTTTTGCTTGTACCATAATGGCGATTGGTTTATTCCCAACTCTGCCACTGCCTGGTTAATTTTCCTTACCTGTACAATGAGAATGTGCAAAGGAAGGACATTATCAGTGCTTTGAGATCTCTGGAGGGGAAGCATTACATAAGAGCAAAATACTATTATTAATGATCTCTGGTGGGATGAGGAGTCAGGATTACTTCTGTTTTAAGTGCTATTCTACTTCTATCCTTATTTTGCTTTAATGTATAAGTGAACATGACTGAGTCCAACTAATGTATTAGTCTTTTTATTTTTTAAACTTAATAAAATGGGGGGGAGGGATTAAGTATGTAAGTCGTCATTGTCTCCAATTCACTCTTCCTTTCAGCTTTCTCGGCCGCTTACCTCCCCCTTTGTTGTTGGCCCAGGGAGATCTGGATTTAAACCCTTTAGCCATATGCATTCCTCTCCTTCTCTGGCTACTGTGTGTAAAAACACCTGGTTACTTCTGGAGATTTCCTGGCTCAGAAGGTGTTTGTGGCTTTCATAACAAAGGAACTGAGATACACAGGGAACAGGGTGGTTTACAAAGCACCCAACCAACAGAGTTGAAAATCTGTATATGAGGAAGATCGTTGTCCTGTGCTGGCAGGGTGATGCTTAGAAGTGTAGTCCTCCTTTGGTGGTTCACCCTGTCCAACACCTGTAACCGTTCTCAGTAGGAGCCTGATTCAAAACCCATTGAAGTTGATGGAAAGGCTCCCACTGACCACAGTGGATAAGGCCCTGGATGAATTAGTAATGTACACAGCTTTTTCAAACAGCCTAGCCAGTGCTGCTGCTTCCTTAGGTGGAGTTCAGGCTTGCTGGACAGGCTAGAAGTTGGTTAATCAGCCTGTTCGTATCAGCTGCTTTTCATAGAGAGCCTTTGCTTGGATGTATGGATAAGAAGAATAAAATCTCATCAGGAGCGGATTCTCAGCTGGTCTAAATACCCTGGTTTACATCAGTTGATGACCTAGTCCATTGCAGGCCAGCAGGTGAGAATAAGTTAGCTATCAGAGGCGAAAGATGCACTGGAATGGGTTACCTAGGGAGGTGATGGAATCGCCTTCCTTAGAGGTTTTTAAGGTCAGGCTTGACCTTATAAACAACCCTGGCTGGGATGATTTAGTTGGGAATTGGTCCTACTTTGAGCAGGGGGTTGGACCAGATGACCTCCTGAGGTCCCTTCCAACCCTGATATTCTATGATGATTCACTGATTAGGCCACTAGCCTGAGACTCAAGAGACCTAGTTCAATTCCCTGCTCCATCACTGATTTCATGTGTGACCTTGGACAGGCCACTTAGTCTTTCTGTGCCACAATACCCCATCTGTAAAATGGAGACAATAGCTATTCCTGTTCTCACAGAGGTGTTATGAGGACAAATACATCAAAGATTGCCAGGTGTTCAGGGACTACAGTAATGGGGGCCATATAAGTACCTTAGTCATAGAGATCAAGGAAGATCACTTCTTCTCACAGCACCATTTCCCTATATTCTAAGCTTTATGACTGACTCTACCTTATTCCAGCAGAGATGATGCTCCAGTTGGCTTACTGCAGTTTTTCTTTTAAAGCAGAGCTGAATTTTCCCAAATGGAGTCGACACTGATTTATTCATAATTGTACCTTGCACTCGTATAGCGCGTTTTCACTAGAGGTACTCAAAGCACCTTCCACGCATAAATTGATGACCTAAGAAGAAACCTGTGCTCACCAAGGAGTGGATTATAACCATTTCTTAGGTACAATTCTATTTCTAGATAGAGGAAAGCATTATTAAAACCATTTTAAATAGGGATAAACTGAAGAACAAACAGGCCAGATTTTCCAGATGTGGGGCCAACATTTTCATACCGGTGTGCCTAACATCAGGCAGTTAAAAACAGCATTAGGCACCCAAATAAGTGGCCTGATTTTCAGAGTTGCTGAGCAATTGCAATCCCCATTGATTTCTTGATTCCTGGGGCTGGAGGCATGATGGCCTAAGCAGTCCATTCATCCAGTTGTAAACTGGGCAGACCTCTTTCTCTATGGTTTTATTCTCTGTCCGGTATTGAGAGAAAACTGGATGTGGTTTTGCCCAGTATTGCACGTGGAAGATGCCATTTTGAAAAGCATGCTGCTCTGCCCTGGTCAGCATGACCTTGCACCATGCGTGTGAGGTTGCGGGGGCGGGGTGCTCTTGCAAATGGCATCCTCCGTGAAGTGTGACCTCACACATATCATATGTGTGTGAGGTCATGCTGGTGGGGGTGGGCCCATGCCATTCCTAGTCTAGCTGGTGTAATTACAGGTGACATTCTTATTCATGTAAATATCTAACAGGATTTGAAAGTTTAATGTCGCTAAGCATCCTAAACATTCCCTCTTGTTTGGATATGGTCTCTTCCATTATGAGCCCATCTTAGAAACTGTATTTTCAACACCATTTGGTTTTTCAACTTGCCAGAAAGTTCTGTTTCAAAAGGTCTGGATTAAGGTGTCCTTGTTCACACTGAGTAATGCCTACGTCTTGAGTAGCTCTATTGAAATCAGTGGGACTAATCTACAAATAAAGTATTATCTGTGACCAAACGTATCACAATATAGTTCAAAATGAGTTCCTAAAGGGTTACAAGTAAGGTATGAGAAGGCAAATTAGTGCTATTTTAAATGCTGTCTCAAATGTTCTCAGCAGAAGTCCTGGGAATATTTTATATCAAAGGAATTCAGCTATAGGGTTCTACATAATTGTTTATTTTGGAAACAGCAAGGGTGATTCACTTATGTGGGATACTCCCATGCTATTAGCAGACAAGATCCACAGCGCGTCATAGCTTTTAGGTCACATTACACCTAATTAATTCATTACACCTTAATTAATAAGTATGCAAAGAAATATATCTATATGACCTAAGCATTATGGAGTGGATTGTGCCTTATAGACTGCCTACGGCTGGTAATGAAACTGAGCCATTTTGCCCCTACAGGAGTTCAAATGGTTTTTGGTTCATTCCAATTTGGAATAAAACCAAATTTATAAAACCTTGAAACATTTTCACGGAATTTTTGTTTTCGGGTGAGCCCCAATCTTGGGCCCCAGACAAAAGAAACCAAGAGGTATAACCGTTACTATGAATCTTTCTGCACCTTTTGAAGTATTGTGTACATGGAAGAAATTAGTCAACTACAGTAGGCACTTTACATGGGACATTTGATCTAAGGTTATAATTTAGAAATTATTTTCCTTTCTGTGTTTATAAAGGCATTATGGTACATAAAGAATGAAAGTCATAAATTCAGTCATGTTTGGGAGAGATGAGATACAACAGTGGCAGGGCCTTGTAAGTACCTAGAGAGGGAAAGATAGTCATAACTACAAACATTTCCATTTGGTTTGGTTCTTGAACTTGTCAAATGTGTGGTCTGGTCAAAAGAGTGGAGGATCAGTTCATTGACCAGTTGTATATCAACTTGATTTCTGCCTCTTTTAATAAGCCCAGATACATCATCTTGCTTCAAAATATCAATAACTAAGTCTTAAAAGCCCCCCCAAATACCAACTTGTGACTATGACAAGGATTTTCAGATTTGAATGACTAAAGTTAAGCTCCAAAAATCTATATTTCAGCACCCAACTTTGAAAATTTTGGCCTATATTTTTAATATCTTAAATCTCAGATGTTGGGCAGCACCCATAAGCATAGAGGTCAGGTGTATGCTTGGAAGAGCTGGGGGAAACTTCCATTTAGTCAGGATCCATCTTCCTACTTGTGGATTTTGTAACATACCTGATCCTTGGACCAGGTCTGCTGAAAGGCTGGGCTGAATTCTGAGGCAATATCGACTGAGGTTTGAGCAAACCTATAGAGTTATAGTTTCAGGTGGAGCCCATGGGCAACTCAATAGTTTTTGCCCCAGACTGGGCAAAACATGGCAGCTTTGGCTGAGTTTCAGTTTGAGTCTCTGAGTGCAGGAAATTCAAAGCAACATTCAGGGGATGTTGAAACCAAAGTTCATGCAAACCATAATGGCTGAGCTTTGCAGACTTCTGCTGCTTACCGGGTATTTGGCATGTGGTTGGGTACTGAATCTCTCTCTCACTCTCTCATGTGCAGACGTAAGAGCTCAATGCCCAGTTTCCATAACTAGAGGATGGCCTCTGTATCAAGGGAGACTAGACATTGTAGACTGCCCTCCAGATGTTGGGTTGGGCACCCTTCCACCAGATGAGTTATTGTTTGCCCTACAGTCACAACACGGAGAGAAACCCAAGCCCAGTCGGCGCATGGTTGTGGCAATTCTGGCTGAGCCACGGAGTAGTCTGTTGAACTTGGTCCAGGATCTATGATCAAGTGGACAAGGAGGAAGGTACAGCGATGGACTCCTGCATTTATTTAGTGTGGGGGAGACACTGTTTCTCTCCGATGCTTCCACTCTGTAAGGACATAATTTTTGGCTCCCTGGTAGCACTGATCATCCATGCATGGTAAAGAGTCATCAATCTTGTCCGATTTAACAGATTTAACAATAATAGCATCTTGTCAAAGGTCTAGTGTTGCTACATGCGCTAGCACATACAGACTGGAGAGTGGTGTGTCGTTTGAACAGCCAATAATGATATGAGTGGCCGAATTCAGCTCCATGTCGACAAGCTGAGTGTGGTGGCTGTGCCCCGAGACTGCAGAGCAGTTTTCAGACGGAGCAAACACCAGGGCCAATGCAGACATATGCAGGACCGAAGAGTCTGCTCCCCAGGAAGTTCCTGATAATTTTCATATCAAGGTGGTATGGGAAGAGATCTTCATTTTCAGGCGTTTCGGGAAGGCTGGTATGTCACACTATGGTGGAGGTTTACTCCCAAATATGCGACAATTGGGTATTGAATATACATGCACTCAAACAAAGTGCAAATGTGGACATAAACTTTTTTCCAAGGAGGCTCTCCAATCCTCCAGCACTCTCAAGTGAGGCCCAGCATTTTAGGTACTATCCCTTTAGCTAAGGAAGATTGGATAGTTCACCCTTGGAATTCATTAACACCACTTTTTTAATCATCTAGAGCAATCATTGTTGGTTGAGCAATACAGAACACTCCTTTTCCCCAGGGGCTTGACTGTGCATGCTGACAGCCAACCGGGAGCTTGCAAGTGAGACTGCAGATTGAACCAATGCCCCCTCCCTGGAAGCAGAGTTCACTGCCCATGGGCCACGAGAACATGTTTTTTAGTGTGATTTGGATATTCTGTGATTGTGTGTATAAGAGATTATTGTAGAAACAGGACAACACAGGCTACTAAAAGAGGAAGAAATCTAGTCTGCCTATTGTAAAAGGGCAAGGGAGGAAAGACAGGTATTGGATTAGGACTCAGGTGACCTGGGCTCACTTCCTGGCACAGCCACAGAATTGCTGTGTGGCCTTAGGCAAGCTGTTTTGAAATTCAGTTTCCTGTCTGTAAAAATGGGGATAATAAAGCTGTATTATCTCACAGGGTTGTTGTGAGGATAGATTCATTAATGATGTCTGAGGTGCTCAGAAATTACAGTGCTGGGGTCCTTTATACAAATGTACCCAGAGAGAGGATGTCCAAATACCTCAAGGCTCATTTTTTCAGGATGGATCAGAATTGGCTTGCAGTTTGCAGAGTTCCCGTTAGAAATGGAATTTCTATACCATGAAAAAAAATTCCATTTTTTTTACATTCATTTCCATCCCACATCAGGACAAAAAGTCAAAATAGCTAAACTTAGATATAACTAGAAATGTCCTATAATGCACTGCAGAAGAGAATGTGGTGCATCATGGGAGATGTAGTCCAGCTGGAGAACAAGGCCCATAGGGAAGAATCAGGACACAAAGGACCCATAACTGTAATTACCCTACTATAATTATCACCACAGTGGCTCAAATAGACACAGAGTTTAACGTCGACCCCTAAGAAAACGTTTTGCTTTGATTTTCCTGATGGATAATTCCCCCAAAATAGTTTCCCCCCCCCCCCCCCCCCACAGAGCATTTTTGATTTTAGATTAATTTTCTGACAGGGAAATGTTTCATTCAGAATCTTTCGACCCGCCCTAGTCCCATTAACTGAAATGCTTTGTTAAATATTTTGGCATAGATAAGCACATTTATATAAGGGCAGAAGCTGGTTTGTAAAATGTAATGGGTGAGATCAAAAGCAAGTGCTTGCTACTCCACATCTTTGCACCTATATATGTTAACCTCCCCTGCCCTGTTGAGGACAATCTAGCAGCTATCCTGTGCCACCCTGTAACTGTATCAAACCACCTTATACCTTTCCTTTTAATATTTTATCATTGTTTGGAACAATGTTGGGACTTGTGTTACAGCTCATTTATTTTCTGTGGGAACAGTAATCTGATTTCAATGTATGTGTGTGGGTGGGTAGATTATAAATTATAGGCTCCGAGCTCAGGTACAGGTCCTGGGAGTGACTGTTTTAAATAGTTGTACGATTAACAAATCATAATGTTTTATGGAACAGAAAGAAAGAGCTGTCTTGAAGATCAGTGTTTTACTTTAGGAATGATTCACTGTGGGATCTAGAATAGTTGGGGGTCGGAGAGGGAATATTTATAATTTTATGCACACGAAGTCAGCTAGTGATCTGTGAAATTATTTGAAGGTAGAAGTCTGGTTTGGTGTAAACTTTTCAGAAGGAGAAAGTTTTTGCTTTAAAGGGTGGGTTTGGAGATGATGGCTGATTGCCGCAGTTGGCTACTTGCAGAGGCACGTGGATACAAATACAGATGGGTGTCACTTAGCTAGACGGAAGATTGGGTTCCAGGGTGTCTATCAATATAGCTTCATAGAGCTGGCCAACACAGTTATACCATCTATGTCAGTGGTGGGCAACCTGCGGCCCACACACAGCCCGTCAGGGTAATCCACTGGCGGGCCGCGAGACAGTTTGTTTACCTTGACTTTCCGCAGGCCCGGGCGCCTGCAGCTCCCAGTGGCCGTGGCTCACCGTTCCTGGCCAATGGGAGCTGTGGGAAGTGACGGTCAGCCTGCGCCGCTTCCCGTAGCTCCCATTGGCTGGGAACAGCGAACCGCGGCCACTGGGAGCTGTGGGCAGCCGTGCCTGTGAACGTTCAATATAAACAAACTGTCTCGTGGCCCGCCAGCGGATTACCCTGATGGGCCACAGGTTACCCACCACTGATCTATGTTGTGAAATAAAGCTCTATACTAGCTCACACTTAAGCAGATGCTTAACTTTAATCATGTTAGTAGTCCCATTGAGTATTCACATATTTAAAGTTAAGCATATGCTTTGCTGGAGCTGGGCCTAACCCAGTAGTTCCCCTTACAGCCAATGTCCAGCACGCTTCTTAAAAGAGGAAGGAGAAGAGTAATAGCACTATATAAGTGCAAAGTATTATAATGATAAGTTCTCTGATACATATGATCTTGTTCAAAATTGTACAGCCTCATCAACTGAATCACTCAGATAAAAGAGATGCAGAACACCTCCAAAGTTCTGTTACATAATGCTCCATGTTTTGGTCCAAAATACATGTGCTGATTCTGAAACCATTCTTTTCAGAACACTTTGATTTTAGCAATTCATCTAAATGTTGCTCACTTACAAAAAGGAGCCAAACGTTTGTTCCAAAGAGGGAATAGATGATTTATTTTTCTATATAGCATTTCACTGGCAGTGTATCTGCATAGCATGGACACCGTGTATCTATTTATTTTAACTTCTTGAGATGTCATTTATTGGATCTCATTCATTTCAGCATCAAAGAAAAGTGTTGACTTCAAAATGACACTATCTCAGCTCAAATTTGCCCCCAAAATTGGGCTTGTTAAAAACAAGACTGAACAGAACCTAGTGAAAAGAGAAGTGTTTCCAGATTTTTTTTGAGAGAGAGAAACAGCTCCCTGAAGCGTTTGCAGCCCAAACAATGCAGTATTGTCCTGATCTAGGGGGAAGCTGAAAGTGAAACTGATTAGAAATTAACTAGTTTCAGAGTAGCAGCCGTGTTAGTCTGTATCCGCAAAAAGAACAGGAGTACTTGTGGCACCTTAGAGACTAACAAATTTATTAGAGCATAAGCTTTCGTGGGCTACAGCCCACTTCTTCGGATGCATATAGAGTGGAACATATATTGAGGAGATATATATACACACATACAGAGAGCATGAACAGGTGGGAGTTGTCTTACCAACTCTGAGAGGCCAATTAAGTAAGAGGAAAAAAACTTTTGAAGTGATAATCAAGATAGCTCAGTACAGACAGTTTGATAAGAAGTGTGAGAATACTTACAAGGGGAGATAGATTCAATGTTTGTAATGGCTCAGCCATTCCCAGTCCTTATTCAATCCTGAGTTGATTGTATCTAGTTTGCATATCAATTCAAGCTCAGCAGTCTCTCGTTGGAGTCTGTTTTTGAAGTTTTTCTGTTGTAAGATAAAAATAACAGGAGTACTTGTGGCACCTTAGAGACTAACAAATTTATTAGAGCATAAGCTTTCGTGGGCTACAACCCACTTCTTCAGGGTGGTCATTGAATGGCCAGACAGGTTAAAGTGTTCTCCCACTGGTTTTTGAGTATTATGATTCCTGATGTCAGATTTGTGTCCATTAATTCTTTTGCGTAGAGACTGTCCGGTTTGGCCAATGTACATGGCAGAGGGGCATTGCTGGCACATGATGACATATATCACATTGGTAGATGTGCAGGTGAACGAGCCCCTGATGGTATGGCTGATGTGATTAGGTCCTATGATGATGTCACTTGAATAGATATGTGGACAGAGTTGGCATCAGGCTTTGTTACAAGGATAGGTTCCAGGGTCAGTGTTTTTGTTCAGTGATGTGTGGTTGCTGGTGAGTATTTGCTTTAGGTTGGGGGGGTTGTCTGTAAGCGAGGACAGGTCTGTCTCCCAAGATCGGTGAGAGTAAAGGATCATCTTTCAGGATAGGTTGTAGATCTCTGATGATGCGCTGGAGAGGTTTTAGTTGGGGGCTGAAGGTGACAGCTAGTGGTGTTCTGTTATTTTCTTTGTTGGGCTTGTCTTGTAGGAGGTGACTTCTGGGTACTTGTCTGGCTCTGTCAATCTGTTTTTTTCACTTCAGCAGGTGGGTATTGTAGTTTTAAGAACACTGACCCAGGAACCTATCCTTGTAACAAAGCCTGATGCCAACTCTGTCCACATATCTATTCAAGTGACATCATCATAGGACCTAATCACATCAGCCATACCATCAGGGGCTCGTTCGCCTGCACATCTACCAATGTGATATATGCCATCATGTGCCAGCAATGCCCCTCTGCCATGTACATTGGCCAAACCGGACAGTCTCTACGCAAAAGAATTAATGGACACAAATCTGACATCAGGAATCATAATACTCAAAAACCAGTGGGAGAACACTTTAACCTGTCTGGCCATTCAATGACAGACCTGCGGGTGGCTATCTTACAACAGAAAAACTTCAAAAACAGACTCCAACGAGAGACTGCTGAGCTTGAATTGATATGCAAACTAGATACAATCAACTCAGGACTGAATAAGGACTGGGAATGGCTGAGCCATTACAAACATTGAATCTATCTCCCCTTGTAAGTATTCTCACACTTCTTATCAAACTGTCTGTACTGAGCTATCTTGATTATCACTTCAAAAGTTTTTTTCCTCTTACTTAATTGGCCTCTCAGAGTTGGTAAGACAACTCCCACCTGTTCATGCTCTCTGTATGTGTGTATATATATCTCCTCAATATATGTTCCACTCTATATGCATCCGAAGAAGTGGGCTGTAGCCCACGAAAGCTTATGCTCTAATAAATTTGTTAGTCTCTAAGGTGCCACAAGTACTCCTGTCCTTTTTTAGAAATTAACTAGAATCACTAGTGAAACTGACTCATCTATTTACATTGTTAAAAGTGTGAGAAATGCAAAAAGTTAACAAACAGCATCACAATAGTTAAAAATAAATTACACTTAAAGTCTTTCAGCTTTAATCATCCAAGGCAGTATTAGTAACAAAGGCAAGAACATTTATTTCTATATAATTTTTTAAAATACATTATTTATAGCCAGACATAGGCTCCTTAATTACAAAATATTATATGGTAATCCATGAGACAAAATAAATTCTGTACACATACATAGATGTGTGTGTATCTATCTATCTATCTATCTATCTATCTATCTATCTATCTATCTATCTATCTATCTATCTATCTATCTATCTCTGCTATGGAAATATGATTATTTGGTGGCTAGTTTGAGTAGTTCAATTTGGGGCAAATCAAAATGCATTTTGCCAATTTGCTTTTTGAAGACTTTGGCAATGCTCACTGCAGAGGAAAGAAGGGACATAAAATGGGAGGGATTAAGGATGGAACGAAAGGTTTGGTTTGTGGATATGGGAGTCAATGAGGGAAGTGGAGGGGAGCTGCTCCATCAAGAAGAAGGTGGAAATGAAGGAAGAGAGAACAAAACTGGTAATATAAGCACAATCCAACACGGTGTCGATACAACAGCTTAAAATTGTGTGTAACAGGTTTCTGGGGCATAAGAGTGGCAGAGAGTGGATACTCAGATCTATAGGCAGGGCTGGTAGCAGCATCTGTAATGGGAAGTGTTGGGCAACAATAAGAAGATCCTCTATTCAGTCGCTTTTAACTTTGCCAAGCTTTAACTTTTCCATGCCAAGTTTCTGCCTCAGGCTGAGTGTTTTGGGCAAATTTCTGTGAAGAATTTGGATGTTTTTGAGAATCCGGAGGGGGTGGGGGGAGGGAATTGTTGTTTTGTCCAGCTGAAAAAAACTCTGAAAAATCAGTTTCCACATGCTCAGAGCTTAACAGCTAGAATCTCCAAAAATTCCACCCTCCTTGAGCATGTCCAAGCTCTCACTGCATGTACTGCTCACCAGATGTGCATGGGCCATCCCCTTCCAGTTCCCGCGTGTGACAGCATTGTGCATGTGCCATTCCCATAGAATGACTGATCATGCTCTGTCCAGCCCAGGGCTACCAGGATGACTTTCTCTGAATGGCTGCTACCAGGTATTCTGGGCGCGGGGCGGGGCAGTAACTGGATTTGAGGGCAGGGAGTCTGTCAAGCTTGGGAGGAATGGGAAGTAGAGTCTATGCCTCCAGTGGTAGAGCACATTCCCCTCCGGAAACTGGAAAGGAACCCAAGATTCCTGCCTCATCATTCCTCTGCTGACAGCAATGAGCTGTGAAACCCCCTGGCAGAGAGCAAGGTTTGAATAGTGTATCGTAAATAAGGCACAGGGCCACACACTGAACAATGAGGATAAAACAAAATGTTGGATTGGAGTGAGACTCTACACAAGGGCATTTCTCTGATTGCTGTAATATAGTAACTTTGGACTGCTGCATTCAATCAATTCCAGCATTTCCAGAAGTGTTCTAGGCATTAGTGGTGCAATCCCATTGATTTGGATGCAATCCAGAACAGCCTGGTGCAAAGGAAAATCAGGGCTTGAGGACGACCGGGTGGTGCAGGCAGAGGAATCTCTCTCCTGCTCTGTGCTGGTGCCTACATGTATCAGAGGCAACAGGCTAATTTGCTGTATGAGGAAATTGTCTGAGGCCTGGATGCTAACAGACAGAAGAGAGCTTCACAGGGCGGGTTTGTAGTGGGGTATGTGAGGATCCAGGGGGTGGGGGGAAGAGCGGAGTGTGTGGGGAAAGTGGGGACCCAGGGGGGAAGGGAAGCACCAGAGGGATGGGGCAGTTGCTGTGAGGGAAGTAGGGAGCCGAAGGGGGGAGAGTGAAGATGGGTAGTGGAAAGCAGGGTGCTGGGGGTGTGGTTAGGGGGCTGGGGCAGAACACAGAGACTCCAGCATGGGGGAAAAGGAGGCAGTGGGGGGAAATGGGGGGCACACAGCCCCTTGCATGGGAGGTGGGAAGAATGGGAGCAATGGTATTGGTGGAGAGGGACATGGGGGAGAGCCCTGGCAGGAGGGTGAGGGGGGCGTAGCAAGGGACTCCGTGGAACAGAATGGCACGGGAGGGTGTCTCACAGGGAATTTGTGGGGGAACAGAGGAATGCAAGGAGCCCCTGGTGTATGCCACACCCGCAGCAATAAAATAACCGAACGTAATACATTGCCGGTGGGAATGTTGAATAAGGTCACCATGGTATTTAAGGGAAGAGCTTGCCTCTTCATTCCCACCTGACACATTTGTCACCGTGCTCCATGCTGGTTACCGTCTAGGGGTTGAGTCTCAGCTGCACCTGTGCAAGGCTTAGCCCACCTCCCCCAGGTGGAGGAAATCAATACCAGGGTCGCAGGACTGGGAGCAGGTGACTATGAATGAGAGGGACATGAGGGCAGGTGAGCAGATTTGGGAATAGTATTCCATTAGATTGGGCAGAACAGCCAGGGAAGGACCCGTGAGGAGGCCTAGGCTGAGTAACTCTCCATGGCTCCTAGTTAGAAGGTCTGAGAGAGGAGTTTGCAGGGAGCCAGAGCTGTAGCCAGGTAGGAAGGCTGGAGGGGAAAGGAAGGAAGCTTCACTAGAGACAGGACTGAGCATCTGGAACCAAAGTCTGAGCCAGCAAGGAAAGCTGGGTGGAAGAATTTTGTGATGTGATGAACTTTAACTTGATAACTCAGATGCCCAACAGGGCTGGGTTACTGAAAAAACACCTGCAGCGTGCATGTGATTAGCTGGTGAAGAAGAGAAACTGAGGCAGCAGCCAGCCAAAAGCCAGGCTGGATAAATCTTCCTACAGTTACCATTGTTCATCCTCCCTACCCAGCTGCTGTTGCAGGCTGTCTTGGAGCATTTCCTCCTTAACTACTACTACTTTCTCAGGTCATTTAGTAGTTCAGGTCTTGGCATGTTCTTTCTTTCACAACCAGTTGAAAGATTTCCGCAAGAGGGTTAGTCAGACCTCCCATCAGCTTTGTTGCCTCTTTCTCTAGCTCTGCCTGTGTGAAATAAAAGAGAAAAGTAACCACTTCCTGCCCCCTAAACTTCCCCTGATATTTCTTAAAGTGTTTTTTTTCCCCTCATCTTTGGAAATTGGACTTTTTAAATTTTTTCAAACTGAAATTGAACATTTTCAAAAGTGGCTGAAAAAAAATCGGTTTTAGAAGAAAAAAAAAAAAAAAAAGCCCACCACAATTGGCAGGGTGTCATTCCCTCCCCCCTTCTCCCAAAAACAAAAACAAAAACAAAAAGGAAGAAAAACGTCATTTAGAAAGTTCAAAAACTGGAATGTTGAGAGAAGTTGAATTGTTTGAGAACATTTTAGAAAAATGGCAGAATTGTCAGGTTTGGAATGGGAAAAAAGTGAATCGGTGCTATTCAAGATTCACAAGAAATAAGATATTTTCACAGGTGCCAAAAAATGAATTTAGTCTGCTTTCTTGGTGGAAAAAAGTTAAAAATAGATTCATAGACAGATCACTGCTTCACATTTACATGGCATGTCTAAGGTTCCCCTATTCCAAAAGAGCAGGAATAAAGCCAAGAATAAGAGTTTCATTAAAAATAAAGTCAGCTATGTAAATCTTTAAAGTTTAATTTATAAACCCATCTTAGTGAAACCTCTCTTGTGTTTAGACCTAAAGGGCCAGATTTATGGATTTGAACTCAGTTGGCTTCACCAGTTCAGTTCAATTCAGTTAAACTTACTGCTTAAATAAGGAGACACAGTATTCTGGGAACTAGCCATTATCATGACCTTACTTGCACCTGTTTTCTTGTAAATTGAAAGATAATACACTTATATTTCACTGCTGTTAATTGAACAATCAGATAAAACTGAATTACCTGCCCTCTCATGCCGGCTTTGTCACTCATTCAAAACAAAAGTGAAAATAAAAGAAATGTACTTTAAGTTAATTTTAAACTAATTTCTTCTAAATTGTTTGCATGGCCTCGTTTATTTAAACATTAACACACAGTGAGAAATTCTGCCTCCATGTACTCCCCTGCAGTTCCAACAAAGTCACACAGGAGTAAATCGGAGCAGATTTTAGCCCTTTGGGCTAATTCTTGTACTCTGAAGCGTAAATAACATTGTTTGGTGATGGGAAGTGCGCATCTAATCTGGGGCACAGAAGGGGTCTAGTCTGTCTAGAGGTGTATGTAAGATTCATCAATAGGATTTACATACACAAATGGAGAGAAAAGACCACCAAGGGCTGCTGAATGTAACCAAATGTTTAGAGCAAGGGACTGGGAGTCAGTTCTATTGGAAAATCTGCCACTGATTTGTTCTGTGACCATGGGCAAGTCAGTTAACCTCTCTATGCCTGAGTTCCCTAGCTCAGTGGTTCCCAAACTTGTTCCGCTGCTTGTGCAGGAAAGCTCCTGGCGGGCCGGGCCGGTTTGTGTACCTGCCGCGTCCGCAGGTTCGGCCGATTGCTGCTCCAGGCCAATGGGAGCTGCTGGAAGCAGCGCGGGCCGAGGGATGTACTGACCGCCGCTTCCAGCAGCTCCCATTGGCCTGGAGCAGCAATCGGCTGAACCTGCAGACGCGGCAGGTACACAAACTGGCCCGGCCTGCCAGGGGCTTTCCCTGCACAAGAGGCGGAACAAATTTGGGAACCACTGCTCTAGCTGTAAAATGGGGGTGATAATCCTTCTTTTGGTCTCTTGTCTATTTAGAGTAACTCCTGGGATGGTGCAAGCTCTTAGGATGTGTTTGTACAGCACCTAGCACAATGGTGCTCCTATCTCCGTTAGTATTACATTTAGTGTGTAGAATTCCTAATAATTCCCCAGAGATATGTGAACATATGCTATTGAGGGCCATTGCCACCTTTCCTTACCCAAGTCCCTATCCAAGTGAGGAGTCCTGTTGACGCATGTGTGGAAGGATTGCATAACTAGGCGCATAGTGTCTAGTGTTACCTCAAAACTTCATTTTAAAATGCTCCATGGTTTCTGCTAACTGCTTTTACAAACAGCAGCATCCCTTGACGTGATTGGTTGTGTTTTAAATACTCTCAGGCAGGGCACCCAAAGAACACCCCATAACTTTGCTTTGAAGACTCTGAGGAGAATTTTAAGTTGTCACTAAATGGCCTCATTTCTGCTTTCCTACCTGAATCTGTGAAGCCCCTACAGGATGTGTCATCTCTGTAGTAGGGTCACTGCTGGGCACCTATGTGTGCCTCTATGGGGACATATAGGTCTCCATTCCCCAGCACAGTACACTAAGCTATACTGGTAAATAGTGGATAAGATTGTCAGCATTAAGTTAAGCAGATTTCTTTGAGAATGAGCTGTAGGCTACTTCAGGAGCTTCATGTGCCCCTGTAGTATCACTGCCTCTGGGGAGGGGTGACATTTCCCTCCAGTGCTCTGCTCACCTGCCCCTCTCTGGATCATCTATTAGTGGATCCCTAGAGCTACTCTGTGCCTGGATGGTTATGCTGCTACAATCTACTCCAGCATCCTCTGTAGAATTTATACAACTTGTTACCTGCCCCATCTATGGGTCAGCTAGTCCCAGCCTTCCTTCCTGGGACAGAGAATGACAGGAACCCTGAGAACTGAAACTCCCAGTCTTCCCACAGGATTTCCCCCTGGATAGCATAATTTGGCCTGTATTTAAGGGCACTCTAGAAAGTTCCCCTCACTGCTCCACTGTGTCTGCTGAGCTGCTCGGTGAGGGTCTCCCTGAGCAACACAAATACTGTGATGCCCTTTATTACAATGTGCAGTTTGGGTGCCTGATACAGCTGTCCTGAGGGGGCTCCATCATTCGGGAGATGGAAGTGCAGTGCTGATACATGAGCAGTTATGAATGGCACACAGCATGGGGAGGATGACTTTGTTTTTCTCGTGTCCTGAGTGGAACAGTGCCCCACAGGCCGAACCATCCCCTTCTTTTGTTTGCAGCTATTCTCGGCACACTAAGTAGCTCTAAAAAATGTTTTCATTCCTTGCTTAACCTTTGCTTTTGGAGACACAGTTAATTTAATGAAGCCAGGTACGAATCGATGACTATTCTATTTCATTTCCAAGACCAGGGGAATCTGCAAGATAAATGTCAGTTATTGCTTTCCCCTACCTGTTCTCTGATTAGGTGTCCAGTGCTGAAAGGTGAGATGACTATATGACCTTCTGGGCTAACCTTACAATTTCCTGGAAGGTCACAGAGTCACAGCAGCCCACAATGGGGCTCCTTATTTGACTATTAAAAACAAAATCAATATCAAACAATAAATATTAACCAGCTGACTGCAGCCAAACTTTCCAGGTACCTATGGGCCCAGGTAGAATGACCCCTGCTGTGCTGCTGCTGGATATGTGTCAGGTATGTTCCTGTCTTGTCAGAAGACAGCATTAGAAAAAGCGCTGCCCTTAGGCCAATACTGATTGGCAGGAAGATGCATCAGTTAGGAGCCTGAAATATTTGATAAAAGGGACAGTTAGAGTGATACTTGGAGGAGTCAAGACTAGACCGACAGGGAGAGGATTTGTAGGACAGGATGCAGAAGATAAAGGCCTGGTCTACATTGGGGGGGGGGGGGGGGAATATATCTAAGATATGCAACTTCAGCTACGAGAATAGCGACTTACCTCCCATCAGGGCCGGCTCCAGGGTTTTGGCCGCCCCAAGCAGCCAAAAAAAAAAAAAAAAAGCCGCGATCGTGATCTGCGGCGGCAATTCGGCGGAAGGTCCTTCGCTCCATAGCCATGGAAATTTACCCACCAATGTGCCCCTCTTCCAACCTGCAGGGACCACCCCTAGAAGGAAGAGACTCAGGATGGTTCTAGGATATTGGGGACAGGTAATCCCCGCTACCCCCCATGGTTATAATGATCCACATCTGCACCCCCACCTACTCATAAGAGTCTGTGGCGTGAGCCCTGCCCAATGGGTGGGAGTAGGGGAACCCAGGCCTTCCCACTCCACTGGGTTCCAACCCAGGGACTCTCTTGAGTACTGCAAGGACAGCCTTTGCTACCTGTGATCCAGCTAACACCCTTCCCATAGTCTCTTCCTCCTGCTCTGTCCCTCCTTGAAGTGCATCGCAGCTTGTGAAGTGCACCCCAGCCACAGGCCTCTGACGGCTAGGAAGTCCCGGCTTTGTGCAGCAGCAATTCTCCTCTTGGAGATGCATCCTCCATAGCAGGGAGTACAGGTCTGCCTCCCTCCAACCATGCTGTGCTGAAAAGCCCCCTTTTAAGCTCCTCCTCAAACTGGAGCATGCCTAGCAGGCCAGCTGGGGCAGGGCTTCCTGGACCCAGAGTTGTTCTTGTACCCTTATCTCCCTAGCGTGGAGCTGTATCCAGCCCATCACAGACCTCTAGTTCAGCCTGTATGCCTTTTTGGTTTGTGGACTTTCTACTTAGTTTGTCTGTTGTTATTAAGTCACCCACTTCTTTTATATAATAGGCCGCTGCCCACTTGTCATATTCCCCCTTGTGACCTAGAGGTGAAAGGCTCCACATCCTTCCTCTCTACCACCCAGGCCCTAGGCTGAAGAACATTTTGGTGAACTGGGCCTTCCTTAGAAATGACGTCTGAAAGGGAATATCCCAGAAGCAGAAGGGTCCCCTAATGGACAATCCCTAACATAATCAACATTTGTGAATGAGGCCCAGCACTTTTCCCATGGCTGCTGAGATTACCAATAAGGGTGCCATTGCAGTGAGGGTTTTTATTATGTAGACACTTGACCACTGGAAGCTAGACTAAACCCACCAACTTATTTCATCATCTAGCCATCAGATGGCAGCTACTTTGTGACTAGTACCAACCTGACCTGGATTCAAACTAGCAACCTAGAGGAGAACAACATGTTGGCTGGTCAGCTAGTACACCTCCTGTTGAACATAATACAACATGTTGCTGCTTGTGAATAAAATGGCATGGAGGGCAATCATCTATCCCAGTTGACATGATGGAGAAATGCTCCCTGTAACCCACAGTAACAAAAGCAAGTGCTACATATATCAAATCACGAGCAAATTCAGTGTTACTTATTCATTCTTCTTCTGGTTTATTCTGCAAGCCTGGTGAGAAAATTTAAAAGCAGAGAAGTGACAGCAGTCAGAGCACTGGCTTTGACAGATGTATGTTATCTCCTGCTTTGTTGTTTTTCTGCAGTCTGTTCCTAATGATTGATTTCATGAACTGAGATTGCATATAAATCTCTAGTTCCATTCTAGGGTGGTAGTGGTACAACAAGCACAAACTGGAAAAGAACTAGTGACTCATACGCCTGAACATTCCTGATAGTTAGCAGGGAAATAAATATTGATGCTGTCAGTATTCATGCAATAACTGATAAAAAAAATAAAAGAAGAAAAAGTAATCATTTAGTGCCCGATCCTGCATTCCTTGTGCACCCAAGACTCATAGTGACTTTAGTGGTAGTTGTATTTGTCTAATGCATGGAGGATCAGGCCCTTGCAAGCTGATATTCTTTCCTATCAGGGACTTAAGGGGAAGGAGGAAGAGATTTAATTGCCTTTGGAATTTGCAGTGCATTCTTTAGTAATAACTAACAAAGAAAACTATTTCACCATGGTAATAAGCCTTCCTTTCCTAAGAAATGTGCATGCATTTATGAGTAAACTTTCCTGTGGTTTTAGTTTGCTCAATAATATTTTTTTAAAAGCCTAGATAATTTGTCGTTTACATTTTGGGCTATATTCAGCACTCGGGTAAGTGCGGTCCCATGAAAATCAATGGGTCAGATGCATCTCTCTTGCATTCTCTCCCATTCCTTGGTCCATTAGCTTGGTGGAGGTGCAGAATGGGCAAGGGGTAGGCCTAGATCTTCTGGGAACCCAAAAGAGTATTCCCAGCTCTCTATTCTGCACTTGCTAGTTCAGGGCCGGCCCACAACATTTTGGCACCTGAGGCGGGGAGATCAAATGATGCCCCCTCGCTTGGGCCAAAACTTTGAAAGGTCTCAATTCTGCCTTCTTCCTGTTCTACTCCTCTCATGATACTGCTCTGCTACCTACCCCAATAAAGGAGAACTAACAACTTAAAATGCCTTGTTCAAAAATTTTAAGTAACACTTAACTTTCAAACACCTGAACAGCAAATGTAACTTTTCTTGTCTGCATAATAAACACTGGCATTTTTATCTGTTTGAATAATCAAAGTGGTGCTTTCCATGCCTTCTTGGTTGCAAAGATTTGAACTGCTTTCTGAAGATCCACAGTCTGGGCCAGCTCATGCTCTGTTGAGATGGTTGCAAGGCCGACCAGCCTCTCCTGTGTCATTGTGGAGCGTAGATGTGTTTTTATTAACTTCAGCTTGGAGAAGCTGCGTTCTCCACTGGCAACTGTTACAGGAAGTGTTAGAAGTATGCGCAGAGCAACAAAAGCATTTGGAAAGAGGGTGGTCATCTTATTTGTGCACATAGATTCCAGAACAGCCTTTGGAGTTGATCCTGCTGAAGTGTATCTTGAAAGGGCTTTCAGTTCATCACCTAAATCACTCACATCAATATCGCGCATGTCGTCATGTGTCAACACTGTCTCTAATGCCCTGCATTGCTGGTCTTCTTCAAGTATAGTGAGGAGTTTTGGAATATCATACAACATCCCAAATACACTGCTGTGTTCCTTGAGCTGCATGAAATGTTCTTCAACTGACTATTGCACAATCTAGCACCTGGTTAAAGAATTCAACTTTGAATTGTTGTTTGGGGTCTCTTATGGGATTATCCCATGCCTCGTAATCAAAATGTCTTCTTTGTTGGTGACTCTTGTATTCTTGAATGGATGGGAAAATAGCTTCAGTGTGAAGTTCCTCTGCCAACTTCTGTGCACGCTTCAGAACGTTTTGAAATCCCTCATCTGACCAGTAATACTGTAGGTATGACTTTGCTTTGTCCAGTTGTTCCATTGCTCCAGATATATCAAGGTCATCACCTTGGAGTCTCTTCTTACAACATTTATTTCAAACAGTATGTCATGCCACAACACTAAGCCACACAGAAATTCGAAGTTATGTATGTTTCTGGTGATTCCATTTCCCTCTGCTACTGTTCTTCCATGAACAGTTCCTGTCATAGCATTATCCTCCATAATGGCAACTATGGCATCATCTATCTTCCCAATTTGGTGTTTGATAGGTTTTATCGCCTCCACTCGACTTTCCCATCGTGTGGCACTCAGTGACTTCAGTGTCACAGAGGATGTTCCCAGATGTTGCTTCAAAATTTGCCATCGATGGCAAAGAATGGCAAAGATGCAGAGAAAAATACATAGATGCTTTGAATTACATTAAAAAATTCAGCAGCCTCACTAGAAGCTGATGCTGCATCACTGACCACCAAGTTCAATGAATGAGAACTGCATGGGACAAAAAAAGCCCGTGTCTTCACTCCTCTATTCTTTCCTGTCATGTTGGCACCACTATCGTAGCCCTGACCTCTCATGTCAGCTATCACAATTCCTGTATCTTCCAGCTTTTTAAGAAGCACATTTGCCATACCAGCTCCTGTAGTATCATCAATGTCAATAAATTCTAGAAAATGCTCTCTGACAGTCACCATTGCAGGGACATTTTCACTAGGTTCTGTTGTTGTTACAAAAGGCACCATTAACGTCATTTGTTCCATATGGCTGATGTCAGGTGTGCAGTTCAGAATAACAGAGTAATATCTTGCTGACTTCAGATGTGCCACAATCTTCTGTTTGACTTTTGTTGCCAGTAACTTTTGTATGATCTCATTTTGAATTGTTTTTCCAAGGTAGTGGTGTGTGTACGTTTCTTGGGTGGTAACTCTTCTTAGGTGCTCCTGGAGTACAGCATCAAACTCAGCCATCAGCTCCACAATTTTAAGGAAGTTTCCATTGTTTGGCACATACAGCTGATCTGAAGTGCCACGCAGTGCTAGGTTTTGGGTAGCAAGCATTCTCATAATGGCAATGAGCCTTTTCAGAACATTTTACCAGTAAAGAGACTCTGATGCAATCTTCTCTTGATGCTGATCATCTGTGGTGGCCTTTAACCTTAGTCTCATCTCAAGCCCTTTCCACCTATGGAATACTCCACCTATGGTGATTTGCTGCCTTCTCATGGCATGCCAGATTTCTAGCCAGATTTTTCCAGTCCTTTGTTCCTGTAGAACCCAATGTGGCTGGAACATTAGACTGGAAGAATTTGCAACAAAAACAGTATGCAGCAGGGTTTTTGAGTACATAAGCCATGGCCTCTCCACTTTGTCACCATTGGGAATTTCACACCAGTAATGTGTTGGACTGAAACTTCTATTTTCATTGTCTTTGGGGAGCATGAAGTTTTTCACTTGCTGTGGCCCATGCAGTACAAGGAAGTCCCTGAGGCTAGGTCTACACTGCAGCGGGGGTCCGACCTAAGATACGCAACTTCAGCTACGTGAATACCGTAGCTGAAGTTGCGTATTTTAGGTCGGCTTACCTAGCGGTGAGGACGCGGGAAAGTCGACCGCTGCCGCGCTGCCGCCGCCTCCGCTGCCGCCTCCTGCCGAGGTGGATTTCCGGAGTCGACGGCAGAGCGATCAGGGATCGATTTTACCGCGTCTTCACTAGACGCGGTAAGTCGATCCCCGATAGACCGATTGCTACCCGCCGGATCGGCGGGTAGTGAAGACAAAGCCTCAGGCTACTGCTCAAGTGGATCATCTAGCCTAACTGGCTCCTACTACTTCAGTTGACTGCCTGTTCTCCTTAAGTGGGTTCAGGGGAAGCAGCTGGAAACAGGAAGCTCCCTGAGAAGCTGGTGTTAATCAGTCCAGGCTCCTGGGGGTGCTAGAGAGGTACATAAGAGGCTCCTCCTCCTCTCTCTCCCTGCAGCTCCTGCTGCTTTCTGTTATTCCCTCTCACCTTTTCTTCTGCCTGCCTGTTATGTCTCTTGTGCCCTCCTTCCTCCAGCACAGCACTCCACCATCTCTGTGCAGCTAGAGTAGAGAGAATACATATGCACCAGCAGCAGACACAATTTTCTACACTCTGGGTCCTAGTGGGGCCCCTCCACAGCCTGGCACCTGAGGCGGCCACCTCAGTTCGCCTCATGGTAAGGCCAGCCCTGTAACTAGTTCCTCCTCCGTCTGCTTGTCAAGACCCAAGCCTGTTACGTTCCCTGCAGCAGAAATGTCTACCTGGAGGGGAAGGGAAACACAGAACAATAAATTCAGATCCCAACCTGCATAAGAATGGGGAAAGTATTCGATTTCAAATGCCCTCCCCCCTTCAAAGTGCAAATGTATTTGTCACTTGAAAAAAATGATTATCAAAAATTTGATCCAGATTCTCAGCCAATGTAAATCTGCATAGCTCCATTGACTTCAGTGGAGCGCTGCCAATGCACTTTAGCTGAGGGTGTGGCCCTTTGGGTCCAGTTTGAGCCACTTACTCAGGGAAAGCACCCACTGAAATCAAGTAAAATGTTTCCAAAACAGCCATTATACAGTCAAACAAGAACATACTTTGCAAGGTTAAATACGTTTGCTGAGTTTGAGGTGTTGCATTTCTGGTGCCATTAACTGCAACCTAGCAAACCTCACTCATTTACAAGCAAATGCATTGAAGACAACGGGACTGCTTGTGTGAGTAAGGACTACCTGCAGGAGTATGGGTTTGTAAGTTAGGTCGTTAGCAGAGCCAGCCTTTTAGAACTCAGGAATTTCTGGCTCCCATTCTAATACTCAATCCTATATTGTCTTAGTCTCCTGTTTGTTCAGGTCTTTGCAGCAATAGTTGAACTGATTCAAACACTGATCTGAACCAGAATGAAATTACCCTCCTCCCATTGCCCGTTAGCTCCCCTCTTATTATTACTAAAACACTAGCATTCTCCCTTAAATCTTGCATAAACATTTCAATGCATAAACATTTGAAGCATAAACCGCCACTCACATATGAAGTAGACTTCATTAGCTGTTTCCTCTGTGATAAATATCTCTGTATTACAAATGTCCCGCTAAGTAAATGTTAATTGTATTAAAAAATGAATAAAAATCATTAAATTGTAGTATATTAATATGAGTGGCAATACAGCTCATCTGTCATAGGAGAAATCCTTGCCTATAATCAAAGGAATTTAGAGCTGAAAATAAATGATAAAATATGATCTATCACCATAGTACCAGAGCTACCGTTAATATATCCTCCATCAACATTTTTGATCGTTAGAAAAAGGAATATTCACCTAGGAAAGAACTGGAGAGGACAATCTTTCATGAGAGCTTATGGATTGCAGAAGACAGAGTAGAGAGAACATTCTGGGAAGCCCAGAGCAGGGCCGGCTCCAGGGTTTTGGCAGCCCCAAGCGGCCAAAAAAAAAAAAAAAATCCGCAATCTGCGGCGGCAATTCGGCAGAAGGTCCTTCGCTCCGAGCGGGAGTGAGGGACCGTCCGCCGAATTGCCGCCGAATAGCTGGACCTGCCGCCCCTCTCCGAAGTGGCCACCCCAAGCACCTGCTTGCCAAGCTGGTGCCTGGAGCCGGCCCTGGCCCAGAGGGGTGAATTATCATGATTTCTTCCACTTGATTATTATGAATAATAATATTGGTCATGGGCAATACATATAGGCAATACAAAACTCACTACTGTTCAACTCCAGCCTCAAACACAAAACTAGCCCTTATCCAACATGTGTATATTGCTTAGCATGAGATGCTTTTCCAGCTACTCCCTGAACGTCTTTACCACCATTTTAGATGTTCCCCTCACCCTTCCGGTAAGTGGGAAACGCTGTATATATTTCTGTGTCTCTGACAAGGGAGGGAGGCATAAGGGCACATAAAAAAAGGACTGGGGGTGGGGAAGGATGGTTTGGGCACTATCCTGGGGCTAGGAAGACTTGAGGTAAATTCCCTGCCCTGCCACAGACTTCTTCTGTGGCCTTGGGCGAGTTACTTAGCCTTTTCAAGCTTCAGTTTCCCAGCTTGTAAAATGAAGATAATTGCACTTCCCTGCCTCCCAGGAGCACTGCGGGGATAAATGCATTTAAGATTGCCAGGCGCTCAGACACAACAGTGACAGGGCTGTAGAGGTATCAGAGATGGATGGAGCTAAGGAGTCTTCCTCAAGCCCTTGTCTTGAATTTAGCAGCTCTGCATTACACAGCTGCTCCAGCCTCAGCTAGGATCAATTCCCAATGCACCTGGGACTTATGCTAGTTAGTGTTGTTATTTATTGGTGATCTGGTGTCTCAACCAAGCCAGAGCCCCACCATGCTAGACATGTCATACATACATAGCAAATGAGCTTGCTCAGCTCAGTCCCTTGGAGATGGGGCGAGTACATGGCAGAATTGCCATATGTATTTTGTGCGACTTGGCTGTCTCTAGGGAGTAGAGTTCCCTTCATAAGCCGATGAAGAGACTGGATTACCTCTGCTCCCTTTAACCCCCTCAGGACCGTGCTGAGACCATTAGTCAGGAACCAGGGGGAAGATCACACCCTGACTGCGCTCCTGTATGTAGCTGTGTGTATAAACCGATGGACTTCAGTTTCCAGTGGTGTCCTTTCTCTAACTTCCAAAACCACAAGCAAGTCCTCACAGGCTGTTACGAAAGGCTCAACCCGGCTCAGTAGGAATTTCGCCATTGACTTCATTGGCAAAGAAGGAGGCTCTTAGTAAACCTTGTACGCAATCCATTAGTTATTATGACAATGCCTGCTCTTATCTCTTCCTCTGCCTCATTTGAATTTATGCTTTCATCTCCTAAACTGTATCTCTGTTTGTTTTATGACTAAAACCCTTGAAAGCCAGCTATACAGTGCACAGTACTTACAAGGACTGACCGGATGTTTGCTTTCTGTTAACTGTGAATAAATATTGATATTGCTAATCCTAAAATTCACATGTACAATAAAAAATAAACAGCTTGGCTTTGTTGTTAATGAGTAATTGGATATCAAGTAGCTTTGAGCAAAATAGGTATGTAAAGCTGGCCAGGGCTGCATGGGAATAGCTCCCGTTTACATGCCTCTACTACAATGGATAGCGTGGAGGCTTTTGTTTTTGCATAAATCATTGTCAGGAAAACAAAATCAAAGCAATATGGTCCCTGCAAAGCAAATGCATTTAAATTATAATCATTTGCACGTTAAATATAGTGGCGGTTCTGCCTTCCATCACCCCAGTCCTATGTGCCATTCACAGATGTTAATTTAACAGCCTAGTGCTTCCATCTTCCAGGAGAAATATGCATGTCACACTCCAATACACTTGCCAGTAGGGGGCTCCAAAGTGGCATTGGCGGCGGCAGCAACAACAGGAATTCAGGGAGAGCACCCAAACGTCAGCGAACTGTCTAGCTAGCAGCCGTAAGTAGGGTGACCAGATGTCCCGTTTTTAAAGGGACAGTCCCGTTTTTTGGGACTTTTTCTTATATAGGTGCCTATTACCCCCCACCCCCGTCCTGTTTTTTCACAGTTGCTATCTGGTAACCCTAGTCATAAGAGGCCCTTTAAAGAGTTCCCCTAATGAACGAGAGCATGTGCCTCTGCAGAGGGTTATAATGCCTAAGATATAGAACCGTTCATTCAAGAGTGTCAAAAGGGCATATTCAACTGGCTTGGGGTTTGATTTATCCAGAGCCTAAATCCCATTACATATACACAGCAGGCGCTGTTGTGGGGGTATGGTGCCCTTTTGGGAGCATTCATAAGAAGTGCTGGGTAGCAGATTTCCCCACAGTGATTCCTGGACCCTTTGCTTGGCTTCTGCCTCTGTGTCCCCACCTCATCTGAACATCTGGAGCAGGGTTTGACTTACAATATCCCATGAAGAGTTAGATTGGGTGGTAAGAATTCTACTAAGCCTGTGACATAACAAAGTAAGTCACTGCCTGAATATACTTGGGCTGTTACAAGACGTGACTCAATACAAGCCCAGTCCTGTGAGGTATTGTGCATTCTCTACTCCCTTTTTCGTTCTTGGATTCTCAACACCTTGCAGGCTTGAACCCTTACATTCTTTGTTTTTCTATTACTTTTACAAACTTTAAAAAATAATCTCCCTAAAAATGGCATAAAATATTACAGTTTACAGTCATGTACCTGCATGGAAGTTATGTATAGTACCTGCATATGATTACATACAAGAATTTACTACAGCTGCCAATTAGTTATCTGAATTGAACACAATTTACACCAGATCAGCATTTGGCCTTAAGTGATTGCAGCGTTATGGTACCATTTAAGCAAAGTGTTGGCAAATTAGCCTCTGACGGGAAAGGAATATTTTTCTCTTCATTATACGGGTCTGTTTTCTATGAAAATGTACTGAAAATAATTAGCAGCATGCTATGTGAAAACAATGCAAATGACTTCATGTTGCTCCTGAAAATAGCATCGTTCTGGTTTCAGTACTTGCTTTTACTTTGAGAGGGGGGGAAAAAAATTAATGAGAAAGTCAGGTCTTTTGAGGTTATGACACCTACGGCAAACTGTGGTTGATCTAAAAAATTGTTCATGCTTCATCCTTTTCCGCTCCTTATTTGTGTACAATCATACCAGCCGAGAGAGGTAGTGAGAAAATTTCAGCACATGTCATTTCCGTTAAGGCCTTTCTAAGTTTAAAAGATCAAAACAAACAAAAACTAATTGTGTGGAGTTCCACATAGCTACACTGTTGTCCCATCACTGCATCTATTTCAGAATAGCCACTTTGTAATAGCTTTCCTGTGTGTGTGTTTCGGGGGGGAGTTTGAATTGCTTATTACTTTTCTGTATTTAGGCTAATGGCAATTCTGATCTTCTTTCATCACACACGCATCCTGGCCTTCACATTTTTTCACATACTCTGCTATGTGCCTAGCTGTCTGGAATTCTCCCACATCTCATGGTGGTGGCATGCCAGCTGGTAGGAGCGGTTTTACCTCTGTTCACCTTTTGAATGATCACAAATTTGGACAGAGAAAAACATCTGCTTTTCACTTTAATTGGTCGAGCATAAATCCTCAGAGTGTAGCTAGCGTACCTACATCCGCTAATGATTACAGTATTTTATTGTTTTATGGCTATAGATCATGTGCAGTCATAGTAATAGTACCGAGAATTGTTGGTAATATACAAACATATAATTCGAACTACATATGGGGCATGGAAAGTGAGTAGAAAACTCTACCAAAATCAGAATGGTAGCATCTGATGCTCACTTTGCAAAGGTGCTACACCAGGTGAACTGAAGGTGAGAATGAGTTCAATGGAAAGGAGGAGCACATTGAAATATTTCCCTCTATATATTAGATATACTAGCTCATTAAACAAAGTATTTAAGCACATACCTAATGTAAACCACAGAAACAGTGTCCCTGACTTTAGTAGGACTGTTCATAACTTAAACACAGGAATGTGCTTACATACCCATTCCCTTAACACACCTAAGCATATGCATAGTGTTAAACACATGAATAGTCCCATTGATTTTAATGGGATTATGTGCCTACATAAGATCTTGGCTGGGTTATGAGCTTGGCTCATTCATTCCTCATTACAATCTAGAAAGTCTAACTATATATTTCTGGACCCTAGGTTTATGCATCAGCTGTTAATGACACCGGAGGAGATAGGGTTCTGGATTCTTATCCTTAAAAAAAGGATCATGAAAGAACCAGTGTTTCTCAGATTGAAATCTGCGTTAAACAATAATATGAATTCACCAAGAAGAGAGTCTCACTATTTTATAGTAGTAAAGACTTGCCAGTGCCCAGCACATCTCAGGATCAAGTCCAAAATGCACAATATTAATTATTTTGTTAGGTACTGCATGTGGTTTGCATGATATGTTAATCCGGTAACTAAAACATTAATTATCTTTGACTTTATTGCACACTAATTAAGAGACTGGATCTCGGATCCATAAAAGGACTTAGGCATTGCAGCACTCAGCATTAAAACGCCTGCCTTTTAGGTGCCTGGAAAATCCCTGGAACAATCCTGAGATCCACAAAGCTTAAGCAGGTGCCTAGGTAGGAGGAGAGACAGATGCCTTAGAATGGGACCCACAAAAGCCAGTTTGCTAGTATGAGAACCACCTAAACTAGCCAATGGGAGATGCTGAGGTGAGGGATGGGTCTTAAGCTCTGTCCCACTCTCAGAGGTAGGAGCCTGAGTCTGGTCTGCAAGGAGATGCCTGTCTCTGCTTGCAATGTACAATCAGGAACCCATCCTGGAGCTAAGCAGCTTAGATGCCTAAGACGCTTCTTGTGAGAAGGAGTTGGGCCCCTGCCTTACTCTGCATGAACTGGCTGGAGCAGGTGGTGCCCACCTTATAACTTTTAGCCCAATGGTTAGAGCACTTACCTGGATTCAATTCCCCCCACTGGCAGAGGGGAAGAAAGGGTCTGAACAGTGGTCTCCCTCACCTCTTAGGTGTGTGCTCTAACCATTGAGCAAGGGGATATTCTGATGTGGGGGCTCACTCGGTCTCTCCCGTTGAAGCTGTTTCATTGTGTATTAAATAATTAAAAAGTCACTGGGCCAGAGAGTGTGTGAGAATGACTCTAATCTGGTGACTAAGGCAGCCAGGGTCCAGTCACCCTGCTCCAATCGCTCTTTATTTTTTTGTACACAATGGAGCAGCTTCAACTGGAGAGACTGAAGGAGTCCCACCTAAGACTATCCCATAGCCTAGGGGCTAGAGCACTTGCCTGAGAGGTGGAAAACTCTTCCAGTGCCTGAGAAGGGAATTGAATGTGGGTCTCCAGCATCCCAGGTGAGTGCTCTAACTACTGGACTAAAAGATACACAACAGGCAGCAACCCCTCCTTCTCCAGCCCGCTTTCAAATGGGGCCTGATCTGGTAGGTGGCCTCTGAGCATGCCTACTGGATCAGGCCCTGCACATGAATTAGGTGGATGAATGCCTATCTTCAGCCAGTTTGTGACTCACTTTGGGGCTTAAGCCAGGAGATAGGCATCCAGATGCCAGAGGGAGGCAGCAACGTGCATGCTAAGAAGCAGAAACGTAGGCGCCAAGGGAACTTTTATCCTGAAAACTTAGGCGCCAAGTGAGTTTAGGAGCCTACGGGGTTCGGCGGGAATTTTGTGGATCGCAGTGGAACCTAAAACTGGGACGGACCTAAACCCTAGACTTAGGTGACTATGTCTGGGACTTAGTCACCTACTTCACTTCGTGGCTCTGGTCCCAGGCGCCTACTGTGTTCTCATTGAATAGCAATGCCCCAAAACAGGCAAAAAATGGTTTATTGTTCCAACAGACATTTTGGGTCCAGGTACTCTCTCCAGTTGAAGTCAACAGGAAACTCACAGTACGTTTGGTGGAAGCAAGATTGCTGCAGGTGTTTCTATGACTGATTAATTTATAAGACAGATAATGAACTTCCAAAGTACAATCTAATTGAAGGAACATGTCTTGGATCATATAAATAAACCCTCATCTAGCTGATACATGACAATTTTATCTCAGCTGTTGGTATCTCATATCTGAGGATAATCTAACGCTTAATTATATAGGACTAAATTTTCAAAAGTGACTGGTGGTTTTTGGCTGCTCAACTTGAAACAGCTTAAAGGGACCTGATTTTCAGAGAGTGCTGAGCACTTCCATAACGTTTGCAGTTGGGCATCCCAAAATGGAGGCACCTAACATCAGTTTGTCAGGGTGAGCTGGCTTTTTAAGGGGGTTGGGATTCAGTTGCTCCTTTTGCCAGGCTAAACCCAGCTTCCCAGGTGAAGGGAATAAGTCCTGAGGTCACATGGTAGAAACCGGTGACATATAAAGGGCAGCCTGAGGTCAGGGAGCAGACTAGGGACAAGAAGGGAGCAGAGAGTTCCTTGGTTCAAGGGAAAGGCTGAGATTTAGACAGGGCACTTATACTGAGCTGTTTTGTTTAGGACAAATAAAACTTATGTAAGCGGGGGAATGGTCCCGCTATTGTGGGGAACTTTCCTGGCTTCTGCACTACCCCGGTGAAGTGGGCTAGCGAAAGGATCCGAGTCCTCGCTCCCACTTCCTTTACCCAGAGGCCTCCCTGCCCTTGAGGACTCCCCTTCCACTCTTCTGTCTGGCAGAGTCCTCGTAAACCCCGACAAGGCTGGGCCCAGGATTCCTGGGGGGCTTGACCCCCAACCCTGCTGTGGTCACCTAGGACAGGGGCTAGGGTGTCCCCACTCCGGGGTACTTTCTCTGCACTGGGCACCTCCCTGACCCACTGATTATTTTATACAATTTAAAGCAAATACAAGTTGTTTAATTAACAATTACTTTTAAAAAAGAATAAGGAAAAATGGAAAAGGTTAAAGGAAACACATCACCCTGCTCTGAGGCAGGGAATATCACAAGCAGTGTCTCTGGAACGTCAGGGCAGTTCACAGTCTGTTCCTTGTAGGTCCCGGGCCTCCTTCTCAGGCCCTGGCTGTGCTGCAGAGACGCTGTGGGTTGGACACTTGCTCTGGCGGTGGCCACACGCTCTCAGGCTCTAGGTGGCAGGACCCTTCTTCCCAGCGTCGCCCCCGCCCTGTCAGGGTTACGATCCCCCTCCAAGTCTGGCCTGCAAGGCCTCTTGGCTGAAGTATCTCCCTGCGCTGGGCCCACTGCCAGGGTCCCCCTCACTCTCCCCAGCTGCTCACCGCACCCAGCTCCGGACTGCTCCAGCCCCAGCTCCAGCTCCACTCTGCCTCAGCACGGCTGCTACTGCTGCTCTGCCTCCAGCTCCCTGGGCTGCTTCTCTGGCCTCTCTGGCTCTGGTTGCTACAGCTCTGCCCCCAGGACAGGTCTGCTCTGCAGGCTGCTTCTGTGACTCTGCTCCCAGCTCTGACCTGCTTCCTGGCTGCTTGTCTGGCCCCTCTGGCTCTGTGGCTGCAGCTCTCCTCCCAGGGCAGGTCTCTCTCTCTGGGCTGTGCTCTGGCTTTGGGGCTGCAGCTCTGCTCCCAGCAACTTAGCTCGGGCCCCTGCTCTCTCCTTAGCTCGGCCCCACTCTGTCTGACCCAGGCAATTCCAGCTCACACGGAGGATGGGACCCCCCTCGCCTCCTGATTCTCTGATTAGCCTGCCCGCCCTGTCAATCAGGCTGATCTGGAGCATTGGCCTCTCCCCATTGTTCCTGGGGACTGTCAGTCTCAGGCTCCTGATTTGCCATCGACCCTTCCCCTTTTAGTACTGGGAGCAAGCCAATCAAAACACCCCCACTGAATGTTAGTAAGGGGGCAACAGTCCCCTTACACTTAGATCCTGAAGAAAAGGGACTGAATTTCTGTGGTTGCTGGGAGTTCTTTGATGCACAGGCTGGTGAGTGGACTCCCTGGCTTGCACACTTGTATCACAAACTATAGACTATAGCCTCAGGTGCTGTGTGAAAACCTGGGTGTGGGGTTTGGACTTGGATTTTATTTTGTTATTTGTAATCTTATGTGTAAACTATGTAGTGGGGAGGTAAGTCAATTTACTTACCAGTTCTGTGCTATAAAACTTCTCTATCTGACTTAAAGTATTTTCACAGACCATGAATTCATATCCTGGCAAGAGACTGCAGCTGGACTTCCAATGGAAATACTAAATGTGGAAGTCATAATAGGATTCATTTTCTTTCTCTTAAGAATCCAGTACCAGTCTTTACTAGAAGACAGTTTTTCTCTCTCTCTCACTCACGCTTAATAGTTTCCAATTTACAGTAGTTACAATGCACCTTAGCTAGACCGACATCACTAATGAGAGATTTGTGAATTTCCTTAAAAATGAAGAATACAACATGGGGTCTAAACCCTTATATATAGCTTACAAAATAAAGACAGGGACAGGAACTTCTGACAATGGGGGATCTGCTTTCACGTAGGCTTACCCTGAATATTATATTGACAGTTAAATAAAACACTGAGCTGTATTACATAACCAATTCTTTCAGCTTCCACACTGTTGAGCACCTACACAACTTCAAATAGGAAAAAAATCCTGACAGTTAGGCTCATTGGTTCAATGGTGCAATGCACGTCATGAAGACATTTGGCCTCCACTCTGCAATTCCTCCTTTACAGTATTGTCCCTGTCTCAGTTCCACTGACTTCTGTAGAACTATAGGCAACTGCACTATGATCCAACCCACAGGTTCAGTCTGGGTTACCACGGGCAGCACTATATTCTCCCTGCAGGACTGGGTTGGATCTGACTGGCACTCCAAGTGGCGACCACTTTTGTGCCCCTGACAGAACTCACTACTGATTGGCCAGTTTCTAATTAAGGGGCGGGGTGTCTGTGTGTGAATTCAGGAATGTTGGCCCTTAATGAACTCTTCCACACCAGCTACTAAGCATGGTTAACAACTTCCTGCACTCCCTCTGGTGTGCTGAAATAGCAATTACTTGTTTGCAGTCACTCACGCCGTCTGTACTGCCACCTGGTCTGGGAAAAGTAGAAACAGCAGCTGTACTTACAACGATAAGGTTTTTGGCTGAGCCCCATGAAATAAGAAATAGAAAAGGGGGTTGCATATGTACAACGTGTGTGTCAGTTTATATAGTAAATACTTCTCAATTCCTTGCGTACACTCCCATAAGTGCACTACTTGAGCTGAAGGAACCGGGTTCACATGGGATACACGGAACAGCGCTTGCAGCACAGGTGTACCACTATAGAGGATGTGTGACGTCCTTGTCTTCTTTCAGTATCTTGCTGGTCTTCCCCCTCCCTCAGTGTGGTGACAGAATTCATGTGATCTCACGCCTGCTCTCTCTCAGCTTTGTACACCATTGCATCTCTGCTAGGGTTGGTCATATTCCTGGAGGTTTCATCCCATGACATAAGCTTTAATTAAAGATTCATCTTTAATTCCTGGAGACTCCAGGACAATCCTGGAGGGCTGGCAACCCTAATCTCTGCCTGCTTATTATTTATTTGTTACAGTTACGCTAAAAGGCCATCAGCTGGAATGGGGCCACTGTTGTGCCAGTCACTGCACAAATAAATAATGAGACAGCCCTCACCCCAAAGAGTTTACAACTGAAATAGACAAGGTAGGCAACAGATTTTACAAATGGGGAAACTGAGTCACATAGCAGCCAAATGACTTGGCCAAGGACACACAGGGAGGCTGTGTCAGAGTCTGGTAGCAGCTGAGTCCAAATCAATCACAAGCCCATCCATCCTTTCCTGAAGGTGCCATGTTTAACAACCAGCCCTCAGTAGCTCACAAGTGTGATTTCATGTTCATAACTGGAGTTCGTCTTTGGACAATTAAACCAGGAATGAAAGTGTGTTTTAATTGCAGAAGATGCTGTGATGGGTATCAAGAGTGTATTAATGGCTAGAAAAAGCAGGGGGCAGAAGCACCTGCAATAAAGTTTGTGGCTAGACCAGACTTACTGTCTCTTCATATGCTGCTGATGATAGTGCAACCTTTTCAAAATAACAATTGAGCTGGAGGGGGCCCACATTTTGAAATGTGCATTGCAAGTCAGATATCTGACTATCCCTTGATGAATCCTGCTATTGATCTATAGCAGGGATCGGCAACCTTTGGCACGCGGCCCATCAGGGAAATCCGCTGGCGGGCCAGGACGGTTTGTTTACCTGCAGCATCCGCAGGTTCGGCCGATCACAGCTCCCACTGGCTGCAGTTCGCCATTCCAGGCTAATGGGGGCTGTGGGAAGCGGCGTGGGCCGAGGGATGTGCCGGCCGCCACTTCCCGCAGCCCCCATTGGCCTGGAACGGCGAACCACGGCCAGTGGGAACTGCAATTGGCCGAACTGAGGACGCTGCAGGTAAACAAACCGTCCTGGCCCGCCAGCAGATTTCCCTGACAGGCTGCGTGCCAAAAGTTGCTGAGCCCCAATCTATAACCAAAACTCCTATTAATTTCCATGGGAGCTCAGTGCACCAGGTAGCAGGATGTCTTATCTCCCATTCTATTGACTTCTCCCCCCCCCCCCCCATCCCTTTCTCATTTAGCAATATGATAAGGGAAAGATGTTTGCTATCCCTGACACCTGTTTGCTACCCTTCATGTAGGGAACCCCTCATTCTGATCTGTGTTGTGAGCTCTGATTTTGTTCCTTTTTTTTGCTTTATGTTTGCTGCCTCTGTTCTGAGGAGTCTGTGGAAATTTGCTAAGTTTGCAGCAAGGAACTAGAAGAGTTGCTAAAATCTAAAAATAACTTGGGAGAGGACTATCCAATAAGTTAGTTTTAAAATGACTCACGGAAAAGGCTGAAAGCAGGGTCCGTACAGCAATAGAGATGTCTGCTTCACTTGCATAGAGTGTGCTCCTAAGCTGGAGAAATAGTCTAACACAGATAACAGTAAACATACAGCTAGGACTGTGCATCTTCCAAGCACTTTAGAAACATTAATGCCTCAGAGAAATCTGATTAGCTTCATTTTCTAGGTGGAGGAATTAAGGCAGAGAGATTAGAATATGATATTGACTTCAGAGTGAATAGAATAAGCCACAAGTGACTTACTCACGATCCCAGGGGGAGTCTATCAGATAGTAACTGAAATGCAGGAGGTCTGGGATGGTGAGTCCTGTGATCAGCCCACTCTACTGTGCTTCACTCTAGTAATAATACCAATATCCATATAACCTTTCACATCTACTTCACAAAACATCACAGCCTGATGTGAGGTAGGTAAGTAGATATCACCCCCATTTTGCAGGGGGTACAAGCTGGGCTACATCTTATCCTGGAAGCTCCATCAGTGTGTTCTGAAGAGAGGAATTAAAATATTACTAGGTACTACAAGGGAGAGAAAACCAAACCAAAATAAAAATAAACTTTCACGGAACACATCCAACATTCACCATTATTTTAATCTTTCATAGAATCATAGAATCATAGAATATCAGGGTTGGAAGGGACCTCAGGAGGTCATCTAGTCCAACCCCCTGCTCAAAGCAGGACCAATTCCCAACTAAATCATCCCAGCCAGGGCTTTGTCAAGCCGGGCCTTAAAAACCTCCAAGGAAGGAGATTCCACCACCTCCCTAGGTAAAGCATTCCAGTGCTTCACCACCCTCCTAATGAAATAGTGTTTCCTAATATCCAACCTAGACCTCCCCCACTGCAACTTGAGACCATTGCTCCTTGTTCTGTCATCTGCCACCACTGAGAACAGCCGAGCTCCATCCTCTTTGGAACCCCCCCTCAGGTAGTTGAAAGCAGCTATCAAATCCCCCCTCATTCTTCTCTTCTGGAGACTAAACAATCCCAGTTCCCTCAGCCTCTCCTCATAAGTCATGTGCTCCAGACCCCTAATCATTTTTGTTGCCCTCCGCTGGACTCTTTCCAATATTTCCACATCCTTCTTGTAGTGTGGAGCCCAAAACTGGACACAGTACTCCAGATGAGGCCTCACCAATGTCGCATAAAGGGGGACGATCACGTCCCTCGATCTGCTGGCAATGCCCCTACTTATACAGCCCAAAATGCTGTTAGCCTTCTTGGCAACAAGAGCACACTGTTGTATCTCAGCAGAGCCTAGAGGGCCAAATCAAGATCAGAGCCCCATTGTGCCAGGCAATGTACACACACATAGTAAGGAACAGTCCCTCCCCTGGAGAGTTAAATAGACAAGACAGACAACAGGTGGGAGAAAGGGAGTTCTATTATAGATGGTTCAGGTAGCAATGCCTATAGGTGAGGTCACTTAGCACTTTCTACTGTAAGATCCTGTTTTCATTTCAGCTGTCTGGGCTGAAATTTTCTCTGTCAGATGTCTCCTTCAGGTGTTCTTATTTGTTTTTTTTTTTTAACGTTTTGGCAAAAATGGCCAGCTATTTCTCAGAACACCAGATGTGAATAGAGATTGATGCTGACTTATTTCCTGACAGCTTTGTGATAGAAGAGGATATTCAGCAGGGGTTGAATGAGGAGAGAGTAGTGGTTGGGGGAGCCAGCTCAGAAAGGTTGTTTTCATGAGTACAACCCACACATAAGTCCTAGGAAATCCCTTTTGTTTGCCTTTGGAAGATCAGTCACTCACTAAATGTATTTAAACGCCATAGGGACCTTAGTCTGTAATCTAGTGCAATTGCATGTTACATACACATCGAGCAAAATGCCCCTTTGTGCAGAGCCAGCACAAAGATTGAGTGGTTCACAAGCTATCTTAAGACACTTTTTGTCCTGCTGTGTAAAAACCCAAAGAAATACAATAGACGATAAAAGAGAATCACATTTAAAATTGAGATAAAAGCCAATTTCTCTACAAAACTATTTATGAAAGGGAGGGGGAGAAAGAAAGGAGGAGGATTAGCTGGAAAGGAAAACGGAAACATGCTCTTGACTGAGGGTTTTTTTTTCCTTTGCAGTTCCTTAACTGCATGGTCATGGCTTGGCACACTTTCAGACTTTAGGAAGCATTGTGAAATTCCATGATAAGAGGGTTTCCTTTGAGCTGGCCAGTGTGGCTTTAAGAGAAATTGTACAGTACTTCCTCTCACCCATTATATCAACCACACGTCTCTGAATGAATTTGCTCCTATTTTTTTAAAGGTAACCTTTAACCTTTCTGAGTCATTCATTCTCTATTTTGATGCAGCTGTCAGAACAAGGTGAATTTGGGAGCAAGCTACACACAGATCTGTGTGCAGTGGTGTGAAAGAAAAAACGAAAACTGCAGCTTGCTGTGCACATGCTGGATAACACAATGCAGACTAGACAGTGTAGGGTGAGCTAGTATTCTCTAGATTGCACTACAAGTTAAATGAGGAAAGTCACATTGCTAATAATCCATTATAGTGATTTATAACTATTCTCCAGATCTATAGCTACTATTATTGTTTGACTAAGTAGGTTTGTTGAGTACATCCAGAGTGGCAGTAGACTCGTGCAATTAGTAAAATGACCCTCTCACAGTTAGTGGAATAGATTGGCCAGGGTGGAAGGCACAGCACAGCTAATAAAATACAGTCATGTACGTTGATCCAGATTCAGTGGTGTATGCCAGCTGCTTTGTGCAGGTCTGGTGATGTAAAGCAGCCATAAACTCAGTGTAATCGGTGCTTTGCTGCCAGGATTATAGGTGTTTTGTGCCACACAAGTGGCACAAAACAGCTGGGCCATGCCAGTGAATTGGCTTATTAGCTGGGCATCTTTAGAGGGCCTCTTCCTGCAGAGCGCAGATGCAGAGTTTTGTGTATTAAGTGCAAGATAAAAATGATAGCAGGGAGTGCAGGGGAGCTCTGTAAAGTGTGTGACGTGGAAGTTTCTGCTCTCAGGGATGCTTGTGTAAAACAGGAACAATGCCATTGAAGTTAATGGTTTTAGGCTGGTGTAAAACCCAATATGAGAGGACAATCAGGGCCACTATGGCTTTCTCAAGGTGCGTGGCCCTTGAGTGAGGGTGGGAGAGGTGTGAAAGGAGCCTCCCTCCCATGTGAATGGCCATTGTGCTGGCCACAAAAGAGCAGTCTGCGAGCAGGGCTGGTCTCTTCCTTCCATCCCCCTACCAGTGATCAAATTCCCCAAAAGGGGGCAAAAAGGAGGCAGGGTAATGGCCTGTGGAGCCATAGTAATGGATGATGCAGTGTGTGCTCGGAGCAGTTCTGGGAGAGATGGGGCCCCAGTGAGCACGCTCCACTTCAGTACTCTCCCAGGGCCAGCAGGGTTCCACACACCCACCACGGCACAGTGTGGGTATATTGGGGGGCAATATGGCTCCATGCACCCACCACAGCAGCTGTGGGTGTATCAGGGGGTCAATGTGGCTCCACGCACCCGCCACGGCAGAGTGTGCCTGTATCAGGGGGCAATATGGCTTCATACACCCACCACAGCAGGGTGTGTGTGTGATATATACAATCTAGTTCTAATAGCTCTGTTTCTATGGTGTTAAAAAGAGAACCCCCACAAACCTGTTAGAAAGGCTAAGAGGCACCTCCTCTACCCTAACCAGGATAAGAAAGGGGACAGGAGGTCCTCATTCCTTGAATCCCTTTAACATATAATACTATACATAGGAGGCCATGATCTGCATCATCACTCGGCTAGCACGTGGCAGATAAGCTGTGCGGTTGTCTGGCCATTTGAATGTATTGGGATTAAGTAGATGTCTGCCAGGGCTTTGGGGTTTCCCATTTCTGAGGGGTGATGGAGAAGCATGTGCTAAGTTCCAGATGTTGGAAACAAGGAGAGAGTTGGTCAGGATACAGCATAACTGAGGGCTGAACTTGGCCGATGAGTCTAGCAAAGGCAGGTGGAGTTGGCAAGTGTTTCAGATGTTGCCTGGCTAGACACTCCTTTATTCTGTGGCATGGAATATGGGTTTGAGCCAGCACACATTCATTCAATGGGAGTCTTGCTATCAGCTTCTGTTGGCATTGGATTAGGATTTTCAGAAATGTACTCACTTTGTTAGGTAGCTTCCCCTCTCATTGGGCTTTCCAGGTCACATACTCAGCTGGTGTAAATTGGTGTAATGTCATTGAAATCATTGGCACTGCATTAATTTATGCCAGCTAAAGATTTGTCTCCAGTCCCTTATACATACCTATGGGCTGTTCTCATGCAGGAGAGAAGGACGTTATATGAATTAATTTTATAAATGAGCTCAGCTCATTCTACTTTTTGTCACTAAAAAAAATCAGTGATGGGCCCAGATCCAGATTCAGAGTTGGGTATGTTCAAATCTGGGGGTGAGTTTCAGGCCCATCCCTATAAGGGATTTCCTGAAGTTACCAAAGAAGTTTTCTGTAGGTACCAAAGAATTTTAGCTTGTAATTTCAGTGACTGTAGCACTCCTGAGAACACTAGATCAATAGCCGTTGAAAATGACATCCACTCTTTATCCACGGAACAGAGAAGCATGGACAGCAGCAATGCAAGCTTCCCTACACTACTCTGCAAATGTGTTTTTTCCAGCTGATCTTGTCCTTGCACCTCTAGTTCAGCCTTTATACCTTTTCACACCCTTAGCCTTTCTGTTTAGATAACTAGCCCCTTGTCAGCAATCATGGCTGCCTTCATGAAACCATTCATTTGTATATAATAGGCCACTGCAGAGTTGTGAGATTCAACTTTGTGACCAAGAGGTGAAAGGCTCCATACTGTTCCCCTGGGAATCCAGTCCCCTTGCTGAAGAACTTTTTGGTGAACTGGGTCCCCATCTTTGAAATGCCAATTCATATTAATGCTCGACATAAAAATTCTCCTCTGCTGCGATGCCTACAAAAAAAACCCTTGGCAATGGTTAGGCCTAGGCTATCATGAGATGATTGACAAGATATCTGTTTGAATCCACCTGTTGTCTCTTGTCCTATACTTAGATCCTGTGGGTAGGGAACAACTTTTGCTCTGTTTGTGCAGAGCCTAGAGCAATGAATCCGGGCCCATAACTGGAGCTTGTATGCACTGCCACAATATAAATCATATTGTTATTGGACCAGATAATACACCAGACATGGTACATTGGTACAACGGATAATTTAATGGATGGTGTGGACCATATCAACACTTGCCAATCAGGTCAAATAAGTACAACACATGCTCTTTGCTTTCCTGTTTTAGGATCTCATTGGTTACACCTCAGCTCTAATTTTACCCTTTGTTCTGTTTCTCTTCCCCATTTGATTTTCGTCACTGGTGAGAAGGATAACACCACTAGAGACAGTAATGCTGAGGCAGTCTGCCCTAAAGCTCAGTGCTATCATGCTCCACTTCCTCTGGGTTTTATTTGGTTCTTCAGGGTATGCAGGTTTTCAAGCAGGAACCTTTGTATTAGCATCTGAAGTCTTTCATCTTGATGGTATGGGTTTAATCTTGAATGCTGCTGCAAGCACTTTAGACTTTATAGTGCAGCTATAGTTAGCCAGGGGGAGAGTGGTTGCAGGGGCGGGGGGAGGATGACGACCCTGTGTAAAAATAGCACCTTCTTACTTGGTTTACTGCTCCCTGTGTGTTTGTGATACATGTTCAAATACTGACAAAACCAAGAGTTTAATACCTATAATCTTTCATACAAAGCACCTTTTCTCTGAGATTCTCAAAGCCCTTTAGGAATATTAGCTCCCCACTCGCATTAGAATTGTACAGGTAGGTCATCTAAGACATAGATGGTCAAATTCTGCTCTGTTATGTGGTTTCATTGCCCGTTGACTTCAATGGGACTGCCTGTGTAACTGAGAACAGAAGTTGTCTTGCAGAAGCTAAGGGCCAGATCTTGGCCCCAGTACAGCTCCTTTGCACCACTCCAGTGCTGCAAAGGAGCTGTAAGGATGCCCTTAACTGCAGCTGAGGCTTTTCCCTTGTATAGGAGCAATCCCCTGCTGTCATGGTTATTCTCTCTCAGCCCTCCTGCATGGGGGCATGTTGCAATAGAAGGGGGCGTGGGCAGAATTCACTGCACTCCAGTGCCCCGCAGCTAGTGTAATGTTCACCATAGAAGTCATAGTTGGAAGGGACCTCAGGAGGTCATCTAGTCCAACCCCCTGCTCAAAGCAGGGCCAATCCCCAACTCAATCCCCAAATGGCCCCCTCAAGGATTGAACTCACAACCCTGGGTTTAGTAGGCCAATGCTCAAACCACTGAGCTATCCCACCACTGACCTCACTGCTGTTACTCCTGATTTACACCGATCGAATTGAGATTGACATCTAGCCCAACGATGCGGGTCAAGATGAAACTCAATTGTGCTAAATGGAATTTGACTTCTAGGCCTGTTTCTCTCAGTGAACAAGATAAAAGGGGACAATCTTCTGACCCTTACTCATGCCAGTAGCTTTGTCACTGTAGCAAAGTGGATTTTAATGCAACTTCAATTACAGGACTGGACCCACAGACACTTTGGGACAGATGTTTCCACCCCCTCCCCCCACTACAGCCCCCTTTGAGAGCTGCTCTGGCAGCACAGAAGACAAAAAACTGGCTTAACTAACAAGTCAATGATCCCCCTAGTGTGGTGGAATCCCTGATTTGCATAGAGCTGTCCACCCTCCCCTCTCTCCCAGCATAACAGGTGTGGACAGAACAACCTGCACTCCAGCAATCCCTGGGTTGACATAAATCTTTTCAGGGGCCACTGGAGACAGTGCGAATTAGAGCATCTCCGAGTCTGCTCTAAGTTGCACAAAGGACCTCCAGACTGGGGAAGCAGAGGAGTAAAGGTGGCTTATGACCACCTTTCTTCCTCCACAGCTACCCTGAATGCATCTCAGCCACAGTTAAGGACGGTTTAGTTCAGTCTCATAACCCAGAGAACAGTTTGGGGAAATGTGCTCAGCACCAGGTTACAAAACAGGAAAGGGAAGTCTGGCCTTCTAGGCTCCCAGTAATGCCTAAAGCTGTAAAATCCAGCTGTCTTACTGCAGAAATGACATGCTAGTTAAAGTGAAGGAAACAGACTAGAGTGCTGTGCAGAAAGAAAGCAGGTTGTGTTATGAAGCCACTGTTGTACTGAAAAGGGCTAATTGGTGTAATACCATAGTGCACATTGCATCATTAAATGTCAAGGGCTAGAAACCAAGGCTGTACCCCTTATAAAATATAACCCTGGAAACAAACACACACCTGTGCAAAGCTCCTGACTGTTAGGTACACCAAACAACTGTGGGCAGGAAGCTTGTATGCCATACCCAGTTACTTCTCTTTCAGGTGATCTGAAAGGATACAATTAGATTTGCACGCTCTTTTGCTGCTTTATGATGTCTGAGGAAGACCTGAAAAAGATTCTCTACTTATTTCCCCCCCCCTCCTTATATTTAAATTAGATATAGCGGGAATGTTAAGTCTGGCTTTCTCTGATTTTACTGGAAGATCTACTGGCTGTCTCAGGGAATGGGCATTAGACAGTTCTAACATCTTAAGTGAAGAAGTTGAGTCTTTAACCAAGACCTCTTTTCTCCAGTCTGTTAATTAGTCATTGATGTGAAATACCTGTTAAATGCTTTTAACAGTTTGACTGGAATTTCTGTCCCTTCTCTTCTGTTCATCCTTCCCCATAACTTGGGCTTGTTTGTGTAACATACCGTTTCATGTATGTTATGCTTCCTCCTCTGCACCTGATGCAGAGAATATGAGTCAGTTATAGTTCCCAGGTACAGGGCTGAGTCCTTTGAGTCCAACTGTGAAGGCTCATTATGCTTAAAGCCCTACAGGTCCCTGGTTTAATTCCTATTCAGAACTGACATGACAGGCAGGATGGTCTAGTGGTTAGGACACTAGCCTGGGACTTGAGATCTGGGTTCTATTCCTTGTTCTTCCCTAGACTGCATGGGTGGTGGTGGGCAAGTCACATATGTTTCAGTTCTTAGTTTATAAAATGGGAATAGTTTTACTTCCCTGCCTAACAGGAGTGTTGTGTGGATAAATACATTAAAAATGAGGTGCTTAGATATTCTATTGGTGAGGGGGCAGGAGCATATACATAGCTTCGAGAGACATTTTGGTTTTTGCTTTGAGCCCTCCCTTATAAACCATTAATAAATTATTTACAATTTTGTAACCCCTTTGGGGTTTAGAGAGTATGGCCCTTTAAATCTTTTTCCTAAGGGGGAGGGGGAGAGTAAGAAAAAAGGAGGGAAACTCTAGGGGGCAGCTGGAGCTCCAAGGAGAGGCGGAGGCAGCCTGCAGGCCCTGGAAAAGTGAAGCAGAGAGAACCTGCCCGAGGCCTGGGACGGACAGGGCCGATCGGGGACACCCCAGGACAGGAGCTAGGAGGAGCACTGTGCCAGGGAGGAATCGCCCGAGAAGGACAGGCCGGAGCTGGACCCAGTATCACGGCTGCCCAGAGCTGCATGGGGCTGTGAGTACTGGGGCTTGGGACTCTGCATTGGGGACAAGGAGGGAGGCTGTAGCTAGTTAAGTGGGGAGGTGGTCGCTCTGGGTGGCTTTGCAGAGAGCGGCAGAAGAGGGCACCGGAGGGGTTTGTTGGGTCGAAGTTCACTGGCGCCGAAGACGACCAGGAGCACCCAAGACTCAGCACTGGACTGGAACTTTGCTCAGGACCCCTGAACTCTGTGTGCAGACACATGGCTCGGTGTCTGCCCTTCCAGACTGCGCTACCACTGGGCCTGTGGGGCCTTGGTTTGGATGCAGCCCTGTCTTACTGCTCCCCCTATATTTCCCCTTGTTGTTTTTCTCCTCTCATCCCTCTGTAAATAAATATTTCCCTTGTTATATCCACTGTACTTTTCCTGTGGGTGGGTGTGTTCACTCTGGGGGGTTTGGAACAGGTGCCCCTGGGGTGGAAGGGATTTCTCCTGCTGCATTCCTGCGCGTGCCTTCTCTTGGCCAGAGCTGCCTGCAGAGCAGACTCCACCTTGGCCACGAGGGCGCTAAAGTTACAATTTATTAAATCATTTAGAATTTTTCAAAGCTTTTTATTGGAGAAGCACTGATTCTTAGAAAGTGTGGTGGGTTTTTAAAAGCAAAATAAACCTTTGCACATACACTCTATAAAATGTTTCTAACAGAACAGATTAGTCTTTACATCCTGTGACAGGAAAGGTACCCAGAAAAAAAAATATCTAAGCCTTGCAGACCTACAGCTGAAGTCGTCTACTAAAGTTTAACTTCCTTCTCAATTTTTTTTGGGTGGGGTTTTTTCTGTTCAGCTCCCTCTTTTTATGGGTTTTCAGAGCAGGGAGAGAATGATCTTGCTTAACTGTGCATCTTTCAATCAATTCCTTCAATGCTAGCGCTGCTTGCAGAATGACAGCTCATTGAAAAGCAAAGCAGACTAATGCACTTACAAATGTATGTTATCGGTGACAAGCTGACATTTCTAGAAGACACTGTAGGAGTGGATAGACCTGCTCAATTTTAAATATTTTTGCAAAACTAAACAACCTAAAGAGACGATGCATAACCACAGCAAGGTAGATTTAGGTTAGATGTTAGGAAAACCTTTCTAAGGGCATGGCTACCCTTGCATATTAGAGTGCTTTGAGTTAAACCAGCCTTCGTAGAGCGCAGTAGGGAAAGCACAGTGGTTTTCAACCTTTTTTCATTTGCGGACCCCTAAAAAATTTCAAATGGGCAACTGAGGCACAGAGTATAAAGGCCAGATTTTAAAGGTATTTAGGGGGCCTAAAGATGCTGATTAGCACTTTGTGGGATTTTCAAAATCACCTAGGTGCCTGATTCCCCTTTCCAAAATCCCACTAAGCACCTATCTGCATCCTCAGGCCCCTCAATACCTGGCCAAGGTCACAGAGAGAGAGAGTCCACGGTAGATCAGGGAATCATAGAAATGCAGGGCTGAAAGGGACCTCACAAGATCAGCTGAGGCAGGGCTAAGTAAACCTAGACCATCCCTGACGTGTTTGTCCAACCTGTTCTTAAAAATCTCCTGTGATGGGGATTCCACAGCCTCCTTCAGAAGCCTATTCCAGAGCTTAACAACCCTTAGAGCTTAACACTTGCAGCCCTGGGCGCCCTAACTCACGACCCGTCCACACTGGCAAGGCACTTACAGCGCTCTGATTCCCGTGGCTAGAGCACTCGTGGTAATCCACCTCGGCGAGAAGCATAACGCTTGGTGTGCCTCGGGTGAAACGCCCGGGTGTCAGAGTGAACGAGGTGTTGCATTACTGCGCTCTGATTGGCCTCCGGATGTCCCATAATCCCCTTAAATCAAGTGGCCACTCTTGTCATTGTTTTGGAATCGCTGGAGGAATGCAGATATCAAAGCAAATCATTACTGTGGAATGCTGTGCGTGAGAGAGAAGGCAGGGGGGAAGGGGATCTGTTGCTGTCTGAACTTACAAGACAGCATGCTGACATGCTCTCAGCCCCCCCCCCAACCCACTCCCTCTCCTCCCACATACACACAACACACTCCCTGTCACACTCCACTCCCCCACCATTTGAAAAGCACATTGCAGCCACTTGCATGCTGGGATAGCTACCACAATGCACTGCTCTCTGTGGCCGCTGCAAGTGCCGCAAATGTGGCCACGCCAGTGCGCTTGCAGCTGGCAGTGTGGACAGACTGCAGTGCTTTCCCTGCTGCGCTCTACGAAGGCTGGTTTAACTCAAAGCACTCTACATTTGCAAGGGTAGCCATGCCCTTAGAAAGGTTTTCCTAACATCTAACCTAAATCTACCTTGCTGTGGTTATGCCCATCACTTCTTTTCAACTTCAGTGGACATGGAGAACGACTGGTCACAGTCCTCTTTACAACAGCCCTTAACTGGGCCCCCTCAGTCTTCTTTTCTGAAGACTAACCAGGCTTGTTTCTTTTTAACCTGACCTCTGTGGTCAGGTTTTCTAAACCTTTAATCATTTTTGGTCCCTTCCTCTGAACCCTCTCCAATTTGTCCATATCTTTTCTGGGTCCACTAAGGCTTGGTCCACACTGGGGCGGGGGATCGATCTAGGAAACGCAACTTCAGCTACGAGAATAGCGTAGCTGAAGTCGACGTTTCCTAGATCGAATTAAGTTTACTTACTGCGGGTCCATGCGGCGCAGGCAAGCTCCCCCGTCGACAGCGCTTCCTCCTCTCGGCGACCAGGAGTTCCGCAGTCGACTGGGGAGCGCTTCTGGGATCGATTTATCGCGTCCAGATGAGACGTGATAAATCGATCCCAGAAGATCGATCTCTACCCGCTGAATCAGGCGGGTAGTGTAGACCAAGCCTAAGTCTCAAGCTAGTGCCATAACCATTGGATCATCCTTCCTCTCATCCTTCCAGACTATAACTGAGGGCAAAATTAAACCCACTTCAGTGGAGTTACAGCAGAGATGAATTGGACTGAAAGAGTTTAGTTGTTAGGTCCTGTAGCGGGGTGGTCACCCGCTCCTGCCTTAAAAGGCTTAAAACAGCCCGGGGAGAGGGCTGTGTCAGGGAACAAAAAGCGGGGCTGATTGGGGAAAGCAGCCTCAGCTGGGGGCCACGCCCCAATCAGGCCGAGGCTGGCTTAATGAGGGCAATATAAGAGGGCTGGGGCCAGAAGCCAGAGACAGACTCTCTCTAGCTTTGAGAGGGAGGGACCTGGCTGCAGGGAGCTGAGAGAAGGTACCTGGAAACTCCCCAGGCTGTGGCCTAGTGAAAGGCCAATTAGGTACTGGGGTTGCAGAGGGGCAGCCCACGGGTAGGCAGAGGAAGGCAGCAGGTCTGAACCCCCTTGCCTGTGATGAGTGGCTTTTACACTGCAGTCTGCCCCAGGGAGCGGAGGCTTGGTGATGACTGGCAGTAGCCCAGACTGAGGCAAGGTGGGGGTTAGAGGGTTGGGGGTTTCCCAGAGAGGGGAGACCAATAGAGACCAGTGGGGGGTATTGCCAGGGGGCAGTCCCCGGGTAAAGGGGCACTGGGTCCGGGAGGGACAGGGGGGCCAGTGGCAGTGGGACACCGGCCTGCAGAGGGCGCTCCGAGGGCTGGAGAGCTAATTCCCTGAGACGACCAGCAGGAGGTGCCACAGGGGTGAGTCCCGCATGTTTACAGGTCCCTACCCAGACAAAACTAGTGAGTTCAGTGCAGGTTCTGCTGAGTAAAAACTTCAGAATTGGATTCAGTAGTAAAGTCACTGAAATCAATACTATTTAGAAGAACCACTGTAGAATAATGAGGTATACACCCCCTGTACTACACTCTTCCATTCTATGAGAGGTTCTGATTTGGTCAGATCCTTTTCACACACAAGTCATTGCACCAGATTCTGATGCTGTTGTACCAGAAAACCTGATACAAATCTGAAATAATTCCATAGACTTTGATAAAGATTTACACCTGTATAAACTCATTGGAATCTGTCCCATAGGGTAAATTTCTGTTCTTAATTACACTGGTGTATCAGTATTTTTGATTTCCTTCATCTCTAATATACAGTATAGGAGCAAATGCTCCAGCTAAGAGGTGTGGAACAGTCAGTCTACCTGATTTATCTTTGTGGCCTTCATTTAAAAACTAAAAAAATATGGCCACGATTTTCAAAACAGATTTTGTGTGCCTGACTTGAGACACTCGGGGCCTGAATTCCAGTGCTGAGCGCCCACCCTCTGCAAATCAGGTCCTTTTAAGATGTCTCAAGTTTGACACCCGAATTGACCCATCACTTCTGCAAATCCGTGAGAGGTATGCTGTGAATTGTGGGAAGTACATAGTCCAGGCACGTCGACCTTCTTTAGGGCCATAATGAAAATGGAACTCCGCCTCTTCTCCACGGAATGTGACACCCCAGCTTTGCACATCTAGACTGTGAATTTCAACGTCTCCTAAGAGTTAAAACCCATTGACGTTCAGTGAGAGTTGGCACCTAACTCCCACAGTCTCTCTTGAAAATCCCAGTCATAAAAACCAGAGTAAGGAAAAAAAAAAAAAGATCTTTGCCTTATATTCCTTTGTGTATGACATTCCAGCCCAGCTCAATCCCATTAGGCCACCCACTGCCTAATGGGGGCGAGACTCTGGGGGCCATTGAATGCTGCAATTTGAATTTTCCTTGTGCATCTCATTTGCAGAAACACCTCTGTTTAAATAGCTTTGTGCTGAACTGTGCTCATGGGCAGCCTGTTTAATAGCTGCAAGCACTCACCTTTGTATTACCTGTGCTGGAATTCCATGCATAAATCATGTCAGAACAATGACTAAAGGCTTCTCGGGGGAGGGTTGGGTTTTTTACACTGTAGGGTGCCCTTGCATGGCTTTATTTATCAATGTCTTGTTAAATTGCTCCATATATTTAGCACATTTTTATACTAATTGTATACTTGTAAAGCCTATGGGCTAAGTAGACAGGTGGTGAGTCGAGCCTGCTGCTACTGGTCTGTTTATTTCACCTGCATGTTGTTCACACATTCCATCTAGGAAAGAAGATGCTTTTATTATGGTCAGCCCATCTTCCCCACTGCTACCCCTTGTTTGTTTAGCCTTGATTGCTAGCTGGTTCCTTAATCAGAGTGTAAGTGCTTTGGGGCAGGGACTGTCGTTTGCTGTGGGCTCCATCATGAGCTGGTCTATTTGCCAGCATGGAGACGTAAGGGGGTGTAAGGCCTAGGCTACTCACACCCCAGGGAGAGCAGTCTTCCCAGGCAAGCAACTCCTGACAAGCTACTCCCCTTCCTGTGCAAGTGGCAGGAGGTGGGTGGAGGGGAGTAAGTGGAATCATTTCTGTCTCCCTTCCCTCCTCCATGCACCTGCCAGCGCAGAAGAGGAGGTAAGCAAGCCAGGAAAGGAGCAAGGGGGAATCAGGGAACAAACCAAGACACAATTTGGTCCCCGCTCTGTTCCTTGGGCAGTGCAACTATGCTCATCAGGGCAGATTGCAAAGTACCGGTCTATGCCTTGATTCTGCAATGATGCCTGTCCCAAATGATTTGCTGTCTGAGACAGGTATGAGTAACCCCAAATATTTGGCACTGTGTATCCAGTCACTGCCAACAAGTGGTCAGTAGTGGGCAGGGCCGACGAGAATGGGGAGGAAGCTGGTACAAATTACCAGGGCCCGGTGGTCCGGAAGGGGGCCCGGGGCCCGACTTCCTCCCCCCTCTCGTCGGCCCTTTTTAGCCGGTCTGCCCTTGCTGGGGGGCCCGAAAAATTTTTTTCACCGGGGCCCGAACCCGCTCTCAGCGGCCCTGGTAGTGGGTGTTAGTGCTCAATGGCAAAACGGGGAATTTGACTTCCTGTTGGCACATCTTTGGCTTTCAGATTGTTGACACTTCTCATAAAACCTCAGTAAAAGAAAGGAAGAACAAGTGTAACCCAATGGCTAACACATGTCAAAGGAAGCCTGGCAGCAGCACAAGTACAGAATGTCAGGTTGAGGTGTTCTATTCCCTGCCTCCTTCAGAGACGAGGTGTGTTGAAAAGGGCAGACTCTTTCGTTTTCAAGTGCTTTAGCTGGAATGTTTCCATGAACAAAGTGCTTGGCATTCAGTGATCAGCTTAAAGTGGATGTGTGTCTTTGGGAGAGACGGTGTTGTAATAAATCCTAAAGGAGTAATAATGATCATTGAATGAAATACTTAGCATTTGTATAACACTTTTCTTCCTAGAATCTACAGGAACTTTCTCTATAAAGAATCACTTATCCTTATTATAAACATAGGGAAACTGAGGCCGGAGGATCAATGCCATGCCCAAGGCAGACGCAAAAGAAAGCATTTATTATATTAAGTACTTCATCGAGCACCACTGAAGTGAATTGGAGTTTTGCCGTTGACTTCCATGGGATCAGGATCAGGGCCCTAATGTTGCTAATTAACGCTGTTTCATGTGATGTTGCTTTTCTGAGATTCTCAGTAAAAAAGGAAACGTAGAGCACTGACAACGTATTACATCCAGGTCCGAGTACAGAAGCGAACAGTATCTAATAGGGAGGGAGGAAGGCTGTGGATAAGGCATAGGTTAACCAGGAAATTTGAATTCACTTTCCTGGTAAAATAAAATAAAATAAATTAAATTAATGGAGATATCCTATCTCCTAGAACTGGAAGGGACCTTGAAAGGTCATCGAGTCCAGCCCCCTGCCTTCACTAGCAGGACTAAGTACTGATTTTGCCCCAGATCCTTAAGTGACCCCCTCAAGAACTGAACTCACAACCCTGGGTTTAGCAGGCCAATGCGCAAACCCTCCCCCCCGTGGTCTATTTCAGGCCTCTGATGTGGACTCAGGCACTTGAACCCCACTTATTCTGTTTCCCTATCAGGAAAATGGGGATAATGTTTTTCTATTAAAGATACTGTCTGTGCAGGATTCTGTCTCCCAAACCTTAGCTCCGCAGTGGAACTCCTTTCTCAAGTCTTTGGATCATTGAGGGCAGCGGTAGTAACACAGAGTGCAAACCAGGCTCCTTATTTGCTGTTGTGTGCCATGTTTCCCTTTGAATGTTCCAGTGGATTTCTCCTTGACTGTGTTCAGTGAGTTCCTGCAGGAAACTCTCTCATCATCAGCTCTTCTGGATACTAGCGATGCTCCATCCTGTGATGTTACACCCCCATATTCTTCATAGAAGTATTGTTCTGATATGAATATGGCATAACTAAGATATGCTTTATGCAAGATGGGTCATGTGAGGTATCATTGGATAGGTTATGATTTACTGAATGTGTTTATCCAATTTGTGTTCATGTATAATTTCTGTATCAGACAATATTCCTAACTTCAATGTAACAATTACAACTGTGTGTGTACTTGGGAAACGCCCACCAGACAGTAAGCAATCAGCCTTAATGGGCCATTAGGAAAAGACAATGAGTCTTCGAAGCTGTGGATCTCCCTTCTTCCCTGGAGTTCCTTCCTGTGTACATTGCAATTAAACCTTGTTTCATGGTTGCTTTGATACTGCAAAGTCAGGTGATAAGGTCACCTGGTACAAAATACCAACTTGGACACTGCTGGTACTTTCCCACTGGAAACAAAGGCTTCCTGCCTTGTGTAAATTCTATTTAAGACTGGAAAGGAAGTGTTCAGGGACTCTCCTCTTTTGCCTGCCAAGGAAGGAAGACTGCTAAAAACACCCGGAGGGAAAGGCAGGGTTGAGTCCAGGCTGACACAGGGGTCCAGTCTGTAAAGAGAAATAACTGGAACTCTAAGCTACAGAAACTCTGCAACTTGCCTAAAACAACATTTATGGTGAGAAATTAAATTTTATAACCTGTTTCTTGAATGTATTAAGCTTAGTTTGTGTGTTTTGTTTTATTTGCTCAGTAATCTGTTTTGTACTGTTTGCTATACCTTATAATCATTTAAAATTTACCTTTTGTAGTTAATAAACTTATTTCTTGTTTATAACATAACTCAGTTTGTGCAATTCATATCTGTAGTGGGGACAAGAAGCTGTGCATAGCTCTCTCCACATTGAGGGAGAGGGCGATTTTTATGAGCTTGTGCTGTGCAGATTTTTTTGTTTAGCGCAAGACAATATTATTTTGGGTTTACTCCCCAAAGGGGGTGTGCATATGAGTGCTGGGTGAATCTCCAAGCTGAATCCTCTCACACAGAGCTGACTTCAGTCTGTGTCTGTCTGCAGCTGGGTGTGGCCCTACCTGTGTGTGTGTGTGTGTGTGCTAGAGAAGGCTTGAGGGCCTGGCACAGCATAAACATGGTAAGGAACCCCAGGCTGGTGGAACGGGTGGGCTCAGTGAGACCCCAGCACATCAGGTGGCATCCCGGATGGGGGGGTCCAACCCGTCACACATCCATTGTGGATCTTTCTAATTTCTTAACGCTACCTTTCAGTCTGGCGATCCTACATTTTTGAGGCCATTGCCATGGTCACCTCTGTGGTGCTGTGGAGCCTGCTTTTTCTTGGTACTATGGTTCATTTTTTCTTGGCTTTCAGCACCTACCTCAGCACTCCAGGGCTCTGAACCTGAATGGAAACTATTTTTAAAGCTTGGGGAAAAAATTGCTTAACTCTTCATTAATTTCTGTGTCTTTCCTCATCTGTCTGTCTTGGTTCCAGTCGGGACCAGATGCGGAAGAGCTGAAATACTCCAAGACAGGTGATTGTCATAAGGTTTTCAGCCTAATTTTGATGACCCCAAAGGAATATACACATTTTGGAGGAACATCCCCAATTTTGGGTGTTCTTCTGGACCAAGCTTCCGAATCTACACTGTCTCACCCATTAGTAACTGGAGATTTGCTCCATCATTGAACCACCTACTGTACCCTTGTCTGTAGCTTGTCCAGCACTTAGCACAATGGGGCTCCAACCTGGGTGGCCTCTAGATGCTGCCACAAAACAAAGATGGCTCAATGGACCTGATCCTGTACCCATCGTAGTCAATGGTAAAGCTTCCATTAACTTCAGTACACTGTGCAGATCCCTGTACAGGCCTACTGTGAACATACAGGAAATCACTTTGCTGTAAGAGTCAACAGTGAATACATACATACACACAACTCTTTTCTCTTAACCAGGCATGCTTTCACCATGAGAGAGAAGGAGGGGATACTCTTAAGGAAGAAGAAACCATTCCTTTCACTAGTAGTCATCCTGACTTCATCACCTTCCCAGGAATTGTAAACTTACTGACTCAAAGCTTCTACATTTCGAGAATGTCACCTCCAAATTACCAGGAGAGTTTAAAGTACTGTCCATTCTTTACCTTTATTATGGTTGTTTTCTTCTCACCCCCACCATCCTACTTCTGTTTGATTTACGTCTGGTCTGAATAATCAACAGAATTCTGTTTTCCCTCATTTTAGGGACCATTTTTTCATCTGTTCCCTCACCCCACTCATCCCTGACTCCCTTTGAGCAATAATAATATGCTTGATATGCTGGGCCTGATCCAAAGTCCATGGAAGTCAATAGAAGACCCTTACTGCATTCAGTGGGTTTGGATCAGGTCCTTGCATGAAGGCTGATCCTACTCTGTATATGGACTTGAGTGAGAGTTTCATGCACAAAATGGCTACAGTCAGTGGAGCCAATGTCAGTGGACACCACTGAGGACTCTGTTTGCCATTTTTAGTGTAGCAGAGTCAAGGTCCCAATGCATTTCAACTCTGGTTATAGTGCAACTCTACTTAAAACGAAATGTTTGTGGAGAAAATAAGTCCATTATAGAAGTATTCCACTGAAGTTTTCTTTTTTAGAGTGAATCCTCTTTATTTAATCACATCAGGGGCCCATGGATATATAACAGACATCCAGCTGACCTCTACACCTCCCCATCCTACATCCTGGCATTCTGCTGAAATTAAAAATACCATGTTAAACTAGAACAGATGCTTGTTATACAGCCTAGATCTGGTGCTATGTTATAGCTCTCTGAAAGTGCAGTATAGAACTTTGTAATACATGATAATGATATTCTCCTTGCCACTTAAAAATTACTTGCTGCAAGTGAATGGGCAAATAGAATTTAGAAGATAATCAGTGCTTAATTTTTGCCTATTATTCATTGAGTGTGCTGCAAGATTTTATTTAAGTATTTCAAGCCTTAACTGAGACCAGAATTTTGAAGGCACAACTGAGAACGGCAAGTTTGGAATAAAATCCTGGAATTTCCACCTGCATCCTGGGCCTGGTTCTAAACTTACACTGGTGTAACTCCACTTTCTTCAGTTAGTTACACATTCACCTGAGAGCTGAATCTGGCTCATAGCACATCTCTAGCATCCCCCCAAGGCTTCAATACTCCAGCCAAATTTGGTTTCCATTTGAGTGCTGGCTTTCTGCACAATTGTCTTGTTTGTTGCACTGTACATGGGGAAAGGTAGATGCAGGGGTTCTGTGGTTCAGTTCCTGATTAACTGAGGTATCTTGCTTTAGTTTTTTTGGCCATTTCTGTTCTTCACTTATATTTTGTTAGGAACCCAGAGGCCTTTGGGCATAGATTATAAAAACTCCAACTTACTATCTGTATAATGGACCAATATAACTTCTTAGCTCTCATTCTCTGTCCTCACAATGGGTGGAATTCATCCCGGTGCAAAGGGCCAGCACAAGTCCTAAGCCCCATTTAGTCCCTACTTTTATATAAATGGGACTTAACTGGGGTATGGGTCTCTTGCTGGCACGGGGTGAATTCCAGAAGTGCCTTGCTACCATCTTCTACGGGACAGTAAGTCAGACTTGTTTAAGCTCCCTAGCATGTGCAGCCTCCTGAAGTCATCCTGAACCCTAAAACTAGCGCAGACAGTCAGTTCTTTAGCTGGTGTAAAGTAGCAGTGACTTCAGCGGAGCAGTGCTGATTTACACCAGCTGAGGATCTAGCCCGCGAGGTGTACATCTACAGAGTGTAAGATCATATCACTCTTTGGAAGGTGCAGCCTATAGAGGCTGCGGCCTCTGTACTATACTAATACAGGAGCGTGAATGTTTCATGGGTTATGATTGGTTATTGGTACTGATTTTTAAAAATTTTTTGCACTGCATTAACCTCAGATGAGCCCAAATGTCAAAGTAAATTACATTTAACTTGAAATGTGGGCGAGCAGAGAAACTGTATTTCCCCTATTAATAAAACCAGTTTACAATGTAACTTCTTATGTATAAAACAATTCCTTTTCTCAAAAAATAACCCACCCAACCCACAGGTTTCTGCCTTGGAACGCCTTTGGGTAAGTCCACAGATGGGATCACACATAATAGTAAGCTCAAAATAATACTGGTAGGAACGGCACACGGTGCAGTTATCTTCTCACTCAAACCACATAACATACACATTTAGATACGTGTCGGAAGTAGGAACACTTATAAACAGCATAGCTGATGTAGGGCAGTTCATCTGAGGACTCTGAACTTGATTCTCATCTCACATGATGCTGGTGTAAAACAGAAGTAACTGTTCCATTGAAATTGACACTTCTCACTTTTCCCAGGTCTACCCTGGTAGAAGAGAATCAGGCCTTGATCATTCAAATTATGTAAAAAACCCTGTATTTGAAACATAGTGACAGGAAACCAAGAGTGTATAGGCACATTTCTGTGGTTCAGAAAGTACAAAGCTTAGAAGACGCATCAGAAAATCAGCACAGGAAGGAGGGTTGAAGTGGGTTCAAAGTCTTTCAATTTAAAAAAAAAAAAAGAGTTCTGTTTTCTTACCACTGTTTTCACTACAGGAGTGGGGGTGTGGAGAGAGGGGGATCAACCTCCCCCAGGCTTTTGTTTCTCATAATTCATACCATGGGGATCTTTTTGTCACACTGGCTGACTTTCCAATGCCGAAGACGTCAATCCTTGCAAAGATGCATCATTTTGTCATCACTACTGGGGGACTTTTGGAACTTCTGTCCATTCACTGGAAAAAAAAATGTTAGCTTTTTTCCTGCTTTAGGGTTTTACATAGCACCTACAGGTTACCAAAAAGCTCTCCTCCATTTAGGAAAAGAGAGAGGACTATTTTTGAGCAAAGAAAACACACCTACAATAGAAAAGTGGTAACACTATAGCTCTGGTTAAAGCAGGGCATGTTGTAAGTCACTGTTTCTAGCTGTTTTTAACTTGCCCTAATAAACACTCTTTGGGCTGATGTTTCCTAGGCTCATTCTCAGCTCCAACGTGATATTTGTTGCTATGAAAGGCTTTGAGAAAATCACTTGGGTGGTTCAGTACAGTAGGGTGAAGAGTTGCTAGATGACAGAGCTAGTTTAAGAAAAAAACAAAGTATTAAATTTAAAAATTTAAACGTGTACCACGCTTTTTTTAATTTTGAAAATTTTCTATAATAATAAAAAAAAATCAGAGCAGCTCCATAGCTGGTTGAAAAATGTAAAAAGTCACAAATTTGGTCCCAATTCTTTAGAGGATTTTTATTTTAAAAACAAATTGGTGCAGGGATTGTAGGCTAATTCCACCCAGTGGGATCCACGGCCTTGAGTTAGATGGCCAGGCTGCCTAAACAATTCACGGGGAGAAATAGGCACCTAACAAAGGAACCACAAAAGCCATCAAGCTGAGAGGGGAGCTGCCTAAACTAGTCAACACGAAATGCTGAGGAGAGTGGTGGGCTTCCCTCTCGGGAAGTAAGGAACCTCCCTCCAGCCCAGACGGAGGCATCTCTCTGCGCTTGGGATTCACGCCTGTGAGCCTTCTCCTGCAGTTAGGCACATAAGCTGTTTCTTGCAAGAAACATGGCAGCACATGCCTAACTCCGCACACAGTGGCTGAGGGAGGGTGGAAGCAGCCTCCCTTATAACCTTTAGTCCTGTGGTTAGGGCACTCACCTGGAAGCTCAAATTTATTCTCCACATCAGGCAGTAGGGGAAATTGAACTGAGGTCTCCCACATCCTAGGTGAGCACCCTAACCACTGGGCTAAAGGGGTCCTCTACTGCCCTGAGCCACTCTGTGTGGGGTTAGGCACGTTTTGAGTATGCCTACCAGCTTGGCCCTACAGGTGAGATAAGTGTCTGTGTTGGGGGGGAGGGGGAATGCCTCCTTTGAAGAGCCTGTGGGGCATTAGGCCTGAGAGAGGTGCTGGTTGTCAGGACTGAGGTGGCTGTGCACATCCCCAGTGGCAGGAGCCTAAGAACGTGGGGACTTTAATGGTGGAAATCAAGGTGACTGTGGTTACATAGCACTGAGCAGGGTTTATGAGGATCTTAGTGGTGCCTAAATGTTGAATTTAGGTATCTAAAATGTCAGTGTAGCCACTGTAGGTGGTTAAGTCCTCTTGTGTATCTGGTCCAGTCTCCTATGTGTTTGCTAGTATGATGGGGCCCTGATCTTGGTTAGAGCCTCTAAGCACTAGAGTAATAGAAGAATATGGGGGGAGGAGGTGTGGTATTTTAATTGTCCTATAGAATGTAATAGAGAATTTCATCCCTGATACAGAAATTAATGAGATGGTTCATAAAACCTATAGAAAGGATATCGTTCACTATTGAATTCTGCTGGTTTTCAGTGTAATTTCTATAGGACCCTATTTTATTTCTATATAGGCTTCATTCCTGATAACTACTATAAGACTTTTCTTTAAGGCAATTCATCTGACTTGTCATCACTCACATGAAAGGATTTGCAGAGACTCGCTGAGTGTCCAAATCTTTCAAACAAACTTGGGCCTAGTTTTCAGCAAATTCCGGCCAATTTAAGGGTTAGTGTCAATGATGCAGGTGAAATCCTGGCCCCCATTAAAGTCAATGGCAAAACTCCCAATGACTTCAATGAAGTAAGTTTTCACCTCAGATTTTGATTGTTGATTTTTCTGCGTTTCTTTGAACACGAAACACAAAGCGAAGCCCCATGAGTCAGACCTATGCAAATAAAAACCTAAAAATATTTCCATGGTGTTCTGTGAACTGAAACAGCTAAGTTTCATATCTCTGGTTTTAAGCTACGAAACAAGGGGAGAAAAGAGGTTTAGGAGCAATTAAGATATTTTTTCTAGTGCATTTTTTGTGCCACGGTAACTAAAACCTAATCTCAATTTGCATCTTCAGAACTTGCATGGATGTTTACTAGAATTGTCTAGAGGATGAGGATTCCATTTTGCAGCATCTTTTGAGATTTCAAAATTGTTTTTTCATTCCAATGTTGAACAAACTTTTGAATGTTTTCACAGAACAGTTGTGTCCATATCCATTTGCAGATCAGAGAGCTCTGGACCATAACTCCACTCTTGATGAAAACTTCACTACATCCCTTTTAGCCAGACAAGTGTCATTACCCTTTGTTTACATGGGGGAAATGAACACACAGAGTAGGTGGGTAATTTACCCATGGTCAACCAATGAGTCAGTACCAAAGTCAGGAGTCCTGATTCCTAGTCATGTGCTCTAACCAGGCAGACTCTTTTTATACTCATCACTTGTGGTTACACTTGCCAACAGTTTATTCTCTCTTTCCACTCTCTAAAAGTTCACCACTGCCACTAGTCCCTTCCACAGCTTCCAAGGTGGGGCCTCGTTTGGATTCCTGTCCATAAGATGGAGGAATTGAGATGTGTCCCACATACCAGATTGCAAACCCAACCTTGCTGGTGATCCACTAGTCAGTGGAGTAAATGATGACCTATTGTCATAGCATGTGTGAACACCTTTTTCTCCCCCTCCCTTCATTTGCTATATATTAGTCATCAATCATGAATGGTAATTTCCATGCTGTAGTATTTTAATGTCATGTGAGACCAAGAGGAAAGTGGAAATGGCTCTGATTTGCAGCACCTGAGTTCCCGCTACACTTCTTTGCATATTTAAGAAGAGCTATTATTTTGGCTAAGGAGTGCAGCACTGCCAACAAAAGTGTTGATGTGAACTTTGCAATTTGCAGGCGAATGAAGTAGAAACATAACTGTTTGATGGCATAAATGAATTAGCAATTGCAGAATCTTGAAAGTGGCCATTGTATTCCTATGATTTGAATTAGGCTAGGGTGAGCTCCAACTTAAGAAGAAGTGTTCATTCTGAAAACGAGGTGGCACCAAGCAAAGCACTTGCGATACTTCCAGACAATGTTCTCTTCATGTAACTGACTTAGTACTGGAGTACTTGTGGCACCTTAGAGACTAACAAATTTATGCATCCGAAGAAGTGGGCTGTAGCCCACGAAAGCTTATGCTCAAATAAATTTGTTAGTCTCTAAGGTGCCACAAGTACACCTGTTCTTTTTGCGGATACAGACTAACACGGCTGCTACTCTGAAACCTGACTTAGTACTATCGCAGCTAAACATCTCAGACTGGAACACCTTCTAGCGGGCAGCTACCTCCTCTGTACATGCTCTGTGGCATTGCCGTATCCTGTTAAACACTTGCTGCTTTCCACCATGCAGGTATTCATATTCTCGGGTTGGGACAAAGGAGCCTTACATAACTTCTGCTTCCCTTGCAGGGGCCCTGTGCAGCTTAATTTTCAAATATTTCTAAAGCAGTAGAGATGGGCACAATGTAAACCCTGAATCTGCACAGGGTGGAAGGATGGGCTAGTGGGTCAGACAGACTTGGACTCTGGGGGGCTTAGTTTCAATGCCCAGCAGCCCAGCCACAGATTTCCCATGTCCTGTTTCCTTTCTCAGACACAGCGGGGGCAGGGAGAGCCTTAGTGGGCTGGCTCCTGAGTCATCGTGCCTTTTGAAATATGCCTTCACACTTCACAACCCTCCTCTCCCTTGTTGCACTAGGACTTTTGGTGGGTATGAGCACTGGTCTGTATGTCATCACCCAGGATGTGGGTTAGGTCACTTACACAGGTATTTTGATGCATACTGATGGGTTGAGTATTTCAGATAATCTCTAATTAAAAATTGGTGCCTTTGGGTATTGTTAGGATCTCGGAAGAGAAATCCTAGCTGCCTTTATGTCAATTTGCATAACAATGCTCACGACAGCCTTGGGCTGTAATTTTGCTCTTCACACTCTGCATTCCCATGTTCCTTCCACAATTACATAGAAACCAGTTTTCCTCCCCTCTCTTCTTTTGTGGCTCTGACACTCTTGTAAAATGATTAAAGTGCCTTGCTGGCTGAATAACTCCTAAGAGTCACTAAAATCAGTAGTTCTTCCCACTTGGTTGCTGTTATGTCTGAGCAGCGTGAGTGACAGCCCTGACGCGGGTAAAGGACAGCGCCCTGTTTCCTTGTCAGACATGTTCATGGAGAAGGAGGGAAGATGGGGAGATTTATTGGAGAGACACAGAGGAATATGGGAGCAAGAGGAAGGTTACAGAAGGCAAAGGGGTTACTCTGCAAGTTTGAATGCAGATCATCCCCCAGAGGGCTAGACCACTCTTGGCCAAGAGTAGTGCATAGCTCATAAAGTAGTGAGTGGTTTTGCTTTCTCCTTTCCCCTGTAAGCAGAGTCTGAATGAGCTCTCCCCTGACATCTAGTGGTGAGCTGTGGAAAAAGACTTCAGGAGCTGAGCTTGTTTGCATGGACACACCCACCCTGACTAGGCGCACAGCATGATGGGATTGCTTGCCCAAATGATCACTTGTGGCTGGTGTTGGACCTCAGTCTCCTTGTTATTGGGGCAGGAGTAATAAAGGGTTGTTATCCTTGTTGTGTGAATCGAGGGCAGCAGAACTGTACCTGGCATACCCCGATGGAGGGACTCACCCTCAAATGAACAGCACTCGGTACCTTGTTCCAGTGGGTAATCGTCCTCAGTGTGTCCTTTACTGGTGCCACTTGGATAAGACCAAACCTGATGTCTTTTCTACATGGATATTATAATCCCCAAGGCAGATTTCATAATAGAGGTTTGACCTGGTTTACTTGGTCAGAATTCCTACTGCTGTACAGTAACTGTCCTTCCGCCCCACGGGTGGCTATGTTTCAGCAAAGCTGAGCATACCGTGCCAAGTTGATTTCCGTCAGAAGGAAAGACACCTAAGTATGTAAAATACTTGATGCTCTCTGGGGCAGGGGCCGTCTTTGTTCTGTGTTTGTACAGCGCCTATGGGGTCCTGATCCATGACTGGGACTCCTAGGGCTACAGTAATACAAATAAACACTGAATTATAGGACTGTTTCAGTGAACCCTTTGCTTCAGTCGTTATGTTCTTCCATAGAGAAAGGAATCGGTTACCCCCCCCCCCCCCCCCGCCTCCTCCAGAGAAGCATTCTTGATTAACTGTGTTCTATGGTCAAATTAGATCCTGATTTATTAGCAGATGCTCTGCAATTTTCTGCAAGCATGGTACCTTCTGACAAGTGTCTAATCTGTCTATATCAATTAGGTTTTAAAAAGAAGCAGACCAGCTCGGTGGGCTACATGCCATGCTCTACCAAGAGGGGGCCAGTGTACAGTTTCTCATCTGTCTCTCACTCTACACGCAGACCATCTCAGTAGATGCTCTCGTCTCTCAAGAAGAGCTTTCACTGCTCAACAGTGACACCTGCTGGATCATCAAGAGCATTGTTAATGGAGTTAATGGCTGAAGACTGGAGGATAACATGGTGTTGGCATCTGATCCTTTGATAGGAGTAAGAGAGAATACAAGATACAAAAATACAGGACATATAAATGTACAAGAAGACAGCTAAAAACCAGCCTCTCTTCCCACAAAATGCTGCCAGGAGGGTTTGCAGATCTCCATTAAAATATATTATCTCTGCCCTGACTGATCTGCAAAACCCTGCAGAAATTATGAGCAAGTTTTTAGCTCTCTCTACAAAAGATGCATGTCTGATCAAGTCACTGATGCTTGGAAGGGCCCAGATCATAGTGGGGTTAGAGAGGACAGTCTGGAAAGGTGTTCTAAGGTGAATTGACAGCACTACCTATCACCAAAAAAATTCCTCCTCTTAAGTGACGGATCCCTTTGTAGAGTACCAAACTGAAGGCGTGATCCTCTGAGCTGCTGAGCACTCCTTAATTATGCAGGAAGGGACTGTCCCCTGTGGGCCTCTTAAAGTGCCCAGCAGGAGCCAGCCTTCCTGTGGAGTGCCCAAGGTGCATAGGAAAGGGCATTCTGGTGGTGTCTAGTCACATAGTCAGTGGGAGTCCAGGGTGCTCTGTGCCTAACAGGATGAGACCCCCTCCCCAGGGTGGTGGCTGATAAAGGATTCCCTCCTCTGGAGATAGGTAAGTAGGCATGTGAGTTCTAATTAGAACAGGTGGGGAAGGGAGTAAGGAACCGTAGAAGATCCACGGTTATTAGTCAGACCTGTGAATGTTCCATCTTCCTGTGTCGTGCTCAGTGCCTCACAGGATCGGACCCTGAGCTGCTTTTACTACCTTGACTGGACCAAGTGGAAGCCATGTTAGCCTAATGGGTGCCCCAGAACTGCCTGTTTCCCTTTCAGATGGCTCAACTTAGCTTGTATGTCTTCCCTAACCTTTCAGCAAGCTCTGTTGTTCCTTCTTATTGAAGAGCTCAAAAGGGATCCTGGTGAAATCCTGATCAAATGAAGTAAGAATCTGGCTGAACTAACCCCAGCGAATGCACTGATACAGGATCTTCATCTCATTCACTGGGATATCCTGTTGGCAGGAGCAATCTTTAAGATGTTACTAAATTCAGGTCACAGTCCAATGAAAAACAATTACAAATGTTTAATACAGGATAATTCAACCACTGTCATCAAACACAACAGCTGTGCACACAGTCTAACAGAGACTGATAATGTTTTTGGAGAAGATGAATGTGGTGGCAGAAAGATGAAACACCAACTGTTAAAGCTTCTGAAATCAATTAGACGTTACAGGCAATCCAGCCTTTCAGGATGTACAGTGGAGTCATTCTTGTAGCAAAGCCTCTGAAGAAAAACTTCAGTATCAGCAGAGCTTCCCTATAAACCTATATTATGATTTTTGACTTTGCTATGCATTGAAACATGGCATTAGAACTAGAGATGAGCAAACTGTTCTGAGCGAACAACACAGTCCCTGGATTGATTGTATGTACTGTGGTGGGGATAGTGGACCCAATCAGGACTAGCTTCTCCACTTTGTTAGGGGCTGTCTCGGAACATGGTAAGTGGCAGTCTTTGCCCCAAAGAGTTTCTAATCTATTTTTAACCCTTCATTTTCTGCTTGCCACATCTCTGTTTAAAAACAAAAACAAATAAAACCCAGAGTTTTCAGAAAACACCGTTTCATTGTCTGTCTGTGCGTATTGACTGCTCATTGTGAGTAGTTAAACATTCAGACAACCAGTCCCACTGCTCAAATCACCTACAGTAGTACTGTCTCTATTCCATGACTGGATTACTATACTGAGCAGAAAGAGGCTGAATAAGTCATTGGGAGGTTGATTATCTCAAAGATATGGTAGAGCTCTTTAGACTGTGTAGAGAATTTTAGAACAATTGAAACCTTTTCCATTCATCCCTTTCACCCACACACCATATTCTAGCTACTTGCATGGACTCCTGATTTATGAATACTGAGTTCCTTCCTGGTTGAGATAGAAAGACATAAACTATGGGAAGCAAGATTTATTGGCTATTTACAGAAGACTTTACTTTCTATCTTCTCTTGTCACATCCACACAAGGTAACTGTGTTGGCATGTATATGCACAGTTTTGTTTGCAAAAGGTATGGTTAGATAGCCTTGTGCAGTGCATTTAGTCAGTTGCTTCAGTGCTAGGCCTCTGGCCATGAGCTTCCCATTGTTGTACGTATCAGAGCCAACTGAAAAGCAGAATTTCCATCCTGTGGGAAGCTGAGATTTTTGAAACTTGGTTTCATCATGAATCAGGACAAAAAGTTGAAATCCTGGAATTCTTTGTAAGATGAAATATTCTGAAAATAATTTGTTTCAACTTTATCATCTTGACTGGTATATAAAACATTTCAATAATTTCTGGTCAAATTTAAAGAAAATCATGTTCTGCAAGACATTCAGTTTGTTGACTGAGCATTTTTGGATGGGAAAAATGTTCCAATGGAAAATTCTCAGCTCTAGTACTAGTAAGCACGTAGTACAGCCCACATATATAACAAACTTCCTTGTGGCTGTACTTTACAAAAATGAGACAAGCCATTTACAACACACACTTTGCTTCTCTACAAAGGAAAAAGGACACTCAACTATCTAAACTTAACCCACCCAACAATATTGTTAATCTATCCAGCTATACTCTTAGCCCGGCGGAATAGTCTGTCCTATCTCAGGGCCTCTCCTTCTGACCCTCCACCCCCATGAACATGATACAGTTCTGTGGTGACCTAGAATCCTACTTTCAATGTCTCCGACTCAAGGAATATTTCCAACACACCTCTGAACAGCACTCTAACCCACAGAAACCTTCCTATCAACACTACAAAAAGAAGGATTCTGCGTGGACTCCTCCTGAAGGTCGAAACAACAGACTGGACTTCTACATAGAGTGCTTCCGCCGACATGCTCGGGCTGAAATTGTGGAAAAGCAGCATCACTTGCCCCATAACCTCAGCCGTGCAGAACACAATGCCATCCACAGCCTCTGGAACAACTCTGACGTCATAATCAAAAAGGCTGACAAAGGAGGTGTCCTCATGAATAGGTCAGAATATGAATGAGAGGCTGCTAGGCAGCTCTCTAACACCACATTCTACAGGCCATTACCCTCTGATCCCACTGAGGGTTACCAAAAGAAACTACACCATCTGCTCAAGAAACTCCTTGAAAAAGCACAGGAACAAATCTGCACAGACACACCCCTAGAGCCCCGACCAGGGGTATTCTATCTGCTATCCAAGATCCATAAACCTGGTAATCCTGCACGCCCCATCATCTCAGGCATTGGCACCCAGACAGCAGGATTGTCTGGCTATGTAGACTCTCTCCTCAGGCCCTACCAGCACTCCTAGCTATCTTTGAGACACCATTGACTTCCTGAGGAAACTACAATCCATTGCTGATCTTCCAGAAAACACCATCTTAGCCACTATGGATGTAGAAGCTCTCTACACCAACATTCCACACAAAGATAAACTACAAGCCGTCAGGAACAGTATCCCCGATAATGTCACGGCAAACCTGATGTCTGAACTTTGTGACTTTGTCCTCACCCATAACTATTTCACATTTGGGGACAATATATACCTTCAAGTCAGCGGCACTGCTATGGGTACCTGCATGGCCCCACTGTATGCCAACATTTTTATGGCTGACTTAGAACAACACTTTCTCAGCTCTTGTCCCCTAATGCCCCTACCCTACTTGCACTACATTGATGACATTTTCATCATCTGGACCAATGGAAAAGAAGTCCTTGAGGAATTCCACCATGATTTCAACAATTTCCATCCCACCATCAACCTCAGCCTGGACCAGTCCACACAAGAGATCCACTTCTTGGACACTACAGTGCTAATAAGCGATGGTCACATAAACACCACCCTATACCAGAAAGCTACTGACCGCTATACTTACCTACATGCCTCTAGCTTTCATCCAGACCACATCACACGATTCATTGTCTACAGCCAAGCTCTAAGATACAACCACATTTGCTCCAACCCCTCAGACAGCGACAAACACCTACAAGATCTCTATCAAGGGTTCTTAAAACTACAATACCCACTTGCTGAAGTGAAGAAACAGATTGACAGAGCCAGAAGAGTAGACAGAAGTCACCTACTACAGGACAGGCCCAACAAAGAAAGTAACAGAACACCACTAGCCATCACCTTCAGCCCCCAACTAAAACCTCTCCAGCGCATCATCAAGGATCTACAACCTATCCTGACGGATGATCCCTCATTCTCACAGATCTTGGGAAACAGGCCAGTCCTTGCTTACAGACAGCCCCCCAACCTGAAGCAAATACTCACCAGCAACCACACACCACACAACAAAAACACTAACCCAGGAACCTATCCTTGCAACAAAGCCCGTTGCCAACTCTGTCCACATATCTATTCAAGGGATACCATCATAGGACCTAATCACATCAGCCACACCATCGGGCTCATTCACCTGCACATCTACCAATGTGATATATGCCATCATGTGCCAGCAATGCCCCTCTGCCATGTACATTGGCCAAACTGGACAGTCTCTACGTAAAAGAATAAATGGACACAAATCAGAGACCAAGAATTATAACATTCAAAAACCAGTCAGAGAACACTTCAACCTCCCTGGACACTCAATTACAGACCTAAAAGTCGCAATTCTTCAACAAAAAAACTTCAAAAACAGACTCCAACGAGAAACTGCAGAACTGGAAGGGGGTAGGCAACCTCTGGCACGTGTGAAGAAGGCGGCACGCAAGCTGATTTTCAGTGGCACTCACACTGCCCGGGTCCTGGTCACTGGTCTGGGGGGCTCTGCATTTTAATTTAATTTTAAATGAAACTTCTTAAACATTTTAAAAACCTTATTTACATAAAACATAGTTACATACAACAATAGTTTCGTTATATATCCAGTGGTAGGCAACCTATGGCACGTGTGCTGAAGGCGGCACACGAGCTGATTTTCAGTAGCACTCACACTGCCTGGGTCCTGGCCACCAGTCGGGGGGAGGATGGGGCGCTCTGCATTTTAATTTAATTTTAAATGAAGCTTCTTAAACATTTTAAAAACCTTATTTACTTTACATACAACAATAGTTTAGTTATATATTATAGACTTATAGAAAGAGACCTTCTGAAAAGGTTCAAATGTATGACTGGCACGCGAAACCTTAACTCAGAGTGAATAAATGAAGACTCGGCACCCCACTTCTGAAAGGTTGCCGACCCTTGATCTAAAACATGAGAGCCTGTCTTGGCCCAATTCATTCGTGATGTCATTCTACTGATAAGTTACAACAGGGATGACATTGGCCCAGAAGAGTTTTATTTAGAGGTGTGCAAATTGTCTGCAGCGGAGCCCTGTGCCACACAAACTCATTTGGTACCTGACTTCTTTGCAAACTCAGCCCAATCACAGCAAAGGTTTGCATGGAGCCCTCTCTGTGCAGCTGCTGACTTTGTCTCCGGATTGCTCAGCACAGCCATGCTGCCATGACGAATTCTTTCCTGAGCCTGGTCTGTTAAAATGAGGAAGAATAACTTGCAGTGTGAATGGAATATGATGAGTTTCTGTGCTAAGCATTTTAGTAAGCAAATCAGTTTTTCTAAGGCAAGTTAATTGTAACCTTTCCTCTAGATTATTCCACCCTTAAGACACTGAGTTGGAACAGATGGGTAATGCACTGATATTTCACAACATATTCGGGAAAAAAAAGCTGTATCCAGAAATTAAAATAGGGCTTTAGGTGCCAAATAGTAGAGAAGGTTTTTTTTTTTTTTTTTTTTTTAAAACATATGTTCTTGTGAGCCAGCATCCTAGAGGGGAGAAGCACCGGCTGTCAGAGAAACTCACTGACACGCAAAACCCATTGATTTACCACATGAGCTGCCCTGGGTGAACTTCCCAAGGCCTGCAGCCCCCTGAGATGTTTGACATATCTGTTACAGTGCAAAATTGCCTTAACAAAAGCTGTTTAAGATGGCTTTAAAATACACACAATGGAGAAATTTCAACCTGTAAAGGGGGAACAAATAGAATTGTGTCCTTTCTGTGCCGCTTTACAAGATAAGAAGATGGCCTGAAACTTTCCTCCCCTTGCACTCCTTTTAAAAAAAACAAACTCTTTTTTTTTTCTTGCTTGCTTTTTAACTTTGGACTTATCAAGAATGTCAAGTATTCGCTAAATAACAAAGTGTGAGCTTTCTCAGCCCTTAATTAATGGGCTGATGATGTTGAATCTTTCACAAAGAGTTCTTTTCTCCCATCTGCCTGCATTTGAGTTAAATATAACATTGCAGAACAGTGTCTTCGTCCATCAGCTGTTCAGATTTTTTACTCCTCTAGGGCCTTATCTACATGCTATTGTAGTTTTTTTATGGACTGTAGTGGACACTGGATCAAACCTTTGCTACCTGTGCTGTCGTAAACCTATTTGTTCTCCATCTGTCCAAATGTTTAGGAAAAGCAGTGTAGACAAGATCTGGATTAATAATTTAAAAAATCTTTGTTTTACAAGTTAAAACCCAAAACCTTAAACTTGTCTTCATATATAATATTTGTTTTAAAAAAGCAGAAAAGGAGAGAAAAACTTTTTTAATCCTTTGCAGGTCTCCTTTAAAATATTTTTAAAATTTCATTTCAAAAACATAAGTACAAAGAGAGTCAGTTGAAATGAAAATTTAAAATAGAATTGTAAAGCACCTAAATGAACCTGAAATGCTAGAGATCAACCCAAATTGCTTCCACCAAGGAAAACTGTGCCTATAATCTACTAGATTTCTTTGAGCATGTCTGGAAAACAGCAGATAATGGAGGGATCAGTAGCTGTGATTTATTGGACTTTAAAAAAGCCTTTGAGAAAAGTCCTCACAAGAGACTTTTAAGGAAATTAAGTAGTCCTGGTGTGAGAGGTCATATTCTCTTGTGAATTAGAAACTGGCTAAGAGACAGAAAACAAAGAACAAATGGTCAATTTTCAGTATGGCAAAAGGTTAACAGCTAGATGTCCCAAGCATCTGCATCAGTACTGGTGGTATTTAATGTCTGGAAAAGTGAGTGAAGAGATAGGTAGCAACATTTGCAGATTGCCCATTTATTAAGGTTAATCAAGACTTCAGATGACTATGAGGATCTTCAAAGGACCTAACAAAGCTAGATGAATGGGCAACATGAAGGCAGGTGTGATTCTGTGTGTGGACAAATGCAAGTTAATACACATTGGAAGAAATAATTTGAATTATCCCCCGGTACTCATGCACAGTGCTGGGTTCCTAAATTAACTATAAGCACTCAGGGGTAAAAAAGACCTTTGCTTCATATATAACTCACTGAAAAGCTTTGCTGTATGGATAGCAACAGTCAGAAAAATAAACAATGGAGGTAGAACTACTATGATTTATTATTGTTATAGGCATTTTTTAATCCGTCCATCATAGTAGGGTGTGATAAGTCAGTTACCCTCTGCAAGGAAGAAGTCTCCTCCCTTCCATCTGTTTAAGCCAACTGCCTCATAATGGTCAAACCCTGGTGGTGGACTTCCAAGAGAGCATTGTCAGGGCGACTCTCAGCTGCACTCTCTGGGCAATGCCTACATAAACAGTGAATCTTCCAACCTGCCCTAAAGGTGGCAAGACTTGAGCTCAGCCTGATTTCTGGTCAAAGTCTGTTCTGGAACTGCAGTCCCTCCACCCAGAATGAATGGCCCTGATGCCTCTGGACCTCAGTTCCATCTGCTGGCATGTCCCTGCCAGCACAGGTGATATCTATGGTGGAGAAAAGAGAACGAGGTGATTTCAGATAGCTCATTTAGCCTGCCTTCATTGCTAATGCTAGTTAATGGGGGAGAGCTCACAAATATTCATTGCCTGCAATGGTGATGGGTGAAACACTGTAATTAAATAAGAACTGACTTAATCAGCTGCCAGAACCGTCGCTGAACCTTTTTGAAGGTTTGAAATTTAAATTATTATTTTTTTGGTGTTGCTTTTTGTTCTGGCTACAACTAGAAGAGCCAACATACGATGAGACAGGTTATTCTTGTGGTTTTCCTTCAAGCAGGACCATTTTGGGTGCGTATCTCAATGGAACTCCAAACTATTGAGGTCTGCTCATTAGCTTTTAGTTCAGTTTACTAGACTGCGTATCCCACCAAGGCAGACCATAAAGAGCAAGGAAACTCATTCAGCATCCCATCTACGCTCCATGCCTTAGTGCCCCCTTTTAATCTCTGCTACCTCCCTTCCACCACAGAAACCCCACATACCTCCACCCTCATCCTGGGTAGAGGTTGGCTGCAGCAGAAAAACAGACAGCACACCTGAGATAAGGAGCTCCCGGCTGTTGGATCCATGGTACCTAGCACTGACCAGCCTCACTGAAGAGCCCAGTGCCCTGGCCTGAGATGGCATCCTGGCACCCTAGTTCCATGCATCCCACCCTCAAGAGATTTCTTTCTTCCCCTAAACTGTATGAGCATTCTTTAACCCTTTACGCACACTGACGAGCAATTACTCACAAGAACCAGTCCCACTGATTTTGCTTTTTAGTGGAATAGAATTACCCCTTGTAACTACTCCCCAGTTTGAATAGGGGGAGTTATAATCCAGTCCTTAACATTTTAAAATTAAAAATATGCCACCTCTTTAAAACAGGTCCCTCTTCATCAATGTAGCTTTTCAGCTTTTCTGGTTTCACATGTGATGTAACACAAGGGATGAGTACCCAGTCATTAAATAGACTGAAATGGTCAGCCTTCAACATACTGTGATACTGTAATTCCCTGACCCAGGAATTACACTTCTCTTGTATTTAAAAAGAAATAAGAACTGATCTGCTTGGTACACTCTTAGAGCTTAAAATCCATAGGAACCCTGTGGAAACAGTAATCTGATTTGTGTCTGTGCATGAATGAAAATTCATCCTTACTTCCTCCTTATAATTTCCTTCCTCCGGAAAGCTAAACCTTTGAGGAAAGACCCTTCACTGGGTCTAGTTCCTGTTTTATTTATGGTAATCCTGTCCATTCAAAGGTGCCAAACTATAGTCAGAGGCAAGCCTGTAATACAGCAGATGAATGCTTTTTGTTTTCTTGGGAAGAAGTGTAATTGCACATAAGCCAGTGGATCCGATCCTCAGCTGGTGTAAATCAATATAGCTCCATTCAGCTGACTTAATATCTTTACAGATCTAGCCAAAAAATAACTATTATCCTTGTTCTGACCGAATGTAAAGACAAATGTTCAAGGCAAACGTTCCTGATATATTTTCTGCATTAAATGACAAAGCTCAGTTTGCCACTCAGATGGCACAACTCCTGTTCCAAATCATGTCCCTCTACGTAGGAAGCTCCAGCCCAGGGTTGGGATAGGATAGTCTGGAATGTTTTAGATTTACTGTGGTCTGCCAGAAAACTGGCAGGACACGTTAAAGCTAAAGAATTGTAACTTAATACAGACATCACTGCTGTCCTTGAAGTGGATTCTGCCAAACTCTTTCCGCTGAGAACAAAGTCACAATATAATACTTTGCATTTCTATAGTGCCTTTCCTCCAAGGTTCCTGCTTTGCAAATACTCATGAATTAAGCCTTGTTACACCCGTGTGAGGTAGGGAAGTTGGAGAAGGATGAAGTCACACTGAGCAAAGGTAGGAGATCTGCCAAAGGAGCACACAACAGGTCAACAATCAAGCTCAGAAGAGAGTCTGAGGCCAGGTCTACCCCACTATAAACTTACATCAGTATATCTACATCGTGTAGGGGGTGTGAGAAATCCACACCCCTGAGCGACGCAGTTATACCAACCTAACCCCCAGTGTAGACAGCGCTATGTTAGCGGGAGGGCTTCACCCATCAACATAGCTACCAACTCTCGCAGAGGCAGAAACTCTCCCGTCAGCGAAGTAATGTCCTCGCTGAAGCACTACTGTGGCAACTGCAACATTTTAAGTGTAGACCTGCCCTGAACGTCCTGACTCTCAGTCCCTTTCTCCAGTCGCTCCCCTTTCAATCTGGTAAGGGAGTAGCTGAAGTAGAGGTTTGTTTGCTGCTTTCACCTATAATTGTCTCAGACAATTCCTCCATTTTCACTTGATTGATTATGGGGAGGTTCCAAGGGACTCTACAAGGAAGTGCAAAAATGTCCTTTTGTTTCATTATATTAATTGTTCTGTCAAAAAATGCCATGTAGTCAAAACCAAAATGTGTCTCGGAAACGTTTCTGTACCGACACACCTGCTCACCAGTTTATTCTGGGGTGTGTCTTTCTCTTGCGTTTTGTGAAAAATTTCAAACCCTCTCATTTTTGTTCAGCACTGGAACAAAGGCTAATGTTGAAACCTCAAAATTTTTCATGAAACAGAGTTGTCGTTTCCTGACCAGCTGTAATCATAAGCCACGTTACGCAGTGTGGGTATCTGTCTCCCTCTAAGTAGCCGGACTATGTAATTGTTTGAATCTGCTGCTACCTCAGAGTTGATGGACCTGGTCTTTCTGCTCAAGCAGTAGAGGCTCTTGGGTGTAGATCCAGAGGTTCGTCCACAAAGCAAATTGTAGGAGGGTTGAAAGAACACCTGCATGTTTCATAGCTCCCGTGAAATTCCAAGCAGACTGCCTTATAATGGATTCATATAGTCATGCTCTTGCTCATCTTCTCTCTGATTATTTGATGTGTTATAATTGCTGTGCTTTTATTACGCTGTTCAGTATTTTTGCCCACCCTATCCAAAGCCTTGCAGAGAATGCCTATTACACGCAACTTGTGATAGATTGAATCTCTAAATGTAAATTCTATACAAAGCAGGCATTCTGAGTAGAAATGGAAAGGACAGCTCCAAAACAATCTCTAGCTCTTATTAATTAAGGATGCAATTCAGCCCATGCAGAGGACCTGCAAAAGGCTTACGCCTGGTTTTGAAACATGATGCAGAAGTCCTGTGCTGGCCCTCTGCACAGGGGTGAATTTCCCCCCTAGTAACTGGGCTTCATGTGGGGATTAAGCTGGGATGGTATTAGTCACCTCAATTCATGGGTCAGACCATAGAGTGGAACAGTGACAACTTCTGCTCTGCATCCCCTGTGCAGAGGCTTACAGCCACTGGATCCATATAATCATGGCTCACTCTGACCCAGCCTGTTTAGGGTTCCTATAGGCCCTTTTTTCTGCAGTGCAGAGGGGCCCCACATTTTGCAGCCAGTTCACCCATGCTTATCTCCCCCTTCCCCTCCTGTATAGTCCCATTGAGAGACTTAAGTGGTGCATAAACTCTGGCATACCGAGGCCTAGTCTACACTAGAAAATAAGGTCAGTTTAACTACGTTTGTTAGGGGTGTGAAAAATCCACACCCCTGAGCTTCATTGTTAAGCTGACCTTTGTTGCAGTGCACACAGAACTAGGTTGACAGAAGAATTCTTTTGTTGAATGAGCTATCACCTCTTGGGGAGGTGGATTACCTATGCCAATACCTGTTGGCATAGGTAGCATCTACACTGAAGCCCTACAGTGGCACCACTGTAGTATTTTAAGTGTAGACAAGCCCAGAGGGTCACATTTCTGTCTCTGTTCAAAGGCCATGTAAACAGGCTTTCCAGGGTTTTTCCACAGTGATCAGAGAGCAATGGAATCCTTTGGTAGCTTTTTGGGTCCTACACACCCATGGTGAGTTACAGGATATGGGCCTCAGCAATTACATATTGATGTCCTAGTGGAAGAATGGTTTAAAGAGAGTTTTTATCATTTTAAAATCCACTGAGACTACAGTAAAGGCAGAAGGAGTTGATGTGTGAGCAATAAGACCCAGAAGTCACAGGGGAGAGTTTGTATTATTTCCTGCATAAGAGAGCTACAGGATAGAAAACTACTGTTCCCTAATGAAAATCATATTAGTATTGAAATCAGCACGTACCGATGTATCTTTTGATTAACTGTAAATTCACTTAATAAAGCCTGGACCTTACTTATTAGCTAAATCAGCTATTTTTCATTCTCTAATGTTGCTCTTTTAACACATAGTTTCATAAAACTAATCCATTGATTTTGATATCATATTGATGTAGCACTCCCTGTTTCAGAAGAGCCTTTTGGGGTTCGCAGGGGATTTGAAATGCACTCGCTTAGTGGTAGGAATTTTCATCTTTAAAATAACACCCCCACAGACATGACAGGCATGCATGAAAATATGTACTTTTTGGATGCCTGGACTTGAAGTTCAGGTAACTGACACGGGTGGCCTATTGGACAGTTGCCTACATTTAGATGATGAAGTGCACCTCTGAGTCCTGATTTTGCAAGAAAGCAAGACATTTTGATGGAATCTTTGCAGCTTTAGGAGCTCTGTTCTGCCCTCTGGAATGTGCAGCTCATACTGAAGGCAGAGAACATCTTCACAATTTCTATGATTCTTTTTTTGGTTTCCCATAATGGGGAAAATTATTTCCTTTCTATGTCTGCAACATTATCATTATTATCATCATGGCAAATGCCAAAGGGATGTGGCCTCCTTGGGACAGATCTCTGGCAAAGTGCTTAAGGTGGTCTGGTTCTATATTCAGTTTACAGCCATCACTGGCAATCTTGGCATGCCACCAAAGCTTTTGACATCTACGTGATCGCTGGCCACATAGCAGCATTTGTGGGTACATATGTCTGCACAGCTCTCATTAATGCTAATAAATCTATCCTCTGACTGGGCTGACCTATCTATCTAAAGTATTTCTAAAGAACTTATCACTTGGTGTCTAAGCCCAAGCTTCCATCACCACCACCCCGTCCTCCTCTTTATAGAATTTACCTTCTGAGCCTCTTAATGATTATTTTCTGAGGGAAAAAAAATCTATGAATTGAGGGGTTTTAGAGAACAGGCAGTGTGACTGGTAACAAGTTAGGGTGGGAGGGATTTTGTGCAAGGGAGTAGAAGTTGCTAGTTTTATTTAGCAGCTCATATACTGCGCACACAATTATATAATACATTCAATCTGTTTCTTACATGGCGTGTATTTGCTGTACAGGGTATGTGATCTGAATGAACTCTGAAGTCTGGTGCTTACAGCTCAGCATCTCAATTTCTTTTAAAGATGGCCAACAGAGGTGCATCTGTCCCCTCTTTGCACTGCGCTGGAGCAGTGCCACTGCTATCTGATGCATGGCATGCAGCACATGTTCTCAAGTTAAAGTGACAGCTGCAACTTCCTATTGTGGCTCTTGGCACAGGAGTTTCATACACCTTCTAATTACTCTAGTTCTAAGGCTCCTAAGAACATAGGAATTGCTATAGTGGATTGGCTCTTGGTTCCTCCAGCCGTTATCCTCTAATTGAGAGTGGCCCAGTATCAGATGCTTGAAAGGAAGACGCAAGAAGCCTGCAGTAGGCAGGAAGCCTAATATTCTAGAATCAAACATCTGGGGTCTGCAACTGTGAAAATTCCTTCAACTTCCCAATCCTTCAGCCAGACAGCAGGAAGCATTCCTGCTGCTGAGCCCAACTGCATGAATGCTGTTGGGAAGTGAAAATGCTTGGCGTGGGAAGATGTCTAAAATCACTTGGTTTTAAAATGCTAGCAAATGTTTGCAGGATTTAATGTAATTTATTTATTTATTTAATTATTTTTTTCAATCATTGACTGGGATCATAACCTAATCATTTCCCTACCATCGTGAGGGCCTCAGGCATTGGTGGCACCTCAGTCTCTCCTACTCTCTACTTGTGGCGCATAACAGTTCAGTCGCCTGAGGACTGAAGTGCTTTAGTCTAATTCAAGTTATTGGGCTCCTTTAGGGTGACCAGATAGCAAGTGTAAAAAATCGGGACGGGGGGGGGGGTAATAGGAGCCTATATAAGAAAAAGCCCCCAAAATCGGGACTGTCCCTATAAAATCGGGACATTTGGTCACCCTAGGCTCCTTATATAATTGAATAGCCTATGCTATGCAGGGAATCAGGTAATCTCGTGGTCCTTTCTGACCTTAAACTCTAGGAGAGAGACAAGGTGGGTGAGGTAATATATTTTATTGGACCAACTTACCTCACCCACCTTGTCCCTCTGATATCCTGGGACCAGCATGGCTACAACAACCCTTAACTCTATGACATTTAAAAACCTGGATCTAGTTATTAGTTTATCTACTCAGTCTATGATCTAATGCACACTCAAGTCAATGAGAGCCTTTCCATTGGCTTGAAAGGGCATTGGATCCGGCCCTTTCAGAGCGCAGTGTAAGATAAGTTCCCGTCCCAAAGAATTTGCAACCTAAGGGTATAAATCCTGCAAACTGGTATTTGCACAAATAGTATCCACTGACACAAGTCTCTGAACATTGCATGAGTGAGCCCTGACCGGGGCACAAACAAGCAAAGAACATTTCAGGTGTGGAGACATCAATTATATGTTTCACTGGGGCTTATCACGCTGAATTTTATTCATAGTTGTTTTAACGCAACAGAAGCCACAGCTTTGTGACAATGCCCTTTTCTTCAGTATGCTTTGTCTTTTTTATGTTATGCTTACAGCCCCGCTAGCTGGGTAACCAAACTAAGATAGGTTTCCAGAATAATTGTGTTCGTTGTCTATTTCACAGATTTAAAAAGAATGCAGTAAATATGATTTAACAGGGTATTGTGTTTCTGTTATTCTGTAAAGTCATTTAGGACAAATATGATATTGTGTTGAAAGCTTCAGATCTGCATTTCCCTAGTGGCAGCCAACTGTATTTCATTAACAACTAACATACAACATGTTGTTAGCTGTTTTGTAGTATTTTCTTTATTTGGGCCTTGGCCATTTGCAGTATGTGGTCTTTGGAATCAGCTTGGGGACAGGATCCAAGTCTCACAGCTTTGGCCATTGCTACTAACAGTAGCTCAGCAAGGAACATCCCCATCTCCACTGCGCAGATGAGGAAACTGAAGCAGATTCGTTTGCACCTTCCTTTCCAGGTGCATAGGAAGAGGAATGCACAAGCTGCATCCACCTTTAGAATGATTCAGCCTGCTCCCCATTAGTATGCTGAGCCGTCTGTGGGCTGGTGGGACAGGAAGGAACCAAAGCACCATCTCCTCCCTGTCTCCTTTGGGGTGATACCAGCCTTGACGGGGGTACGCAGTGAAAGAAAATGTTTACTCGGTGCGTAAATACTGGGGCCAGAGGAAGCCATCCCTGCACTCGCCCATGTGCATGAATTGCTCTTATGATTGGTTCCTGTGCCCTGCATGGGGAAAGAGGCCCTTGTGCCCAGCCACTCCCCATGCACCCACACAATTACCAGTCAAAATCCAGCCCTAGGAAAGTAATTAACTGCAGCAGGATTGGTTCTCTGCAATTTATAACTTCTGTTAGCCTTCCTAAAGTTATATTTGAGACATGTCTTTACATTTAAAATATGTATGTATGGGTGGGTCAATTATATATAAAAACCAGATGGTCTATATTTTGTAGTCTAAAATTATACCACTCCCCAAAAGAGGACTTTATGTGTCTCCGAAATGTAAAAAAAATAGATGATAAGAGCCTTACTAGTAATCTATTTGTCACTAAAATAAAAATTAAAGCCCAGGCTGCTTGTTACATTTGAAATCAAGTGTAGACGTTTTTTGCCATGGCTTTCACTGAAGATTTGCTTATGTTTTTGTCATTTCTCTGCCTAGATTGAGTTTCCAGAGCATCGCTGATATAATTTCTTATTGAAGATGTGCCAAATGGTTTTAAAGTCACTGGGGCAGTGGGGAATTCAGAGCATTCGCCGGCAACATGGAGACTAAACATTCTTGTTTTCTACATTAGCTCGCCTGATAAATTAAAAGCAGACGCTATCTGTCTGATTTCCCGAGCAGGCGTGTGTGTGTGTGTGAGTGCTAGGAAGTAAAAAGAACCCCAAGTAAGGAGCAGAGCCTGTCCTGAAAGCTTTCATGTGCTTCCAGAGAAGATGCTTATTTGTCTTTACTTGCTCAAGCAGCTGTCTGATGTGGAATTTGCCCCTCCTACTGCACAAATCATGCTGTGAGAGGGGATAAAACTGAACAAAAGCAAATAATTAGAGGGAGAAAGAAAATCTCTTGGAAACCAGGGAGAAAAGAGTAATAAGATATGTTAAGAGACTTGCGTACAGTGCAAACCTGTTAAACATGTTAGCTATTTCCACAAGGAGTTCAGCTCCACTAACTGGTATTTGTTTAAGAGGGTTTGGCTAGTTTATGAAGTATAGTTTAATGTTTATATTCATTTATGATATTCATTTATTTTACAAGAGTTCTGCACTTAGCAAGGAAGGAAGAATCCCATGCACCACTACAGGCTGGGGACCGACTGGCTAAGCAGCAGTTCTGCAGAAAAGGACCTGGGGATTACAGTGGACGAGAAGCTGGATATGAGTCAGCAGTGTGCCCTGGTTGCCAAGAAGGCCAATGGCATATTGGGCTGTATTAGTAGGAGCATTGCCAGCAGATCGAGGGAAGTGATTATTCCCCTCTATTTAGCACTGGTGAGGCCACACCTGGAGTACTGTGTCCAGTTTTGGGCCCCCCACTACAGAAAGGATGTGGACAAATTGGAGACAGTCCAGCGGAGGGCAAAAAAAATGATTAGGGGCTGGGGCACGTGACTTACAAGGAGAGTCTGAGGGAACTGGGTTATTTTGTTTGCAGAAGAGAATAGTGAGTGGAGATTTTAGAGCAGCCTTCAACTACCTAAAGGAGGGTTCCAAAGAGGATGGAGCTCGGCTGTTCTGAGTGGTGGCAGATGACAAAACAAGGAGTAATGGTCTCAAGTTGCAGTGGGGGAGGTCTAGGTGGGATATTAGGAAACACTATTTCACTAGGAGGGTGGTGAAGCACTGGAATGGGTTACCTAGGGAGGTAGTGGAATCTCCATCTTTAGAGGTTTTTAAGTCCTGGCTTGACAAAGCCCTGGCTGGGATGATTTAGTTGGTGTTGGTCCTGCTTTGGGGAGGGGGTTGGACTAGATGACCTCCTGAGATCTCTTCCAACCCTAATCTTCTATGATTCTATGATGTCGTGTTCACTCAGTTTTTACTCCATCCTTACTCAGGGAATTCTCCCATTATTAATTTATGATCTCCAGGTACCACCTGTACAGGTAAATAGGATAGTAATAGGAGCTGTTCCTAAATAACCATGGGCAAAATGTGTATAAGAACCTCCAGGATTTGGCCCAGATTGCAAATACCCAACAATAGTGTAAGGAAATAGTACACAATTAACCCAAAATGGAATAGCACTGGACTCAATTCCTCCCCTTCCCCTTCCAGCCCCCCCGTTCCCTGGCAAAAAGCACTATGAACCAGAACTGAATGAACACACATACACACACAGAGGAAAATATTTTAAAAATGAGGAGCTGGCAAAAATTGGAGGCCAAAAATTGTCCGGGATGTATTGTCACATGCAAAGATACACTGAGCACAATGTTATATTCACGGCATATACACAAAGAAGTTAGACAAAAACATTGAAATACTCTTCCTGGAAGGTCGCAACGTAACACTACTTTATTTCTTAGAATTCAGGATCCTAACACAAAGAACCAAACATAGAGACAAACAAAGCAGGCTGCTCCTTAAGGCAGAGAGGCATAGCTCAGCATGCCTTGCTCTAGGCAGACTTACTGCTCCAGAGCCTGATTTCAGGCTTCTCTGCAAAGCCTTTACCCTGCAAGCAGAACCAGGAAACCCCTTACACTTAATTTGATAGTTTATAATTTTAACATAGTTTTCAATACACCGCACACCGCACAGGTATTGTGCTGGACATCCTCAGGGAATCTCCTCAGTAAATGGAGGCCCTGAACCAAAAAAAGCCCTCACTTGAACCAGTTCAAATGGATTCTAACTCTGGAACAGACAGTAAGGACAACACAACTGAACTCAGATGCTGTAGAGGGACATAGGGGTTCAAGCAGTTTGAGCCTAGATTATTATGCAACATAGAAATGAAGATGGAAAAGGATGATTAGAACTTCTAGTCTATACCTTAGGCAGAGCAGGAATGTTCCCTTCACTATATTTCCTAGAGCTTTGTCCAATCTAATTTGTGCAAATATCCACAGCTTCTGGGAGCCACGCGGAGCTGTGGCACACATGGGCAGGGCAAGCCCCCAACCCCACTCACTGGCGGGAGCTCGAGGGCCAGATTAAAACGTCTGATGGGCCGGATGCAGCCTGTGGGCCATAGTTTGCTCACCCCTGCCTTACAGTATTACTTTGCAAACTTTTCTGTAAGATCCCCCCTTCTACAATCGGGGTTGCAGAACACAATAGTCTATCAAGTAACCAATTACTTTTCTCGAAAGAGCATATTAAAAGTAACAGATTCTAAATGTAATTAAAGCAATCAGGCTAATTCATTAAGAACACATTTTCCTTCCTGAATATTTATATTGTGCTGGTAATGAACCAAATCTCTCAAAAAAATGTATTGGCAACCCCTCACATTATGTAGAAGAGGTAACTCTTACAGGCTTTTAATTATGTTTGTGTGCATTTTGTAAAATGTTGGCTCCTTATTATCCACAACCATCCTCTTTATGTTCAGCCTAATAAGATTTTAAGATTCCCCTCTATTGCTTGACTCCTTCCTCCAAACCACTATGTGTAGGTGGCTTCAAGGTTAATTTCAATATCCTTTCTGATGCTTGACCTCTGACTTGCTCTCTGTCATTGACTCTCTTGGCAGTAATCCATCCCCCTGCCACAGTCCATTGCCAAATCCTCAGTCTGGTAATTAAACAAACACCCTTGCTACTTTCTTTCGTTTTTTTTGTGTCTTTAAATGTTATGTGTGTTTAAATGGATGACTTGTGAACTATAAGGTCCAGACTGCTCCCAACCCTGGTGCTGGTGTGCCATGGGGATCATGCAACGAGCACCTACCCCCCCATCCTTGAATGATCCTGCTAGGCCCAGGTAGAATTGCGGTGTGCATCTGTGGTGATTTTCAACTTGGGACTGCTCCCCAGTGTGTGCTTGGGGTGAAAATCACCTCGCAGGGCATGGGGATGGCAGGCAGGAGGTGAGCGCATGGCTCCGATCCACACACCCCTATCCACAACACCCCACAAAGCTAGCTGGCTGTAGAAGGTGCAGCAGACTGCGCCAACTGAAGGGATGGTGTAGCCTCTGCTCTCTCCACCTACGCTGAGGAGCTCTCATCTCCTGACATACATTCTCTCCTGGAGCTCCCTCTAGGGCTGTGTACCTCTGCTCTGCCCCCCAAATACAGGCCAGTGGCGAAACGTGAAAATCTGTCTCTAAAAGAGCCCAACTGGTAACTGGGAGCCTCAGGCATCCATGTGCCCTACACCATGTGCAAACCTTATCAGCCTACATAGAGAACTGCATCAAAACTACATTTGCGCAAACTTCATTGCCAGCAATGTTGGAAATTCTGGCAGTGCTCCTAGCTCCCTGACCATTGTGTCATCTGTTGTGGTGGCCACGGCTCCTCTAGCCCCTCTTTTACCTAATCCTCATGACCCTCTTCTTGAGCTTCCCTTTTTTCCCTCCACCCTCCTCCTTGTAAGTTTTCCTCCTTGGTCATCTCAATTCGCAGTTTACTGCTAGTTGCCACTTTATTCCAAAGTCTACCCAACTTTGGGCCAGATTCTTAGTTGGTGTAAACTGATTTCATGCCACAGAAGTCAACAGAACTATGCCAGCTGGTGACAGTTGAGGCTTATCCTCTTTCTCTCTGAGGAAAGATCCCCCTCTGCCCTCTCTCACTCTCTCCAGTGCTTGACTCACTTCCTGCTTTCACCAACTCAATGTCTCCAAGGTTGAAGTCCTCTTGGGCAAAGAGAATATCCTCAAGTACTTTCCATTTACTCTGTTTACTCGGAATATAATCCAAAAAATCCAGACGAATTATTGTGGGACATTAAAGAGGACAAAGGACTTTGTTAAAGACTTTGTTGCTTTGCTCTCTCCCCATCTCCCCCTTGCAAGTGAATTCCTCCCATCAGCTCAGCTCACAAGTCAGAGCACATGGGAGGAAGGGAATAAAACTCCCTAACAAGAACGAACTGTATCTCTGTGCTGCTTGGACTCTGGGGAGCAAGGTTTTCTAGGCAGGAGCAAGAGAATCCCAGTGCTTAGCTTGGGTTAGCCCTAAAGGACATATAGAGCTTGCTTATTATAGAGGCTTCTATTACTTCTGAAACTTAACATTGTAAACTGAATGTTGCTATGGGGGGGAGGGATAGCTCAGTGGTTTGAGCATTGGCCTGCTAAACCCAGGGTTGTGAGTTCAATCCTTGAGGAGGCCACTTAAGGATCTGGGGCAAAATCAGTACTTGGTCTTGCTAGTGAAGGCAGGGGGCTGGACTTGATGACCTTTCAAGGTCCCTTCCAGTTCTAGGAGATAGGATATCTCAATTAATTTTATTTATTTATTATGATTCTTGGTGTAAGAGACCATCTACCACAAATGGATGCTCACCTGAGTGGCGAGACAGATCAGCGTACCCCAGGGGATTGTCTGTGACTCCATGTTAAAGCTGTTATGGTGCCTGAGGAATTTACACCTGATAATTGGCTGGTGAAATCTAAGTATAGAACCCATGGCCAATTTGGGGTTTGTGTCCTGGTTCATAGCAGTCTGCCCTTTTGTCGGTATTCACGCTCTTGAGTCACTGCAGGACAGCTTGACACAATGTACTGAAGGAAATCTTCACTCCTCCATGAAGGTTGTGTGGGTACGTTTGTGTTAGCAGTGGGACTATAAGAACATAAGAACGGCCATACTTGGTCTGACCAAAGGTCCATCTAGCCCAGTATCCTGTCCTCCAACAGTGGCCAATGCCAGGTTCCCCAGAAGGAATGAACAGAACAAGTAATCATCAAGTGATCCATCCCCTATCGCCCATTCCCAGCTCCTGGCAAACAGAGGCTAGGGACACCATCCCTGCCCATCCTGGCTAATAGCCATTGATGGACCTATCCTCCATGAACTTATCAAGTTCTTTTTTGAACCCTGTTATAGTCTTGGCCTTCACAACATCCTCTGGAAAGGAATTCCACAGGTTGACTGTGCTGTGTGTGAAAAAATACTTCCTTTTGTTTGTTTTAAATCTGCTGCCTACTATTTTCATTTGGCAACTCCTAGTTCTTGTGTTATGAGAAGGAGTAAATAACACTTCCTTATTTACTTTCTCCACACCAATCATGATTTTATAGACCTCTATCATATCCCCCCTTAGTCGTCTCTTTTCCAAGCTGAAAAGTCCCAGTCTTAGGCTACATCTACATTACAGCCAGGATCGATGCTCTGAGATCGATCCACTGGTGGTCAATTTAGTGGGTCTAGTGAAGACCTGCCAAATCGACAGCAGATCGCTCTCCAGTTGACCCCTGTAGTCTATCCCCGACGAGAAGAGTAAGGTAAGTCGACAGGAGAGTTTCTCCCGTCGACCCCCCCACGGTGTAGACCCCATGGTAACTCGACCTAAGGTACGTCAACTCCAGCTACGTTATTCACATAGCTGGAGTTGCGTAGCGTAGGTCAATTTACTGCGCTAGTGTAGACATAGCTTTATTAATCTCGCCTCATACAGCAGCCATTCCATACCCCTAATAATTTTTGTTGCCCTTTTCTGAACCTTTTCCAATTCCAATATATCTTTTTTGAGATGGAGCGACCACATCTCCAAGCAGTATTCAAGATGTGGGTGTACCATCGATTTATATAGAAGCAATATGATATTTTCTGTCTTATTATCTATCTGTTTCTTAATTATTCCTAACATTCTGTTCGCTTTTTTGACTGCTGCTGCACATCATTTTTTATGTATAGTTGGGATTATGTTTTCCAATGTGCGTTACTTTGCATTTGTCAACATTGAATTTCTTCTGACATTTTGTTGCACAGTCACCCAGTTTTGTGAGATCCTTTTGTAGCTCTTGCAGCTGCTTGGGACTTAACTATCTCGAGTAGTTTTGTATCATCTGCAAATTTTGCCACCTCACTATTTACCCCTTTTTCCAGCTCATTTATGAATATGTTGAATAGGACTGGTCCCAGTACAGATCCCTGGGGGACACCACTATTTACCTCTCTCCATTCTGAAAACTGACCATTTATTCCTACCTTTCCCCCCGTGTCTTTTAACCAGTTGCCAGTCCATAAGAGGACCTTCCCTCTTATCCCATGGCAGCTTACTTTGCTTAAGAGCCTTTGGTGAAGGACCTTATCAAAGGCTTTCTGAAAATCTAAGTACACTATATCCACTGGATCTCCCTTGTCCACATGCTTGTTGACCCCCGTCTAATAGATTGATGAGGCATGATTTCCCATTACAAAAACCATGTTGACTTTTCCCCAACAAATTATGTTCATTTTTGTGTCTGACACTTTTGTTCTTTACTATTGTTTCAATCAGTTTGCCCGGTATTGAATTCAGGCTTACTGGCCTGTAATTGCTGGGATCACCTCTGGAGCCCTTTTAAATAAATGGCATCATATTAGTTATCCTACAGTCATTTGGTACAGAAGCTGATTTAAATGATAGGTTACAGATGACAGTTAGTAGTTCTGCAATTTCATATTTGAGTTCCTTCAATATGATCTGGTCTCGGTGACTTGGGAACCTGTCCACCTCCCTGCAATGTTTTACCCTAATGGAGCGGGTTGAAAAATGCAGATTTTTTTAATGGAAAATTTCTGAATTTTTTCTTTTTTCCCCTCAAAAATGATCTCCTTTTATTTATTTGTTTTTTAAAGGAAAAATAACACTGAAACCTGGAAAAAAAATCAGTTTTGAAAACCGACATTGGTTTTTTTTCCTTAACAAATTGGAAAATTTGGAAAGAAACAAATTTTCATTTCCATCAAAGTCATTTTTCAGTCAAACAAATTTTGGATGAAATATTTTCAACCTGCTCTAGATGTTATTTCCCAATTTATGTGCAGAGCACTCAGCTACTGTGGCTATATGCTCGCTGAACACAGATGAATGGTAAGATAAGATATCTGTGGTACTGGCATAATAAAATCTGAAATATATTCAAATTTTACAAACTGTAAGGCACTAGTATTTTATTTGGGGCTCCACTGACATTCAAAATCCACACACACAAGCATCATTGTTGCTTTAGTCACATGGTTTACTTTTTCACCTGAAATCCTTAATGAAAATGTCACTAAGCAGTATATCACACAGTTGTGTGTAGATTATTTTGCATATTAAGTAAATGCTCTTTCAGCTCTAGGGTTGCTGGATAACTGTAATTATATTTGAGCTAACTATGAATAATCTGTTTTATTATTAATAGACTTTTGATGGATGAGGACCCGTGGGCCTCCTCCCTGGGTTTCCTGACCCTCCTGTGTAGGCATGTGAATACTGACTGCTAGGAGAGCTAGTTTGTATCTTCTGGCCCATGAAACAGGAGGAAAAAACCTGTGTTCTCTAACTCTTTTTTTAAAAATTATTTTCCTATACCTGCTGTTGTTCTCCATTTTCGCCAGAATCTGAAAAGCAAATGCTCAGAGGATATAATTTAGAAAAGCTTTGTTAGGCTGATAGTTGGAGGTGACTGGTGCAAGAAAAGCGTGCATATATAAGAATCTAGTCCCAGATTTTCAAGAGTATCTAGTGATATCGAGCACTTCTGTTGTTGAGCACCCCAACTTGAGACACCAAATTTTCGGAAAGTGCTGAGCAGCCTCTGAAAGTCAGGCCCCTTCAATGCAACTCAAGTTGGGCACCCAAATTCATTCGCCACTTTTTAAAGTGTTCCCCTATGTGACGTGCCCACCCAAGGTCACATAGTAAGTCAGTGGTAGATCAAGCTCCCATTTAGGCACCAGCATGAAATCACTCACTCTTCCATGCAACCACCCCATTGTTCACAGATGCCTGATTCTTCACTGATGCAGCTGCAGCATCTCCACATATGTGCTATGCAGGTGGGGTAGTGTTAGTTATTTGTCTTCAAAATGTCATGGTTACTTCCTTTCCAAGCACTGCAGTAGAGCTCTTAAATCTTGCTATAATGAAGTGGTAAACGCTACTGTCAAACTTCATGAATATTCACATTAGAATAATTCAGCTAAATCCCAAGGCACCAGGGAGCCAATTGAAAATACATATGCACAGTAGTCTGTTTAGATGATGGATCTGAACAATACTTCAACCTCCAAATGGCTCGACATGACATGCAAATAATTGCCTGTGATTGCAACATGAACCAAAGGTTTAGTTATTGATTCTTCAGCTTGGCTGTTATTGCCAGTTAAGTATTACAGGAAGCTGTCACAACAGATTTCTTGGTGGACGAGGGAGAGGAACGTTAACACACTTTCAATATCTTGTAATAAAAATACTGAACTGGGACAGTTTGCAGACCAAGTACATTTTGGGTTATCATTGAATAGACGAAATGGTTTTAAAACAATTAATTACTTCTTTAATCAGATTTGCTTAAATATGTTATTCTATCAGTACAGATCATTCTTGATTTAATCAGTCAATAAATCATACTCTGCCATAGTCAGTGGATTAGGATGTGATCAATCCCCAGTGGAGTAAATGGAAACATACCCATTCCAAAAGGAATACTCATTAGGGTTATTTTTTTAACTTCAGTATAAAAACCCATCTCTCCATTATGGCTGCTATGATAAAAAATAAAATTAAACCCATAATATAAAAAGAACATATAATCAGTGAATATGCAAATAGCATCATGGAAAATATCTGTATTTAAAAGCAAGGCACATACACATCTCCCTGTGTATTATTCATGCAAATTTATTCAGTGGATAATGCAATGTACATTGCAGCACATATCTTACCTTAGGGCAGAATTATACCACTATCATCTGTTTTCTCTCCTCCCTGCCTCCTAAAAACTTGTATTTTTATTTTACACTTCATATACAAAGACAGGATCCATTTGGAAAATTAGAACAACCTCATCATCACCAATGTTGTCCTCTTCTGTTGGGCCATAATTCTGCAAAGCACATATACACATGCTTAAGTCCCATTGGAGTCAACAGGGATGAAGAGTAAAATTTTCAAAAGCATCTGAGAGCCTAAGTCCCATTGACTTTCCATGAAATTTAGGTGCCTTTGAATGTTTTATTCAAATGAAGTTAAATATGTGCATAGAGTTAGGCATGTGCTTATTGCTTTGCTGAATCGGGGCTTTAAGGAATGACTATGAGGCTGATGTATCAATATTCTCATTGACTACTCTGGGCTTTATATCAGGCCCCAAGTCACACTGTATCTCCTTACATTACTGCATCTCAAGCTGGTGAGCTTCTCCATCATACCCTTTTAGGCCTAGAGATAAGAGAAGAAAATAAAAAGGGAGGAAGTGCTCATAGAACCAGCTGAGAGATGTGCTGCTAGCAACAAAATCTCAGTTGCAGCCAATTAGTCTCTGCAGGTCAAATCCCACTTGTCTTACTCATGGGAGTAGCTCCAATGAAATCAGCGGGATGTAGACATGTAAGGCAAGCTCCTGCCCTGTCTTGACCCAAAGTGAGCCTGTAAAATAGGCTTCTCAATAGAAAGGTTTTGTGTAAATGTGAATATCCCCAGACAACACAAAGTTATAGTGGGGTTATGATACACCCTGTAAATAATTACTGTTGCAAGCAGTAGTGTTTATAAGCATTACTTGCATTGCTCATATCCAGTGCCGTTATGCTCTGGTTTTTAAAGAATGTGATAGATCTTTCATAAGTGACACATATAGATACTTTCCTGTTTGTTTACAAAGTTTGCTAACAGTGAAGAAAGATATTTATTAAACCCAGCAAAAGAAAACGAGAGAGAGATTCTGTTCCCATCCTAGTCCAAGTACACCACATGGGTGTGTCGGGGCCATAAAGGAGCCAGGGGAAATTATTTTGTTGTGGACACAGAATAGGGTTGCCATAAGCAGCCATTGACTGCCTCTTGTGCAAGCCCTGGTGCAAGAGTATACCAGGGCAGGAAGGGGCATGCTGGGGCAGCTGAGATATGTGGGGTGTGGGAGTGAACATCTCCAGCGTGCACACCGGCCGGCAGGGGAAAACGGAGCAGCTCCAGACACACAGCAGCCCATAGGCAGCCCTTAGGATGCTGCCATAAATCAAAGCATCTTCTCAACAGTCTCTGCAGAGGTCCCGACTTTCTCCTAACTGATCTCCCTCTATTCATCTTAAATTAGCCCAGTCCATCAATTTAACTTAAAATGAATCAATCAGCCCTTAAACTCCAGACATGCAGTCTTCCTTTGTCTCCCTGTCTGTTTCTTAAAGGCAGCTTGGCATGGGGCTATTGCCCATCTGCTATCCTAGGCCTTCCTACCTCCTCATTGGCACATTTTGCAGTGCAATTCAGACCAGTAAGAGGTTGTGTCACCACCTGCCCTGTAACCCTGGGTGCCTTAAAATGCTCTACTTCTGTGGCGCACAGCCTGGACACCACCAGCAGGCAGACAAGCATGTAATTCCCTGAGTGTCTGTATGCTGTGCAGTCCTAGTTCAGCACTCCGACCCCAACAGCCTGCCTACTACACAACAGACGCACCCTGGTCTCCACCAGCCTTCATTACTACTTGCAGGGTGACTCCAATACAGCCCCAATCCCAAATTTTCCCAGAACCATCTGCCCCGATATGTCCAGCCCTTTCCTGGAACACTCAGATAATTAATTCTGGTTCCTTTAAAGAGACAAAAGCACAGCTTATTACTTTAACTGGAAGTAACAATCTCTTCAGTTCCACCACACCACTGGGTAGGTTTAGATTAAAAATAAAACAAGTTTGTTAACCAAAAAGAGAGAGGTTTTAGATAAGTTCAAGTACAAGAGATAAAGACAACATGGTTACAAACAAATAAAGTAAAATACACTTTCTATGGTCTAAGTTAACAACCTACAATCTTGGTTTAAGGTAGTCACTCACTCACTCACTCACTCATGCCCGTCACCCCAATCGGGGTATGGGCCGCCAACCACAGTTCTCCAGAGTCCTTTATCCTGGGCCATTTGCTCTAGCTGGTTCCAGGTATAGCCCATTTTTATGCTATCAGCCTGAAGGTCGCGTCGCCAGGTGTTTCTTGGACGGCCTCTTTTCCGCTTGCCTTGGGGGTTCCACCGCAATGCCTGTCTAGTGATGTTGGTTGGCTGCTTGCGTAGTGTGTGTCCTATCCAACCCCACCTTCTCCTTCTAATTTCTTCCTCTGCTGGAAGTTGACGGGTCCTCTCCAAGAGGTAGATGTTGCTGATGGTATCTGGCCAGCGGATCTGGAGAATCCTTCTAAGGCAACTATTTATGAAGGTCTGGATCTTCCTGGTGGTTGTTTTAGTTATCCTCCAGGTTTCAGCTCCATACAATAAGACTGATTTCACGTTGGAGTTGAACAGTCTAATCTTTGTTGCCAAAGACAGCTCTCTAGAGCTCCAGATGTTCTTGAGCTGTAAGAAAGCTGCTCTTGCCTTAACGATCCTTGCTTTGATGTCTGCGTCCGTGCCACCCTGTTGGTCGATGCTGCTGCCTAGATAGGTGAAGGACTGCACATCTTCCAGAGGGCTTCCATTCAGTGTGACTCGGTCATTACTGATGGAGTTAATCTTGAGGATCTTGGTCTTGTCCTTGTGGATGTTGAGGCCAACCTGTGATGACGTGGCTGCCACTGCGTTGGTCTTCTCTTGCATCTGCTGTTTGCTATGCGAAAGGAGTGCAAGGTCATCGGCAAAGTCCAGGTCATCAAGCTGGGTCCACAACGTCCACTGGATTCCGTTCCTACGCTCATAAGTGGATGTCTTCATAATCCAATCAATGACAAGGAGAAAGAGAAATGGTGACAACAAGCATCCTTGTCTGACTCCGGTTCGCACCTGGAAGCTGTTTGTAAGCTGCCCTCCATGGATCACTCTACAGTGTATGCCGTCATATAAGTTCTTAATCAGGTTGACCACCTTTACTGGGATGCCATAGTGCCGAAGGAGCTTCCAGAGAGTCTCTCGATCCACGCTATCGAATGCTTTCTCATAGTCAACAAAATTGATGTACAATGAGGAGTTCCACTCCATAGACTGCTCGACTATGATGCGGAGCGTTGCTATCTGGTCCGTGCATGATCTATTTTGCCGGAAACCTGCTTGCTCATCTCGTAGCTGTGGATCGACGGCATCCTTCATTCTCTCTAAGAGGACTCGGTTGAAGACCTTCCCTGGCACCGACAGAAGTGTGATTCCTCTGTAGTTGGCACAATTGCTGAGGTCTCCTTTCTTGGGGATTTTAATAAGATATCCCTCTTTCCAGTCCGCCGGAATCACTTTTTCTTCCCGTATCTTCTCAAAGAGGGGGTACAGCATTTCCACTGAAACATCCAGATCTACTTTCAGGGCCTCTGCTGGAATATCGTCAGGTCCAGCCGCCTTCCTATTCTTCATCATAGTGATGGCTTTTCTGATCCCATTTCTGGTTGGTCTGTCACAATTGATTGGAAGGTCTTCGTTGGCTGGGTCAATATCTGGTGGATTTAATGGTGCTGTTCTATTCAGGAGTTCCTCAAAATGCTCCGCCCATCTATTCATCTGTTGTTCTATTTCTGTTATAGACTTTCCCTGCTTGTCTTTGACGGGACGCTCTGGCTTGCTGAACTTTCCAGACAGTCGCTTGGTGATGTCATACAGCTGTTTCATATTACCATTGTATGCTGCCTGCTCTGCTTCTGCTGCCAGTCCATCCACATAATCTCTCTTGTCCTTCCTAATATTCCTTTTCACTACTCTATGGGCTTCAGCATACTCTTTTTGCGCTTTAACCTTTGCTGCTCTAGTCCTGCTGTTATTAACTACTGCCTTCTTCTTCTTTCTATCTTCTATCTTAGTCTAGGTCTCTGCTGTGATCCACTCTTTCTGCTGGTATTTCTTAATTCCAAGCACTTCCTGACATGCTGACCTAAGTGTCTCTCTCACTTTCTGCCATCTGTTGGGTACACTGTCTTCCTCTTCCTCAGTCCGATCCTGTAGTACTGAAAACTTATTCTTCAGCATCAGTCCAAAATCTTCCTTGATCTTATGATCCTTCAAAAGGCTGACGTTGTACTTCACTCTTCTATCTAACGCGTCTATCCAGTTCTTCTTCAGCTTCAGCTTCAATCTGGCCACCACTAAGTGGTGGTCGGACGCTACGTCTGCTCCTCTTCTAACTCTAACGTCCTGCAAAGATCTTCTGAACTTCTTGCTAATACAGACATGATCGATCTGGTTTTCTATCGTGCCTGCTGGCGATACCCAGGTACTCTTATGGATCCGCTTGTGAGGAAAGATGCTACCTCCTATGACCAGGTTGTTAAGTGCACACAGATCCACAAATCTCTCTCCATTCTCACTCATCTCTCCCAGAGCATGGGTCCCCATGACTTGTTCATATCCTGTGTTGTCAGGTCCAATTTTGGCATTAAAATCTCCCATAAGGATGGTAATGTCTTTGTCTGGGAGAATCTCTAATATTTTCTGAAGTCTGTTGTAAAAATAGTCTTTGTCCCCCTCTTCACTGTCATTGGTTGGAGCATAGCACTGTACAACATTCATCTTAATCCTCTTCATTTTAGTTCTGAAGGATGCTGTGATGATCCTGGAACCATGTGCCTCCCAACCAATCAGTGCTCTCTGTGCCTGCTTGGACAACATGAAGCTTACTCCCTGTGTGTGGGGTGCGTCGCTCTCTTCATGTCCGGAATACAGCAACAGCTCTCCTGTCAACAGTCATCTCTGTCCAGCTTGCGTCCATCTTGTCTCGCTAATGCCTAGTAGGGTCAGGTTGTTGCTCCTCATCTCTGCTGCGACCTGCGCCGTCTTTCTTGACTCGTACATGGTCCTCACGTTCCATGTACCGATGGTAATCCTCCTGCTTGCAAGAAGGGTAATTGGCTTAATGGCTTCCTCACGACTTTCACCACCCAGCGTCATGCGTCTTCGAGTTGAAGACCCTTCTTTTTCCAGGCTAAAAGTCTCTGTTATCTCTATTGGCGTTTCTGTAGCAAGTTAATTTTTTACGGGATGGAGTTGCTAGCCCCACGCCCAACCCTCCTCCTTTATCCTGACTTGGGACAGGCAGATGGCCCCAAAGGACCTCTCTGGTGGAGTTGTTTAAGGTAGATTTCTTACCAATCGGCTGACTATCTCTGACGCAGGACCTTCTTCCACAGAAGTACTAGGTGCTGGTATCCCTTGTCCTCCTTGGTAAAAGACCTTTGACTAAGCCAGTTTTTCACTTATATTCAGTCCCCCGAGACTTCAACCCCTTTGGTTAAAGGACCCATCTTTCTCAGCCTGCAAGAGCACTGGCCCCTTTTGTCTGTCCAGTGATGGATGCCAAGATAGCTTCTTCTTGCTCCTTATATCTTCCCAAACCTTATTATTTTGTCCCCAGACTCAGGATGACCTCATGCTGTTCTTCCCTTCCTGTGGACTTCCCATCCCCATGCTGATTCATATGTAAATGAGGCTTTCATTGGTTTTGGTCACACCTTGCTTAATTTCATTGGAGACAGATAGATAACTGCCTTCCCTCCTGTCTGAGAGAAACAGGTTTCTCCCTTTGTTTGGTCAAAGACTATAAAGTATAACATAATTAAGTATTCATAATTCCTCATATAGTGTTAATACGTACATTTTACAATAATATTAATCACCGGTACATCCTTAGCTTTCATAAGAGACAACACTCAATGCATTTATAATATGGTAATATTGTATACGAGTTGATTCAATTGCTTATCAATTGAGGTTCGGACCCTGCAAGGGGCTGTTGCCCCCATTCACTAGGTTGATGGCTTTGTTTACCTTTTATATAAATGTACCTTCATTGTTTCTGCCCGACGATCAGGTTGGTCAAGCAAACAAATACACATTCCTCTGTCCCAGGCAAACTTTGCTTATGCATTGCTTGCCAAACGCATTATAAAAAACATAATTTTAGCATATATTCATAACTCTTTGTACACACCCTATACTTATATCACACAAGAATATTAATGATCTGTGAATTATTTGTTTTCCAATGATATCTTATATGACATTATTTTTAGATACAGAGTATGATAACAATGTGTTAGGTGTAATGAGCATGTCAGGCCTGACAAGAATTGCTGACACAGAGTCGTGAACCACAAATGGGCCTCTGTGTCACATTCATCTCTCTCTGTTCTCCTTCCTTTATAGCTGGGCTTGTTTTCCTTACTGGTCCCAGCTGTGGGTGCATGTTTCCTTGATTGGCAGTTCTAGCAGCGGTGCTGGAGTGTGGTCAGCCTGGTTGCCTGTAAGTGGGGAAGACTCTCATCTTCCTTCTGCCTGAGCTCAGTAAGGGATTTCTAAACCCCATCGCCACTCCCACCCCTCGGGCTGCTGTACTTTTGGCCCCTAGAGCAGCCCAAAAGCCACAGGTGCCCTTGTAAGAAATTGATGTATCACGCCTCTGAGCGACGTAGCTTACATTGACCTAACGCAGTGTCTACATTGACCTAACGCGGTGTCTACATTGACCTAATGCGGTGTCTATGTTGGTGGGAGATGCTCTCCCATCGACTCATTGTGTCTTCACCAGACCCACTAAATCGACGCCACTGCATTGATCGCAGCAGCACTGATTTAGCATGCCGTATAGACAAGCCCATAGAGCTTGCACATTACATCAGCTTCTATTACTTTTTGAAACCTAAGACAGCAACTCATTTGTGTGTGTGTTAACCTGCTTTTACCTTGTAAATAACTCTCATTTCTTTTCCTTAATTAATGAATCTTTATTTAATTTGTTATAGGATTGGCTACAAGCATTGTCTTCGGTTTGAGATCAGAGTTGCAACTGACCTGGGGTAAGTAACCAGTCCTTTGGGACTGGGAGTAAACTGAATATTGATGTGATTTTTGGTGTAAAGGACTACCTAGCACAAAGGCAAGCTTGCCTGAGTGGCAAGATAGGCTGGACTGCCCAAGGGGACTATCTGTGACTCCATGTTAAGGCTGGTGTAGTGCCTGAGGAGTTCACACTTGATACTTGGTTGGTGAAATCTAAGTATAGAACTCACGACCAGTTTGGGGTTTGTGCCCTGGTTCTTAACAGTGTGCTCTGAGGTTGGCATGCATGTTCATGAGCCACTCTAGACAATCTGACCTCCACTAACCCTATCTCAGGTCCTCTGGCTTCCATAAATTCTCACCGATGACTATGTTGCCATTCTACAGTGCAGTCTCCATCCATCCCACAAGAAGCCGTCAGAAATCACTCAGCTATTAAATAAAAAGAACAGGAGTACTTGTGGCACCTTAGAGACTAACAAATTTACAGCTCCCACTGACTTCCTATGGACTTCAATGTGTGCCACCGGTACTCAGAGCCTCAGAAATTCAGGCCATTTATTTATCTCTTTAAATTTAAGCTACTCCATTTTGAAAATGTGGGTCCCTTTCAAAGTACCACTTCCCTGATGCCCCCATTCTGCAAGGTATTTAAATACCATGCTGAATCAGGGTGTAATATCGGAGAGTACAGGAGACTTAGAAAAGAATGAAAGGAGTACACATCAAACATTATTAAATTAGAAGTTGGGCTAATCCAAGTGAAATAATACCCCTAAATATTGCTGTGGCTCTTAGCAATATTTTCTGAAGGCTTTTTTCAGTTCTTATTGTGTAAATATTAAACAACATATTTTAAAGCCCCATACTAGATCAGCAGAAGTATTGGGAGCATAAGCTTTCGTGGGTAAGAACCTCACTTCTTCAGATGCATCTTACCCACGAAAGCTTATGCTCCCAATACTTCTGTTAGTCTTAAAGGTGCCACAGGACCCTCTGTTGCTTTTTACAGATTCAGACTAACACGGCTACCCCTCTGATACTTGATACTAGATCAGGTTTTTGTTTGTTTGTTTGAGGTTTTTTTCACACATGGGAGTGTTATAACCCGTATCTGTCACAAACGGTATGAAACCATTCAGGACAGGGATGGTAGGGTTTTCATCAAAACTAATTCAGACATTTCTTTCACCTGTTTTAAATCCTACAGAATGACGCAACTCGTTGAATCTAAATTGACTAGAGTAGTGAAGCAAAGATGCTGAGAAAGAATTATCTTGAGCACGTTGCAACTTGAAAGTGGTACTTTTTCCTTACTTCTTTTCTTTTGTGTATGTGAATAGATACAGATCATCAAGGTTAGAATGCTGTGTTTAAATACCTTATTCACTAATATGGTACTGTAGGGCAGAATTTTTCCTTTTAACCCCCCTTCAATCAGATATACTCAGACTGATTTTTAAGATGTTCACGTATGGTGATAATAATCAGATGATAATTCCATGCTAATATTCCTGAGAAAACAGACCAGATGCCTACAATACATTGAATACCTCTTGATATTCTATTTTGTTTTGAGCTCACACTACTCTTGCAAATATTTATGGCAAACTGCCTTCCTGGACCCATCTATCATTTTTAAGAGAGGATCACATGAAATGATTAATCAAAGGATTTGCAAGTTATTGTCTCCTCCTGTTAGCTTCAATTCATACATCATCGGAGGAAAAAAATCCTATCAGTAACCATAGGATGTTATCTCTTTAAAAACAATATTTTCTTCAGCTCAATAATTCACATGTTTTTATCTGATGACAATACCCAGTATTAAAATACTGGCTTTCCTAACATTTCTGTATCAAATGAAACCAAGCTGAAAAGTTCTAGACTGCACATTCTAAGACCTATCTTAGACCTATTAGACCATTCTAAGACCTATCTTTCCCTAATCTAGGCTATAGTAACGGTCTGCAGCAGGGCTAGTTTAAATGTGGCAATGCTGATTTCGACATAGGGTGCCTAGGGGTAAGGTGGCACTGGAGCCATTTAATTTAATGTATGTCAGATTTATCCACAAGGCATTGATATAGCTAAACAAAAAGGATACAGTCTAAAGAACAAGTACAGTGAAATACTTCCATGGTGCCTCAGTTTTGTTTTTCTGCATAATAATTTTGCTATAAGTGGAGGTTCACTAGGGGCTTGATCTAAATCCCATTGAAGGCTTTGGGTCCTGGTCACAAGAACCACATTATGGCTGGCACTGCTTGGCTCCTTTGTAGAGAAACCAAAGTCGGACTAAATTCACAGACTAATACAAATCTCTGTCTTCTGTGCAGCCTTCCTATTTTTGGCTCCTTTTTTTCTGCTGTTCCATTGCTTCAAGTCAGAAACATCCATCGTATTTCTGACTCAATTGGAGCAAGTAAAGAAATGAAAGACTGGTTGAGCTCCTTCCCATGCAGCCACTCGACTCCTGATTTCCCTCCTTTCTATGGTTCAGCTCTAGCATCTCCATGGTTTGCAGCAAGAACTTGAAATTTGGTACAAAGATAATCCTAAAGTTAGAGAGGAACACATGGCTGTCTCTGTGAAAATCCAGCCAGATTTGGCCAAGTTTATTGGAAAAATTGCCTCTTGCATTTTGGAACATGGTAGATGATTTGTTCCAGTTGCATATGACAGATTTAACAGGGTTTTTTTCTTTTTAAATCAAACCTAGGAAATTATATTAAAACAAACCGTGATTTATTTTCTGGGACCATCTTTAGTTGAAACCATGAAAACCCATACAGGGTTGTTTTTGTACTGTTTTTTGTGTGGATGCAAACTGAGCCCAGGGTAGCTTGACATTTTGTGAATTTCAGCAAACATTTTAACAATCCAGGGCTCAGTTTCAAATTTCTGATGAAACACCAAATCAGGCAACTTTCATGTGGTTTTATATTTCCCATCTCTAATATCAACTGGAGGTTTTGTCCTGATCTGGATTTGGATATGATTTAAAATAGGGTTAAGAGTTTGGATGTGAGGTCAAATTAAGATTAGAGTTCAGGATCAGATTACGGGATGCCAAAATCTTGCAAACTGTTATATGGGGGAGGCAGTGTGACCTAGTGGATAGAACATTAGTCTGGGACTCAGGATGCCAGGCTCTGACACTGGCCTGCTGGGTGACCTTGGTCAAGTCACTTTTCGTTTCTCTATGCCTCAGTCTCCCCATCTGTAAAATGGGGGTATTGATGCTGACCGCCTTTGTAAGCTGCTTTAAGATATACTAATGAAATGCACTGTGTAAGAGATGGGTATTATTATCATCATCATCATCATCTTCATCATCATTAGGAGATTTCAACCTAAAATGGCAGCTGCTTCATGATATCAACTGTTTTAATGAGATTCCTGCCATCTGAAATGTTGGAAATCTAGCATGATCAGCTGTTCTTGTGAGATTTCCACTATCTAGCTTTAAATCTCATGTAAACAGCTGTTCTCATGAGTTCCAGCAATATCTATTTGAGAACAATAACAAAAAATCACTTCTGGTTTTCTATTCTGTTTGGAACCAAAATCATATAGGAACATTTGGATCTAGGAATTTGATTTCTTTCCCCATCTGCCCTAAAATTCAAAGAGAGTTGGATAAAAAGTTCAGATTTTGGCGAATCTAACACTGTGGAATCTGGGGGTTTGCTTTGTTCCTTTGATCCAGAATAATAAATTGGCCCGTGTTCATGTTCATTCAAAACATGGGCCTAGGTTTGAAACTTTTGATACACTTGCAATGAAGCCTGAAGACAGCTACATTGTTCTGGGTTTCATTACAACCATTTCACAGTGCTCTAATGTAGAGTCATCCAGAGACAGAATGGCCAGGTCCTGAATAAAGGTTTATGAGGAAGCAAATTATGTGACAAGCTCTATTACCATTTGTGTTTCTGCTTGCATTCAAATGCTCAGGAGCGAGTGGTGAGTGATAGAGTAAGAACATGTGGCTTCTAAAAGGAATGTTGTAGTTACATGGTAGTGCATCTTGCCAACATGACATTCTTATAACATTATCCCTTACAATTACTAGGGCAGCTGAATAAATAATGTGGATATTCCTTATAAAAACTTGCTTCAATGAAACTATAAATTCTGCAGAAATAATGGTACCCCTTTTCCAGGGGTTTGGAATAGGTTTCCTGAGCCTTTCAGTCAGCTTGTCTGTCTCAGGGAATTATTCTGGTGAAACTAATGGATGTTGGTGACAAAGTTTTCTCTACAGTTGGCCTGGAATGGCTCCCTAAGGAAACACAATTAAGGAACAACTTGGCCATTTTCAGCTGTGAGATGTTCCTCTTTTCTCAGAGCCTTTCAATAGGTTAAATCCTGGTTTTCTAATTATCTGGGTCAAATCAACATTTTGTGCCAGATCATCAGCTTCTGGGAATTGGTGAAGAACTATTGGAGTCAACGAGGCAAAGGTTTCCTACCTTATCAGTGTCAGCAGAAGTTGAACCAAGTTTTATAGCACAGGAAATTATTGATCATTTATTTTTTTTAAACAAAGATGAAAGATGCCACTTTTATATCAGCTGAGGATATCTCTGTTGTTTAGAGCCAGAGAGTTTAAAGCCAGAAGGGACCACCAGATCATCTAGTCTGGTCCCCTGTATAGCACAGGCCATGAACACCACCCAGCACCTGCATATTAAACCCATCAATGGAAGTGAGACCCAGTATTACAGCCCACAGGAGATTAGAATATTATATGCCAGGGGTCGGCAACGTTTGGCACGCGGCTCGCCAGGGTAAGCACCCTGACGGGACGGGCCAGTTTATTTACCTGCTGACACGGCAGGTTCGGCCGATCGCGGCCCACACTAGCCGTGGTTCGCCGTCCCGGGCCAATGGGGGTGGCGGGAAGCCACGGCCAGCACATCCCTCGCCCGCGCTGCTTCTCGCCGCCCCCATTGGCCCGGGATGGTGAACCGCGGCCAGTAGGGGCCGCGATCGGCCGAACCTGCCGCGTCAGCAGGTAAATAAACTGGCCCAGCCCGCCAGGGTGCTTACCCTGGCAAGCCGCGTGCCAACCGTTGCCGACCCCTGTTATATGCCATAGGCAGAGAATAGGAATGACCAAGGCGCATCAGTGCCTAAGGCCCCTGCAATGGCAGGGAAATGATTAAAGGAGATATACCCAGATAATCTGAGCAAGTAACCCGCACTCACACGCTGCAGAGGAAGGCAAAAAGCCCCAAAGGTCATTACCAGTCTGACCCAGGGGAAAATTCCTTCCTGATCCCACATGTGGTGAACAATTTGCAATAAAGCTCCATCTCATCTCCATGTTTCCTGCCACTGTGGAGGTAATTGGGAACATGCTGAGATGCTTGACAGCCAGGTATCACACAAGCTTTATCTGAATGTTTCATCTGCAAAATTGGACTGGAAATCTAGTGATGATTTCCAACACTTCCTGTTTCTGATTGGGCTGCGGATTCCCCAAGTACAGTTTTTCTCATGGTGTTTTGACACATTCACTTCCTGGTCAGGTGAAAACCAGATTATGAAGAATGAAAAATAAATAATAATAATAAAAAGCAACTTGAACATTTTCAAATCTGCTCAAAGAGTCTAATTCTGATTCACTTGGGTCAGTTCTTTTTTTAACCCCATAAGTTTGGCCACACCTAGTTAATGATTTGTATTTGAAATCAACTTAGAGTCACACAGACCATGATTTTGAGTGGTGCTGAGCACTTGCAACTCCCATTTATTTCCATGGAGATGAAAGTCCTCAGCGCTTCTTAGGATCAGGCCAATATGTTGTGTCAATTAAGGAAGACCAATAAGATGAATAATCTTCATTTACTCTCAGCTCTCAAGATATTCCGTGTAGCTGTCATTTCCAGATGGTTTTTGGTTGAAGGTACTATTATGTATACATAAAATAGACAAAGTATACATTACTAACAGATAGTGGCATGTGGTTACACTGGTCTACAATTTTTGAGAAGTCGTCTGCTTCAGAGATAAAATGTGCTATTTATTATGTATTTTGATGTGCTGAATTCAAATATGACAATTAAAACAACTGATTGGCTACTGTTTCTAAGATATTTAAGTTTTTACATTTTATGTCTATGTATATTGTGTAGATAGTAGAGTTTTAATCATAAATTGTAAACCTAGGTCTTTTCATGTGTTTATGGTTGCTTTACATGATAATATTTCACCTGTCCTGTTTATGTAACACTTTAAAAATCAGCAAAAGGGTTATATAAATACAATTTATTATGAAACAAAAGGCAAAAAACTATTCTGTACATAGTTTAGTCCTATTCAGTGTCTACTCGGCGCTTCTTGGCTTGTCTCTTGTATTCATTCAATGGAGCATCTCTTGTCACTGTCCAGCAATAGTCTGCAAGCATTGATGGGCTCCATTTGCCCTGATAGCGTTTCTCCATTGTTGCAATGTCCTGGTGAAATCGCTCGCCGTGCTCGTCGCTCACTGCTCCGCAGTTCGGTGGAAAAAAATCTAGATGAGAGTGCAAAAAATGGATCTTTAGTGACATGTTGCAACCAAGGCTTTTGTATGCCTTGAGGAGGTTTTCCACCAACAACCTGTAGTTGTCTGCCTTGTTGTTTCCGAGAAAATTTATTGCCACTAACTGGAAGGCTTTCCATGCCGTCTTTTCCTTGCCACGCAGTGCATGGTCTAATGCATCATCTCGAAGAAGTTCACGAATCTGAGGACCAACAAAGACACCTTCCTTTATCTTAGCTTCACTTAACCTTGGAAATTTTCCATGGAGGTACTTGAAAGCTGCTTGTGTTTTGTCAATGGCCTTGACAAAGTTCTTCATCAAACCCAGCTTGATGTGTAAGGGTGGTAACAAAATCTTCCTTGATTCAACAAGTGGTGGATGCTGAACACTTTTCCTCCCAGGCTCCAATGACTGTCGGAGTGGCCAATCTTTCTTGATGTAGTGGGAATCTCTTGCACGACTATCCCATTCGCAGAGAAAACAGCAGTACTTTGTGTATCCAGTCTGCAGACCAAGCAAGAGAGCAACAACCTTCAAATCGCCACAAAGCTGCCACTGATGTTGGTCATAGTTTATGCACCTCAAAAGTTGTTTCATGTTGTCATAGGTTTCCTTCATATGGACTGCATGACCAACTGGAATTGATGGCAAAACATTGCCATTATGCAGTAAAACAGCTTTAAGACCCGTCTTTGATGAATCAATGAACAGTCTCCACTCATCTGGATCGTGAACGATGTTGAGGGCTGCCATCACACCATCGATGTTGTTGCAGGCTACAAGATCACCTTCCATGAAGAAGAATGGGACAAGATCCTTTTGACGGTCACGGAACATGGAAACCCTAACATCACCTGCCAGGAGATTCCACTGCTGTAGTCTGGAGCCCAACAGCTCTGCCTTACTCTTGGGTAGTTCCAAATCCCTGACAAGGTCATTCAGTTCACCTTGTGTTATGAGGTGTGGTTCAGAGGAGGAGGATGGGAGAAAATGTGGGTCCTGTGACATTGATGGTTCAGGACCAGAAGTTTCATCATCTTCCTCTTCCTGGTCTGACTCAAGTGAGAATGATTCTGGTGCATCAGGAACCGGCAGTCCTTCTCCGTGGGGTACTGGGCGTATAGCTGATGGAATGTTTGGATAATGCACAGTCCACTTTTTCTTCTTTGACACACCTTTCCCAACTGGAGGCACCATGCAGAAGTAACAATTGCTGGTATGATCTGTTGGCTCTCTCCAAATCATTGGCACTGCAAAAGGCATAGATTTCCTTTTCCTGTTCAACCACTGGCGAAGATTTGTTGCACAAGTGTTGCAGCATATGTGTGGGGCCCACCTCTTGTCCTGATCTCCAATTGTGCAGCCAAAATAAAGGTGATAGGCTTTCTTAACCATAGTGGTTATACTGCGCTTTTGTGATGCAAAAGTCACTTCACCACTAACATAGCAGAAGTTATCTGCACTGTTCACACAAGTACGAGGCATCTCTGCTCACTTTGGCTAAACAGAAATGTGTCCCTTTGCAAAATCAAACACTGACAAATAAGAGAGCACGACACTGTATGATTTCTAGAGCAGATATAGGGCAATTTGTTCAGCAGAGTGATGTAAGCTTCGTTATGATTGCATCTTCCATGACTTCTAGGAATAACATGATGCAATTCATATCATGTATGACGCAATACCAGCTTCAGATTGCATCATTCATTGTTTTGCCTAAAAAGCAAGTACTGTCCAAACCCAGTCATAGATTTATTCATAGATCCAGTCAAAGATGTATTTTAGTCATTTCTGGTTTAAATTGAGATCCCTTCCCTTTATAACTCACTTATCCTCCGCCATTCCCAAGTCAAGGGTCGTATATACTGACCCAATAGCATATCTTGAAAACTAGAGCCAATCAACAATTTAAAGCATCATTTTCGTTCTCAGTGACCCAGAATTAGTAAAGTTTGACTACATTTATTTCAGAAGCATTTTGGCTGTAGAGCAGTGTATCAGCGTAGTGAACTCATTATGAGCATCATCCAAAGCCCATTGGAATTAATAGAAAGATTCCCACTAATTTAATGGGACTAGATCAAGGCCTATAGATAGATATTATTGTTGCGGTTTTCAAAAAGCTGGAAACAAAGTTGACACTAAAAGAATGTTTAAAATGCAGTCCCCATACTTCCAGGAGAGCTAGTTTATTCAGAACACAAACCTTTCTTGCCAGGGTGACACTGGATGTTAATATATGATAGTACATAAAGGAATACAAGCATCATATATCCTACTTCTTTAGTCCATATCTGGAGTAATTACCAACTCTATAGCATCTGTAATTTGATTTAGGACTACTGTGCTATTACATCTTTGTCTGCACAATTTGGAAAAGGACATAACCCTCCTCCCCCAGAATAAAAGTCCTATTTGTAATTTGAGTGAATGTGGGCCACCATGAACTGTCAAGGTCAGGCTCTCTCTGCCTCTTTAATGCTGCCTTATTAAGATGATTATTGCCAGTGTAGTAAAATGAGACCAACATGCAACATAGGTGGGAGAAAAGGATGGTGGGACTGAGAACTGAGCAGCCTGGGAAAAGCCTCCAGCGCAGCAAGTCTCAAGATTCATTAGCCTTTACAACAATGGCATTTTCTGGATTGTCAGGCAAAGAATGTTCAGAAGGTCCTCTGTGTCTATCTGCAGAAGCCAAAGGATTACAGTCAGTGGTCAAATTAAAGAATTAATGGCATCAAAACCCTCAGCTACTTGTGGATATATGAGCACAGCTGTTTGTTCTTTAGCCCATTTTGCTACTCTCGCCCCTTGTCCTCCTAAGACATCCCTTTGAACATAGCAGGAAGGGTTCAGGCAGACTCATTGAGCTCCCAGAATACAAACCCCATAGGAAACGGTGCAGTGCTCAACTTTATTTGACAGGTTTCAGAGTAGCAGCCATGTTAGTCTGTAGCCGCAAAAAGAACAGGAGTACTTGTGGCACCTTAGAGACTAACAAATTTATTAGAGCATAAGCTTTCGTGGGCTACAGCCCACTTCTTCGGATGCGTATAGAATGGAACATATATTGAGGAGATATATATACACACATACAGAGAGCATGAACAGGCAGGAGTTGTAAGACTTATATGTTGTATATGTTCCATTCTATATGCATCCGAAGAAGTGGGCTGTAGCCCACGAAAGTTTATGCTTTAATAAATTTGTTAGTCTCTAAGGTGCCACAAGTACTCCTGAACTTTATTTGACTTATAAGGACTCATATCTGAGTCAAGAAATGCTGACAATCATCTCATCATTTTCTGACTAAGTTGTGAGTTCTTGAATGTCAAATAAAGAGGAGAGCTTGGACAATATTTAGAGTGTGGTGAAATTACCTAGGAGAGGCACGGATTCTTATTATTTGTATTACACTAGTGCCTATATGTCCCATCCAAAATCAGAGCCCCATTGTGCTAAGTATTGCTCAGACATAGAATAAGGGACAGTCCCTCTCTTAAAGAACTGAAGAGCTAAATGGCTTTGACTTGCATTATGAATGATCTGAACAACTCTGCCTAACAATTTTTTTAGCTCTAATTTCTGTGACTCTCTGATTCTTTAGACTCTAGGACACTCCCCAAACTGACATAAATGTATGTCTTTCTGACTGCAGCCTCCAGTACCTGACAAGTAAACATGGACACCATATGAACTGATATAAGTAACCTGGAGTTCAAATAAATTCTATGTACTATTTAAAAGGCAACTAGGAGATCTGTTGTTATTACTAATCTTTGTTCTATTGAGATGGGTCCAAAGGTGTCTGGCACCTATTGCTGGCCTCACCATGTTTTTGGCTAAAAGCTAATTGACATTCTCCTCTGGTCAGATTTAGATGTCTTTACAGGGTTCTCAAACTTCATTGCACCGTGACCCCTTCTGACAACAAAAATTACACCTCTACCTTGATATAACGCGACCCGATATAACATGAATTCGGATATAACATGGTAAAGCAGTGCTCCGGGGGGGCGGGACTGCGCACTCCGGTGGATCAAAGCAAGTTTGATATAACGCGGTTTCACCTATAACGCGGTAAGATTTTTTGGCTCCCGAGGACAGTGTTATATCGAGGTAGAGGTGTACTACATGACCCCAGGAGGAGGGACCGAAACCTGAGCCCGCCCGAGCCCCACCACCCCGGGTAGGGGGCCAGAGCCAAAACCCAAATGCTTCAGCCCCAGACAGGGGCCCTGTAACCTGAGCCCCGCCATCCATGGCTGATGCCCTCAGGCTTCAGCCCTGCGTGGTGGGGCTCAGGATTTGACTTTGGCTCCAAGCCCCAGAAAGTCTAAGCCAGCCCTGGCAACCCCATTAAAATGGGGTCACGACCCCCTTTGGGGTCCCAACCCACAGTTTGAGAATCACTGCTCTAGTACATCTTGAACCTTGAGACCATCCACAGTACACCCTATGCACAAAGTATATCTCTTGACTAGATTCTTTGTATTTTATTCTATCCAACCCAGTGGTTAACAAGGCTTATTAGTTTTGTCTGAACACTTGGAAAGTGTTAATGTCATGCTGAAGGTGATTTCTGTACTAAATTCCAATTGAACAGAACTGCTGTGGAAACATTTGTAAGGAGTTAATATGTGCCCTACTCAAATAAAACATTAACTATTAGCCAGCTCAGTTCTTCGGCAGGCCAATAAACCCAATAAAAATGCTTTCTCCCCTTCCCCGGACCACGATGTTCAGATACCATTGTGAAGGTGATGCTGTGCCTACTGTAAAAAAAAAAAGAGAGAGAGAGGATTATACAAAACTGAGATCCAGACCAAAGTATATGGTAAATGCTACCATCATCAATGAGGTTTCATTTAATCACTGATTCCCAACTAAAAGAAAAATCAGGAAAATCTTGTATCACAGGAGCCCTGGCCTCTCATGTTATGTTACCCAACAATCCAGAAGGTAATAGCTCTCTGTCCATGAGCCTGACCCAATGCTCGCTGAAGTCAATGGAAAAGCTCTCACTGTCTTCAATGGACATTGGACCAGGCCCTATATTTATCAGAACAGAGGCTCCCAGGTCCTTCAGAGATGGGTGAGGGGCAGATTAACAGATTATGTTAGGGACAAGGCAAATGCTGTCTGAATTCTCTCCCTGGCAAGTTGTTGATAGTTTTGGGATCTGAGCACATTTTCGTTAAGCAGCTCACTACCAGGATGGTCAGTCCCTGCTCCTCTTCTCTAGGCTAGGACTCACTTTATACTAATTCCTGCATGGAGAAGATGTTCCTCATTTTTGAAAGAATAGTATACTTTTCTCAGATGGAGACATTTCAGGTCTCTACACACCGTTATTCAATTGTCAGATGAACATAGGTTCATAGATTTTCAGGCCAGAAGGGACCAGTGTGATCATTTAGTCTGAGCTCAAGAATAGCACAGGACAAAGAATTTCACTTTGCAATTCCTGCATCAAGCCCATAACCTGCTACTGTGATCATCTCTCTTTGGTCAATTTTTTCTCCCCAATCATTATCTGTCAGTTATTCAGTCAATGCAAGCTAATAAATTGTAGGTCTCCCAATAGCATTTCCAGTGCATAATGAAGAACTGTCTACATGTTGTATTCTTGTCAGACAAAGGGGCAAGGAATTTTGTCTGGCAAACTTATTTTAACAAGGTGATTGTATTTATTAAAATACATCTGCCATGTCAGTGTTTTTGATCATTGATTGCTAAAATGATTTCACCAGGCTGTGCTTACATATACATCAATTTATTTAAAGGGCATATTGGTCTTGTCCTGCCTAGTCTTTTACTAAAGTAAAATTAAATAATTTCTGAATTCAATTATTAATTCTCTCCATCTATAAACCATATTGACATTCAGTCTAGACATCATGTGGGGATTCACTTCATGAATATCAATAAACAGGTTGTAAGAAGAGTGGGGATATTAAATTATTTCAAAGCATTTGACAGTTGACAATTTTAATACAATAATTAAAAGTTCACAATCTGAAAAATAAGAGTTCAACATTTCTATATAGACAGTGGCTGCGGCTTTGGGTGGAGTAAATCAGCATTGCTCTGTTGACTTCAATGGAGCCATTCTGATTTACATCAGCTCTGAATAACACCCTACAGCACCTTTTCATAATAAGGGAACAGTGGCTTTGCCTGGAGGTTGCTTCAGGAGCTGGCTTAACCTTCCTTTATGCTCAGCTTGGCATTAACTTTTCATCGAGTCATGTCAGCTGAGAGGGGGAAGAAACGAGTCTTTTGAAAAAGCAAATTCTGTCTTACATGAGGCCTTCCTTCATAAAGGAAATTGGAGATAACTCCGTGCTGATGATCTGGCTCCCCACTGAAGCAGGAACGTAGAAAGGGACGAGTCAGAGGGCAAACGAAAAATTCACAGCAGAATCCTGCTCCCCTCGCCCCGAAATGTAGCATTTGTAAAACCTCCCCTCTGTAGAAATCCATCATCCTGAAAACGAATCATGTAAGACAGCAGATTCTTTTTAGGCATTTGTCTTAGCGATGACCTTGTTCAAGAAAATAGAACAATTGACCATGTTATAAGAATTCTTTTAAATTGCTTGTTGAGATGAGTTGAACCTACTGTTGATATTCCATGTGATATGATGAAGGGGTGATCGAAAGAATGTTATGTAATAGTTTGTGTTCTTAAAAATAAAGGTAATACAATAAATATAATGGGTTATTAACACGGGAGAGATCAGCAATACAATATTGGAAATAATTTATATCTTAGTCTCTGCTATTAAAACACCACTATTTTTGGAATAAACTGCAATTTATTCATATAAAAGGGCTGGCAGTTTTGTCAATATTTGATCTTTCCCCTACTCCCACTTCTTAAATTATTGAGAAAAGGTCAATAATGTTGCTTCAGGATACACAAAGGGATTAGACGTCTGTATGGATAACAAGAATATCCAGCATTATAACAGTTAACGCTATCCTAAATTTTGGAAGAGAGATTAAACCTCATGTTTCAAGTTAAGCCAATCTCTAATGACTAGGGATTAGGAGATTTCTTGCACCTTTCTTTGAAGCATCTGACATGGCCACATGTTGGCAACAGGATATTGAGCTAGATGACCTGAGTCTGATCCAGGCTGGCACTCCTGTGCTTCTGTGTTCTTTAAGGGATGATGAGTGCGAGAAAGGTGGAAGAGAATTTCCTAGTGAACAATAATTTAAATGAATTTTGGTTGATGCGGTGGTACCATTCGTGTTACAGTGACCTTCTCAAATAACAGCATGATAATAACGCTAGTTAGTAGCTCAGTATCTTATGGCAGATGAACGACTTGTCCATTATCCTATCTGACTGCTTCTATTAGCAGCCACTCGTATTGCCAGTAATTTGTGAAAAATCCAGTAACCAGTTAGAGATATAGAGAAAAATCTCTCTCTCTCCCCTATGGTATTCCTAATGTGCCTTTGGTATCACAGTGGTATCTGAGCACCAGCATTAAGCCTCACTCTGAGCCAAACACCACTAATTTTGGTGGCATAGGGATTAGATCCAAATGTCATGGCTAGCCCTCTCCTAAGAGTGGAAATGATAGATCTCATGTAACTATTGGACATGGCACTTGTGAAGGCATAGGAGATCACCCCAGCTTGCCCCTCTGTGGTCAGGCACAGCACTGCAGGTGAGTCCTGCCTCAATTTCCCTCCACCCAGAGTATAAACAAGTCCAGACCAGGTTTGGGTATTAAAGAATATCCTCTGTGGAGGGACTCCTTTATTTAACAGAAAGATGAACACAGGTATACACAACATTTTTCTATCTCAGCTTCCTGGCTGAGGGGTTCAGTCTGTCACCTCTCTTGAGTATTTGTCTCCAGCCAGGATCTTCTTCTGGTTGCTCTCGCCTCAGGTCTGCGGATGCTGCTGGGGTGGAGTCTTCCTCTGATGTTAGAGGCTATGGAGGTCTCCCAAGGGCCACTCCAAAATACCAGGCTGGGCTCTCTGGGCTGTCTGCCCACCATGACTCTCACAGGTGAGTGAGGAGCCCCGGTGGGCCAGCCTATACTCTACCTTGGTCCCGAGGCCCACCGGGGATATCAGTTGGCGGCTCCTTCACGGGGCCGTGAGCACCGGCATGTGCTTGGTGCTGTTCACCCCCGTCCTGGACACCTGCCCCTTCTGCGGCGTGAGGGAGACCTTGGCGCACATTTACTTGGAGTGCGCCAGGTTGCAGCCCCTATTCTGACTCCTCTTAGATATCCTGTTACGTTTTTGGTTGCACTTTTGCCCTCACCTCCTTATCTATGCACTCCCCATCCGTGGCCCCACAAAGTCACAGGACCTCCTGGTCAACCTCCTCCTAGCCCTGGCCAAAATGGCCATCTATAAAACCAGGGAGAAGAGGTTGGCCGACGGGGTCTCCTGTGACTGTGGGGCCTGTTTCTGATACTCCGTCCGCTCACGCATCTGGGCAGAGTTCCTCTGGGCGGCATCTGCTGGCTCCCTTGACGCCTTCGAGGAGCAGTGGGCGCTGTCCGGGGTTCTCTGCTCGGTGTCCCCGTCAGGTTCGCTTCATTTGACCCTTTGACTTCACTCCCGTCCCTGTTACCTCATTAGTTGTCCCCCGGAATCATTTGGTTTCCAGGCCCTGTGGATCCTCCCCTTAGGCTGGGGGAGGTCCTTTAGCAGTCATCTCAATAGGATGACTCTCACAGAAGAATCCTTCCCTTTCCTGAAGTATTTCTTCCAGCTTCCCGGCCTGGTAGGCTCCCCAGGGAGCTCTCAGTTTCTAGAGTCCCCCTTTAGGCTCTCTGCCCTAGGAGTTTGCCTTTCGCTGAACCCACACTCCCTGCCCTGGGAGCACAGATTCTGCCCAGCTCAATCTTCCTGCCGTGGAAGCATTGCTTCTGCCTAATTCAGTCTCTCTATCCTAGGAGTTCAGCTTGGGAGCTCCCCTGTTCTGAAGCTTCCTTCATTCTCAGGAGTCCCTGTCTAACTGAGGTTCTTAGCTTTTTGTTGCACCCAGGTGCTTCCCTGCCTAATTAACTGCCTCCCAGATACTCAGTGAGTTAACTACTCCACGGTGTACCTGAGTTGCTTCATTCCCCTTTGTGGAGACTAAAGGCTTGTCTACACTACTGCGCGGGGTCGATCCAAGATACACAACTTCAGCTACGTGAATAGCACAGCTGAAGTTGACGTACTTAGATCTACTTACTGTGGAGTCTTCACTGCGGTAAGTCGACACCTGACCCTCTCCCGTTGACTCCGCTTGCACTTCTCGTTCTGGTGGAGTACCGGAGTCGACGGGAGAGCACTCAGCGGTCGATTTATCACGTCTAGTATAGACACAATAAATCGACCCCTGCTGGATCGATCACTGCCCACCAATCTGGCGGGTAGTGTAGACAAGCCCCAGGACCTGGTCTACACTACAGAGTTAGGTCGATGTAAGATCAACTGTATTACTAATATTGTCTGTTGGCTGTCATTCTTGTCAATTTCACTGCTCCATGCTGGAGTCATGAAATGGACAAGAAAGCCAGGCTCTCACTGGGGTGGATGGAGCTCCAGCTAGAGCCTGGCTGACCCCCAGCTCCCCACTCCCAGATGGGCTGCACCTGCCCTACTCCCCGCTAGGAGTCTGGCTGCACCCTGGGTCCCGTTTCCCTGCTCCCAGCCCAGCTGCTGCCTGGGCTCCCTGCTCCAAGCTGAGATGTGCCCACCCAACTCCCCGCTCCTAGATGGGCTGCTGCCTGGGCTCCTGGCTTCCCTTAGGGAGCCTGGGTGCTGCCCAAAGGCTCCCAGCTCCCAGCTCCCCGCTCCCTGCTGGGAGCCCATCTGCACCAAGGCTCCTGGCTCCTGCTAGGGTCCGGTGCAGAGTTCCCTGCTGAGAGCTGGGGGGGGAGAGGGGGCAGCCGGGCTCCTGGCAGGGACTGCATGCGGAGCTGAGAGCCTGGGCTCTCAGCCCCCCACATTGCCCCTCTGAAGTCGGTGTAAGTGCTCCAGGTGAGGACGTGCACTCCTGACAGGAGGAGGGTAGTGTGCACATCACCACCAGAGTAGTTACTGCAGTGGTTGTAAGCTGGCCTAACATAGGTCGATTTAAGTGTCTAGTGTAGATACACCCTATAAGAGATAAGTTGGGCTCCTGAACCCTTAAGGACTGTAAAGAGGCTAAGACCTTCTGGAATGAACTCTACTCTGGAATCCTGGGAGGAATCTTGTTGCCCCTAGCCAGAGTAACATCAAGAAGGAATGCAATGCTTGCTGGCGTTTTTGTATTGCGAACTAGAGTAATTGAACTGTTTTGAGACTGCATTAAAGCTATTGCTTTGAGGAGTCTACTGGAAAAGATGCTATGGACACCTTTGCACTGCAAGTTATAAATTGCCAAAATACTTTGAAAGAAAGGCTTTTCATTGGTTTGGTTTGTTCTGTATCTATCCTTTTCTTTGTTTTTCTGTTGTCCCTTATGTGCCAAGGCTAAAGGATGACAGCCTACCATGCATCATAGCTAACAACGCTCACCATCTGCCTTCTGCCTGACAGTAAAGAGGAGTCTCTTTCTCCCCTTTTCCTGTCTTCTTGTCTGTCTGAATTTGTTAATGTTTAGTACTGGGAAACCTGATTTGACCAAAGTAGCAGCTTTGTAAGTCAGCTGGTCTTTTCATTTTTGTTTGTTTGGTATAACTCAGTTCATTCTTTCTATTGGATAACATACGGGTTAAAACTGGTTTTCTAACTTGCCATTTTCTTTGTGTTTTTGATATAATAAAGATAGAAGGTTTATTACTATGTGTGGTTATTAAGTATTTAACCCTTCAATGATGAGAAAAGACACTAATAATTTCAGTTTCAGCCATGGGGTATAATTGATATGATTTTAATCCTAAAACAGTGATCTTTTAATAACAGGCAGAAACAAACCGTCAGTTCTGAGCTCACCCCAACCATAGGGGTAGCTCAAATCCAGATTCAAACTTGAGCTCAGACTTGTCTCTGCTGTTAAGTCATCTAGTCCACCTTCCCTACAATATGCTGTCTATTGCTTTGTTCAGTCTAGTCTATCAGATTCATAACCAAATTGTGCATAATTTGATAATATAGACCCTGATTCAGCAAGGTACTTAACCGCATGCCTAACTTTAAGCATGTGAGTAGTCAATGGGACCTTCCTGTCCTTATTAGACATGTGCTGAAGTGGAGCCATAATTCCTAGACGTAGCTTTGAGTGCATGTTCTTTGAATATGGATCACTGTCTTGAGTGGAAAGAATACAAGGCAAATGTAGGTTTGCAGCGTCTGATAGCATGGATCTTTCCATGTGGAATACCACTGATGGGCCAGTACAGGATTTCCCATCCTTTGCTACAGTATTCTTCCATCAAAGAACCTATGGCTTCCATAATCCTAACATATGCACTGAAGACATTTTAGTTGGCTGGATAAGGTATGCTCCTTTTCCAAAAAGGGACCCTGGCAACTCCGGCCAGCACTGCTGACGGGGTTATTAAAAGTCCGGTCGGCAGTGCTGCAGGGCTAAGGCAGGATAGTCCCTACCTGTCCTGGCTCTGCGCTGCGCCCTGGAAATGGCAGCAGGTCCGGCTCCTAGGCGGGGGGGCCACAGGGCTCCGCACGCTGCCCCTGCCTTGAGCATCGGCTCCATACTCCCATTGGCCAGAAACCATAGCCAATGGGAGCTGCGGGGGCGGTGCCTGCGGGCAAGAGCAGCACGCAAAGCTGCCTGACGCACCTCTGCCTAGGAGACAGAGCTGCTGGCCACTTCCGGGGTGCAGCATGGAGCCAGGGCAGGCAGGAAGCCTGCTTTAGCCTCCCCGCCGCACCGTTGACCGGGAGCTGCCGGAGGTAAGTCTATACCCCAACCCTGAGCCCCAACCTTCTGCCCCAGTCGTGAGCCCCCCCCCCCAAACCCAGAGCCCCCTCCTGTACCCCAAACCCCTTGTCCTCGGCCCCACCCCAGACCCTGCACCCCCAGATGGAGCCCTCACCCTCTGCACCCCAGCCCCCTGACCCAGCCTGGAGCCTCCTACCGCATGCTGAAGCCCTCATTTCTGGCCCCACCACAGAGCCTGCACCCCCAGTTAGAGCCCTCCTGCACCCAAACCTCCTGCCCCAGCCCAGTGAAAGTAAGTGAGGGTGGGGGAGAGTGAGCCACCGAGGAAGGGGGCCGGGGGGCAGGGCCATGGGAAAGGGGTGGGGCAGGGGGAGTGGCCTTGAGGAAGGGACAGGACTAGGGTGTTCTGTTTTGTGCGATTAGAAAGTTGGCAGCCCTATCCCATGGCTCTTTTCTGTTCTGGGTGAATACTGTTATTATAGTGCATATATGCTCCTGGTCTCTTGGATTAGGGAATTTTTATGAATGAGAAGGCATTGTAGGCCTGCTTTTAAAAAGTGTACCTGCTGGTTGGTGTGGGGCTATTCTGTGTATGCATTAAAGTCATTTGGCTTCTGAGGGCATTTGTGCACATGAGGGTAAGTAGGGTATTGATGCATGCAAATCAGGATCAATGTCTGTGCAAACTGGGTATTAGATTCATAACGGGCCATTGCTACTTGCAAATACTCAGTTTGTGTGCATTGGTGGTAATTGTGCATGCATATTTGAAAAGTAGGATCTGCTAGACATCCTGATGTTTTGATGTTTTAATAAGTTTTGTATAACCCCTTAGGCATGATTTCTACACTCTGTTTTATTATACAAGATAATAACACTGTCCGTTTTACACATAGAAAATCCTTCGCCACAAAACTTGCATTTTGTTTAAACAAGGCCAATAATAATTGTGTAATGCATCTTGTGCAGTCAGATTGTCATGCTCTCTACGCTGCCACAGACAATGTCTTGGGAATCTTTATGTCTGTGATTGGCTGCTGTAGCTCACTAGCAGGGACTGAAATGTCTCATTCGGCTGACTGCTGGCGGGTGAGCATTGAGTGTTCAACATATCTGGGGAAGGACCTCTCCTGTGATACCACTACTCACAATCCCTCTCCTTCCTGGTCCTTATTTTCTCTCCCTTTGAAATAAGGGCCAGATTCTCAGCTGTTGTAAATCAAACCATCTCCGCTGAGGCCACTGGCACCAGCGCTATGCTGGGGATCAGGCTCATAGAGTTTGTAAACTTTATGTTCAGAAGAAGAATGACTTGTGAAAATTCAGGGGGCAGTGAGGAGTTACTAGTTTGTGGGCTGGTTTGTATGAACAGAGGAGAATTTACATGCTCTGCTTCTTTTCCATTCCTTCTTAGGAGTCCCAGCTCTTGCTCTTTGCCTATGATACTTTGCAGGACATTCCTGAAATATCAGATGATGAGGCCCTTCTCCTTTACTACAGCAGCCTTATACCTACAGAATAAAACCCTGTATGTGCAGATGCAAAATCCTTATGAGAGTACAGATTCTGCAGGCGCTGATTTCTTTTGTTTCACTTCTCTGGCTATTTAATAAAAGTGTAAAATTGATCCAAATACCTTCCAAATTACCTGGCCCAAGAGAGAGATCTTATTATTTTTACCATATGTTAGATTCCTTACCTTCATACACACCCTGAATATCATTTTGTGGTGTTCAGAGGGGGAGAATTTATGTGTGAAATCTGAAGACATACATCTGGATCAATTGCAAAGATGGCACCCAATACTTTTATTGTGGTGCACCCCCATGTCTTGGAACTAGGCAGTCTTTGCCTACCACATTCCTGTTCCCAGTGCACTTTACAGAACCGTGAGTCATGTGCCAGTACCTGTTCCAGAATGAGGAAACTGGGGCAACCCTTTGTGTACTTGGCAAAATCATTCTAGGATCAATAAACAGATCATCGGGTGTCAATTGATTGAGGGTAGTGGAGGATTAATCAGGAGAGGGAATGCTATCTAGTATCTAGTGGGGGGAAGGGGAGAGTTCTCCTTAGGTCTCAGCAAATCAGAAACCATTTTTATATCCTGCCTTGGTTTTGAACAAGAAAGTCAATCAGTGTAGGTAACCCTCCTGGATTAGATCCACCTGTAATTGGCAACATTACTTGGACAGGAAATACTTCCCTTAAAAAAAAAAAGGGAATGCTAAGCTTTTTAGTGCCTAAAGCACAGCATGTTAGCGTCTTGGTTCCAAGGGTGTGGTAGCCCATAAATGGGATTCCCATTATGGGAACCACCTACAGTTTCTGTGAGAATGCTGATCCTGCTCCTTGCTGATGCATTTGAGAATTAAAGAAGTCCAGCAGACTTGGAACTGTTTTCAGAAGGCGCATAGAACCCAAATACTAGAGGAGGGAGTTTATTCTCAAACCCCAAAGCCTCCCTGCTGGTACATCCTTAGGGTGCAGTTTGAATATGAACTACAAATCAGGCTCCCCGAGTATCCTCATCTTTTCAGCAAGATGCCCAGCACGAGGGAAGGAAATGCCAGATTTAAATAAAACCTTTCAAAGATGCATTTCACAATGTACTCATGCTGTCGAGTGTTTTTGTTACCTTTTGAACTTCCAGATTGTTCAGTTGCGGGCAATGGGGGCAGTTTCCCTAAAATAAACAGTGATGTCTTTACCCTTACTATTGAGATGGACGTGAGATAAATTTTACTTCACAATTAAAAAGTACAGTCTCTTAGCAGCAGGCAGGTCAGTGGACAAAAGATACAAAACCCGATGCCCACAGGATTCACTCAGAGATGTTCTGTTCTTTCTGAAGATGAAGCTAAATGTGAGATCAAGGGATCAGATCCCTGCTTGTACAATAACAGAAGGGGGACCTGAGCTGCCTCTCCTATTCTGGGGACTCCAGGGGCTGGTTTGGCCAACCCAACACATCCCCGATGTCTGTCTTGACTTGTGTCTTTATTGCAATGATCTCATGGGTCACGGCAGAGGCAAAAAAAATACCCTGGATGCTGATCTGCCCTGTCCTGCCTCTTATTTGCTCTGGAATTCCTCTTGTACCCAAGGCTCCTGCAAAGGTTGCCTTGAGTTGGTGTAGAGGGTATTCCCCAGAATGAAGGCTTATGCTTCCCCTTAGGTCCCTTGCCCCAGCCTCGCCGGTGCCAAGGAGCCTCAGGGCAAGGATGAAAAGGGCCAAGGTGCCATTTTATTTTTTCTAGAATAGGTGGCGGGAGATGCACCAAATTACCCAAAGGCGCTGGAGAAGAAAACAAGCTATGGTATTGGTCAGTTTATGAAGAGTCCATCTACAGTGCTAAAATGGCTGTCTTCATTATTTGCTGGGCACTCCCTGGTAAACAGATAGAGGGATCGTTCCCAATGGGTTCAAAATTATGCTGGTCGTGGCTCTCTTTAAATATGGTTTGATTCTGAATGTGACTGTGTAAAAGTGGCACCTCCTTACTCAGTGGATCTTCTCCCTCTGTGTGCGCAGTGCCACAACTGCTGACTCTAATGAGAGCTATGACTTTGTGCTGTATTTTAGTCCCCTTAGTACTGCAAAGCCAACATGGCTAAGAGGGAGATAACTAGTCTCTGTTGTGTTTGTTTATTTAAGTACTTACATAGCTCACATCACACACTATTCCTTCTCGCGCATCATCCACCGAATGGTTTGCTCTGTTGCAGACAGTTACATCTATGCAGCCACATAGCGCAGGCGTAATGGATGTCATCATCTGAAGCTAGCATGCATAAATTTGGCCTGTGGACTCTTTGTTGCTGGTGATGACACAGGAGAGGGAAAGAACCCAGATTGACTTTCAAAATGTACATCTTTTTGTCTGGCAAATGTAAAGCTTCAATCCCGCACAGCGCTTCAATGGAACTACTCGAATGGGTCATGTGTTTTGCAGGATAAACACCCTTGGAAATCAGCAATAAACTGGCCATATTTTTGAAAGTCAGTTGTTAGAGTGGAACTGCACTATTTTCGTTTGATCTTGCTCCTCCCGAATACACCAAGCTTTATGAAGCTTGCATGGCAAATTGCACATTAACTGCCCCGGGGAGTGTGGATTCTTCAGGCAGGCTCAGTAGCATAGCGCTTATGTTTCCTGCTCTGCTTTTCTGCTTGTTTTGGGAAGGGTAGGAATTTTTTAGGTACACTTTGTTCTCTATAGCTTGACGTTATACAAAAAGTACAAGACGTGAAGCCATGAAGTTGGCATCCACAAGGAACAAGCATTTCAAAATGTACGTGAGTAGAGTAGCTGTGGGGCTGTGAGTGTCTGATCACTCACACAGGTTTAAGGCCTTTAATGCCTGGATTGACGTAAGTTGCACTGGCTTTGCAAAGCTTTGTTTTCACACAATGTTGCTATGTAATGGCAAGGGCACAGAGAATGTTTTAGGACGAGGCTATTGCTTCAGCTTGCTTTCTGCTGACTCATAGCATTTGGCAAGAGAGGCAAAGTGAATCAGCAAGCTTGGTACTAAGGAACAATTGCGTTGGCTGTCAGATGCCAGTTCTTGATGTCTTTATTCCCTTAAACCAAAGTCTCCTCCAATACCACAAAACCATGGTTTACCAAATGTGATGGGACTGGGAACAGAAGGAAGTGTGCCTTGACTAGAGCAAGAAATAGACTCATTAAATATCAGTCTGTTCGCTAGGGGCAAAATTCTCTTGCCACATATCTGGAATTCAAATTGGAAATCATCTTCCTCCGGATGCTCCCATCTACCAGGCAAGGATGTACTCCTGCTGTGTGCAACATTTGCATTGCTGGGTGCAAAGTATCCCAAAAGGTGTGGATCGGTCTAAAGGAGAGGAAATATGGTATAGTGAATGGAACCAAGGGTCTACTTCTAGATTCCTTGGTATTGTTTATAATTGATTGAGAATTTTCTGTTAGAATGATTTTCCGACCCCCCAAGAATGCCATTTCCGCAAACTTGAAATTTTCCTTTAGAAAATTTTGATTTTGCTGAAAGTTTTCAATTTTCTACTGCAAACAGTATATAACAGGCTAAGAAATTTAGGGCACATTTGAATTATTAGGAGATACTTCTGATTTGCATGACTGTAGTATGCTAGGTGCTGTCTACACACATGACGATCGTCCCTGCCTCAAAGAGTTGACAAACTAAGAACATAGAAGCTGTGATTATTTTTAAAAGAGACTTCTGGCAGTGCTGCCTCCCCAGTCTGGCTTCGAGCTAGCCGCTGCCTTAGTTTCTCCCTCTTGTGCTTCCAAATAACTTTGACATAGGCCTTCATGTGTCAAGTCACACCACTTCTTGGGGTCTGGGTTTATTAACAAAGTTCAAAAGGAAACACAAGAACTCCCACCCAGTCTTCTTAATTGGTTCACAACCCTTGGTTCAGGATTCTTAGTCATGCCCCTGGTAAATCTTTTCTCTAGGAGACTTGCTTTTAACGCTCCAGCTAGCTGGCTCTTGCTCCTTGCAGGCTTGCACTCCCTAGGCCTCCTGCCTGGGAGATAGGGAGAGTGTCTGTGAAGAGCACTGCATGCAGCCCTCCTGTTCCTTTGTGTCCCTCTCTTCTCTGTTGAGCAGCAACTCCTAGGGCTTTCTACAAGTTTCCCTTTGATCCCCCTGGGATACCCCAAGCCTGAATTGGCCACATGAAACTACTCATGTTTTCCACTTCGGGAGGCAAGTGAAGTGTGTCACAGGTGGGGCTGGACCCATCTCACCTTAAAAGGCTAGATACCCTGTGACCTGAGCCAACAGCCTGATGCGATATTTTACAACTTTGGAAAGTAAATCTTGCATCTGGACCAGAGTAATGAAGCCATTTGTGAATAGGTGAAAGTGCATAATTGCATTATAGTACCAAGACTCACTTTAGGATCAAGGTCCTACAGTGGAGGAATACATGGATTTTTCCTAATACATCATTTTTGTTGCCTGTATAGTTTGACTGCACAATGATAGTGGGTATCTTTATGTAAATCTGAGAGGAACAACTTGTGTCAATGCAGAAGGAACAAGGTAATTGCCACAAGTTTGTTTTCTGTAGGATATGCTATGATGAAAGCTTGCTCTTTCTGCCCAAGAAATTAAGTCATTTACTATCCAAAATTAACTGGACTGCGCTTTAGAGATAAACAGTCTTTGTGTGTTTAAGAATCAAATAAGCTTGGAGGAAAATACGCTCATTACAACAAGTAGAATCGCAACAGCTATAATGTGTTTTATGTGTGTGGCCAGTTTGTCATATTACTGATTCTCTCCACTGTATTAGAAGATTTCATTATAGTTTGTTCGATAGTACATTGTGATTAAATTGTGGCATTCCTGAAAGGCTCAGCAGTGGGGTTATAGAGTGCTAAATTATGAAGGGCACAACGTGAAGTCTGAGAAAAGAAAATGAAGAAAAAATTACCATTTTTATTATAAATTAACAATGAGATGTTAAACATTTGCTCTGCCTAGAAAAGCTAATCAGACACACAGGGAGACATGTTAAATAGATATTAAGCAGACCTCAGACATGGAACCTGATTATACCAAGAACCCATCCTCCTTTTCTGGCAGTGAATTTAGATATCAAATGTAAATGAGACAATGCCAAATTTCCCATTGCCTCATAGTTTACAGCCTAGTTATTGTAAAAGGGATAATATTTTATTTAGATTTAAGATAATAGTCGCCTTTCCAAGGCTCTAGGTGCCCTAATATTCTTAATTATACAACAAACACAATTCTAAACATTTTTTTCCACAGGAAATAATGGTTATAGCCCTGTTTGGCAAGGTACCTCCTTTGCCTTGCTGGGCCCAGTGTTTCCCCCTCTAGGGGTGGAGGGTCTGGAGTAAATCAGTCCCACTTCAGAGAGCTTTTTTTCCTCTCTCGGGTTTTTAATTCTTCAATATTTACACAGTGGGCCTCAGAGTAGGCCCGAGGAGCACTCTTCAGCCAAACACAAAGAAACAAGCTCATATTACGAAAAAAAGGGAATATCTCTTCCTGCCCCTTGCTGGGATGTTGCCTTGTTATGCCAGGCTCAGGGTGCCAGCCCTTCCCCTCACAGTCTGTTAGTGGGGTTGCTTACCTGATGGAGAGGAGAGCAACCTTCCAGGCTGGAGAATCCTTTTCTCCCCCGCTGCATCTTGTCTCCCATCTCTCCTTCCTCTTGCTCACCAGAAAAGGGGAGTTTTAAAGGTCACAGACATCCCTTAATTGGACCAAGGTAGCCCTAGTTGACCAGAGGTAACCTCTTTTCAGCTCATGGGGAAAAGCGCCTTTACCATTCTAGGGCTGATATATCTGTCTTACACAGGAGCACTGCCAGCTTTTTTGCCGCCATAGGCGGTGGAAGGTCCTGCCCCCGAAATACCGCCCCCAACAGAGGCGGCGGAAGGTCCCGCCCCCGAAATACCGACGACGACCGGGGCGGCCGAAGATCCAGCCGCTGCGGTCGCCGCCCCCCAAATGTTAGTGCCCTAGGCGACCACCTAGGTCGCCTAATGGGTTGCGCTGGCCCTGGCTTTACATCACCCTCTGTCTGGTCTGACTTTGCCACACCCTGGTTCTGAAAACATTTATGCACATATTTAACCTGAAGCATGTGAGTACTTCTATTGACGTCAGTGGAGCTGCTCCCCTGCTTCACGTCAACCAACCTAATTTCCTTCTTTGAGAGGGTTACTGTCCTAACGGATGGGGGAAGCACTAGACATGATATATCTTGATATTTAGTGAGGCTTTTGACAGTCTCACATGTCAAACACCCCAGCTGCCCGTGCTATTGCACAGCACTCCTTCACCCATTTGCCGTGATGCCGCAACTCTTCAGGAAGTCAAGCGAATTGAGGAAAACGAACATCTCCCCATCCACCAGGACCTTGATAACATCCCTCACCAATTCTTGAAGTCGCACAAGCCCTTTTGGACCACCACACTTAACCTTTGACAATGCAACTTGAATCCTGACGAAGTTTGGAAAGCCGAACAGAGTTCACAAGAAGTTACAGACAAACGCCTCGTGAAAGACCTGACAAAGAAGATTCCTGGCTTCGATTTTCCACGAAACTTATGGGCAACACTAAACTGCATCAGCATAAACCATGGCAGATGTGGACACTTGATGCACAACTGGAAAATTAAAAACTCTCCACTGTGAAACTGTGGTCACCCAGAAAAGACCATGGAACAGATAACAACTCAATGCCCCCGATTCACAAAGACGAAGGAAGCATCACAGTGATACACCCCACTATTCCTGGCACAATTATCTGGCTTAACCACCTAAATGTAAAATTATAGTTGTTGCTCTACATCTACATCAGCTGTATGAAGAAGTAGGACCTGCAGATTCTCACATCTAAGCAGCTGTACTGCAGAAAAGGATCTGGGTGTTCCTGTGGATCACAAATTGAATATGAGTCAACAATGTGATGCAGTTGCAAAAAAACAAAAAAAAAGCCCTATTATCATTCTGGGGTGTATTAACAGAAGTGTTGTATGTAAGACACAGAAGATAATTGTTCTGCTCTGCTCGATACTAGTGAGGTCTCAGATGGAGTATTGTGTCCAGTGTTGGGTGCCAGACTTTAAGAAAAGATGTAGACAAATTGGAGACAGTCCAGAGGAGAGCAAGATAAATAATAAAAGGGTTAGAAAACCTGCCCTATGAAGCAACTTTAAAAAAAAGGAGCATGTTTAATCTTGTGAGAAGAAGAATGAGGGGAAACCTGATAACAGTCTTCAAATATGTTAAAGCTATGTAACAGAGTCCTTGGTGGTTCCTCCCTCAGGGATGGGGGAACCTGACCATGCCTAGTAAGCTACACTGGGTGGTCACAACCTGGGCCCCACTTCCCTAACATTGGCAAGGAACATTGTCCCTTTGTGGGCCTCCTGAATTCTCTCCGGCTGGGGGATGACTATGAAGGTCACACACCTCCCCATGCATTCAGGGATCTCCCTTCCTGCAGTCCAGCAACAAGGTGGGAGGTGCCTGTGATGGATTGGATCACAGAAACCCCCGGGAACTGCCACCTGATGTGCCAAGACTACTTCTGCCCCTGCTTTCCTGCCCTGGCAGCTTAGGACTTCAGTGCCCTGCCTGGTTTGAGCCAGAGCTTATACAGGGTAAACTCATAAATTGTTCGCCCTCTATAACACTGATAGAGAGATATGCACAGCTGTTTGCCTCCCCCCCCCCAGGTATTAATACATACTCTGGGTTAATTAATAAGTAAAAGGTGATTTTATTAAATACAGAAAGTAGGATTTAAGTGGTTCCAAGTAGTAACAGACAGAAAAAGTGAATTACCAAGCAAAATAAAATAAAACACGCAAATCCAAGGCTATTACAGTAATACAACTGAGTACAGATAAAATCTCACCCTGAAAGATGTTTCAATAAGTCTCTTTCACAGACTGGACGCCTTCCTAGTCTGGGCACAATCCTTTCCCCTGGTACAGCCCTTGTTCCAGCTCAGGTGGTAGCTAGGGGATTCCTCACGATGGCTCCCTCTTTTCTCTGTTCAACACACTTATATATCTTTTGCATAAGGCTGGAATCCTTTGTCCCTCTGGGTCCCCACCCCCCTTCTCAATGGAAAAACACCAGGTTAAAGATGGATTCCAGTTCAGGTGACATGATCACATGTCACTGTAAGGCTTCATTACCCACTTGCCAGCACACACGTATAAAGGAAGACTTACAGGTAAAACAGAGCCATATGCAGTCAATTGTCCTGGTTGATGGGAGCCATCAAGATTCCAAACCACCGTTAATGGCCCACACTTTGCATAATTACAATAGGCCCTCAGAGTTATATTTCATATTCCTAGTTTCAGATACAAGAGTGGTACATTTATACAAATAGGATGACCACACTCAGTAGATTATAAGCTTTGTAATGATACCTTACAAGAGACCTTTTGCATGAAGCATATTCCAGTTACATTAGCATATGTTCATAAAATCATATAGCGTGCAACATCACAGTGCCAACTCTATAGTGCTGCCAGTGATCCAGCCGCAGTGCAGTGGGTTTGGAGAAATCGCTCTGGCTGCATCTCTGAGATAGGCTCAGCCTGTCTCTCTGACCCCAGGAGTCTGCCATACTTTTCTCAGAGTTGGGGTGCAGGCTTCCTGCCTAGGTGTTTCCTCCACAGCTTCAGGAGTCGCTCCGGCATTCTGCTGCGTAGGACAATCCTGCTCCTTCTCTCCCTGCTGACTGCAGCTTCCTCCCCATTAAAGGCCTCCTCCTATCACAAGTGATTGACAGTGCCAGAAGGGAGGGGCTAGCCACCAGGGCCTCTCTGGCCCCTTCCTTGTCTGTGTGAGGACTATACACCCCATCACAGGCCATTATAAAGAGAGCCGTGAACAATTGTTCTCCATGTCCACTGAAGGAAGAACAAGAAGCAGTGGGCTTAATCTGCAGCAAGGGAGATTTTGGTTAGATACTAGGAAAAACTTTCCGTCAGGGTAGTTAAGTACTGGAATAAGTTACCAGTGGAGGTTGTGGAATCTCCATAATTAGAGGTTTTTAAGAACAGGTGAGACAAACACCTGTCAGGGATGGTCTAGGTTTACTTGGTCCTACCTCAGCGCAGGGAGATGGACCAGATAACCTCTCGAGGTCCCATCCAGCCCCACATTTCTATGATTCTGGGTGTTTAAAAGTTGCTGTTTGGGACTGATATTAAACTGGGAGATAGGAACATGTGTAGGAACAGATAGATAATCCACAGGATTTTAATGAGATTGAAAACATAGACCGAAAAAACCAAACAAACAACAACCCACAATTCACCTTGGAAAAATGAAAGCTCCAGTAATACATTTGAGGAGAAAATACTCTTGACATACAGGATTACAACGGAAGAGACTAACTCAAAAAGCAATACTAATCATTATTAATTATTAGTTGTCAGGCACTGTATAAGACACGAAGATCCTTGCTCCAGAGAGCTTTCAGTGTAAAAGGCAAACACCCATTTAACATAGTAGGCACAAGGATTACATGTGTGCTTCAGTTGTGAGGTCCTGGCTATAGGCTGTTAGTGTATGTCTGCAACATCATTCAAAACAGGTTCAACCAGACTATCAGAATGTAGCACTGGCCAATCAGTGTCCAGAGCCAGACTTTAACAAGGATTAGTAGCTTTTTCTGATAAAATTGTATGAGCTGAGCATATGTACAGTACACAATAATCATTATACTATTTGGAACTATTTTCTTATCTCCACCCACAGACATAATGTAACCTCACTTTAGAGTGATCGATAATTTAGCTGCTCCAAACAGATAATTTTCCCCCCCTCCAGGGATACAGAAGCTTCTATAGAGTTATATAATTGATGCAAAATTAGCTATAACTACACAGCACATGAAAAGATGGGAGTTGCCTTACCAAGTGGGGGGTCAGTCTAACAAGACAATTCAATTAGCAGTAAGATCTTTTCTCCCATCTTTTCATGGGCTGTGTATTTATACCTGCTCCTGTATTTTCCACTCCATGCATCTGATGAAGTGGGTTCTAGCCCACGAAAGCTTATGCCCAAATAAATGTATTCGTCTGGAAGGTGCCACAAGGATTCCTCGTTCTTTTTGTAAGTTCTCGGTGCAGCTCCACAGATGGGTGAGAGCAAACAGAGCTACATGTACAAAGCGTTGCAAAAACGTTTCCAAACCTTTTTACTGTTTTTTTTAGTTCAATGACATTTTTTGAAAATTTTAACATTTCAACTATCTCGTTGAAAAACTGAAAAAATATGATTCAAATTTTCATTGGAAAATTTTTAAAGAGGAACTTTCTAAACAAAATTCATATTTTCGACACCAAAAAATCATCAAAGGATTGAAATGTTTAAAAACCAGGACCAGTAATTTATTTGACAAACATAGGCCCAGATCTTGCAGCTAGTTCCCTGTGGGCTGTCTGCACCTGTGGGAGCCGAGTTAAATCCTCGTCCCTTCCTTCCTACCTCCCTGTCATTTGTCCTGCCATCCTTGCAAACTGGGAACTGTTCAGCCTGTTCCAACTGCCCCAGCTCATACCTATGAATACATTTAAGACTGTTTTACTGTCTCTGCTATGTTCTGATCCTAGGCGACTGCTTGTTTTGCCTCTGCAGTAAAGCTAGTCCTGAGCAAGAGGGTGGGTGGGGGAAGTACCAGGTAACCAATGGCTGCCTTTTCTGCAGTTGACACCACTTCCTCTTCCGGCTGCTCCCTTTCCGTGCAGCAGAGGTGCTGCAGTAAAATACCCACAGAGCTAGGAGTTGTCCCACCTCTCACAACAAAGGCGGATGAATTTCAATTGTGAAAGGTTCATGTGTGTATATAGCTAAATTTTCAATGGTTCCTATGTGATTTAGGTACTCATCTCCCTTCACTTTCAGTAAGAGTCAGCACCTAAGTCCCTTCGGCTCCTTTGATAATCCCCACTGTAGCGCGTGTAGCACTTTGGGATTGGCTCTGTGTGCAAGCCTGTAAGGGTACATCTACACAGGGATAAAAGACCTGCGGCATAGCTGCAGCTGGCCTGGGTCAGCTGACTGGGGCTCAGGCTGCAGGGCTAAAAATTGCTGTGGAGATGTCTGGGCTCCAGCCTGAGCCCCGCAAGCCCCTCTTAGCTGACCCGGGCCAGCCACAGGTTTTTTATCCCTGTGTTAGACATACCCTAAGGGGTACATCTACATAGCAAAAAAACAATAACAAAAAAACAAAAACCCAGATGTGCAGCAGAGAGTCTCAGCGCCAAGGTGAACTGACATGGATTCAAGGGGCTTGCGCTGAGGGGCTAAAAAGAATAGTGTAGACGTTCGGGCTCAGGCTGGACTCGGGTTCTGAAACCTGTTGAAGGGGGAAGGACTTGGACCCTGGGCTCCAGCCCGAGTCCCCATGTATATACTGTTATTTTTAACCCCAGAGCTCAAGCCCCAGCCAGTTGACCCAGGCACTGCAACTTGCTGCCGTGGGTTCTGTCCCTTTTTTTTCCTGTGTTGACTTACCCATAGATTCATAGATGTTAGAAATGGAAGAGAACCACTGGTATTAAGACATCCAGTCCACCTCCCTGCCAGTATTATGATAGGAAAGAGGAATTCCTCCAGGTGACTGATAAAGACTAACCTTATTGCTGATCCCATTTCTTTTTGTCTCAAGAACTGTGCATTTACTGCCAAAGCTACATCAGGACGATCATTTTTGCTAATATAACCTAATACTTGCAAATGGTAGCGAGTGCTTTCAACAGGCAGGATTGCTGCTTTTTGAACTAAAATGAAAGGGATTACACAATGCAACTAAATCAGTGTGCTGAAAAGCCCTTGTAAGGTTTCTTACTAAACTGCGAGAGAGAAAAGAGACTATGGATATTAAGTCAGCATCACAGAGCAAACGTATCAATAACACACACATCTCTTGCTACAGAGAGTGACTGGAAAAAGAAAGAGCAGTCAGCTCACAAAACTTTCTGGTAAGCCACAAAGAAAGTTCCCAGCAGCAGAGAAGCTGAGCAAAGATCCCAGCTCGAGAACAAAGGACTGGGAATGTGTGGGGTGGGGGGACAAGAACTGACTGCTGGAAGGAGTCTGCGCTCTCACCTGGGAAGTGACGAAGGAGGTCAGACTGAAAGACAGATGGAGCTTGAACAATGGGGTTCACTAGAACTTGGCTGGTCTCTGGGCTAACCAGAGTGGGCCTGAGCTATGCTTTTATCTTCCTTTCTCTATGGTAACCTAAGGACTTCCTATGCTGTGTTCCATAAGAACGTAAAAAAGGCCATACTGGTTCAGACCAAAGGTCCATCTGGCCCAGTATCCTGTCTTCCGACAGTGGCCAATGCCAGGTGCCCCAGAGGGGATGAACAGAACAGGTAATCATCAAGTGATCCATTCCCTGTCGCTCATTCCCAGCTTCTGGCAAATAGAGGCTAGGGACACCATCCCTACCCATCCCAGCTAACAGCCATTGATGGACCTATCCTCCAGGAACTTACCTAGTTCTTTTTTGAACCCTGTTAGAGTCTTGGCCTTCACAACATCCTCTGGCAAAGAGCTCCACAGGTTGACTGTGTTGTGTGAAGAAATACTTCCTTTTGTTTGTTTTAAACCTGCTGCCTTTAGTCATTTCCGGTTGACTAATAAACCCCACTGTTTTGACAATGCTGTTTGAGTGTCTCTGTATATGCTTGTCGAGGTGCATTTATCCCTGAAGTGGAGCTCTACCGGGAGTCATATCGTTCAAGCTCTCAAGCCACCAGAACAGTCTGCCTGGCAGGATGATCAGTTTGTTTTGGATGATCAAGGAGTGTATGAACAACATTGAGACAAAAGGAAACATTTCAAAGCTTATTTGAATTTTGACTGCATGATAGGACGCCCTCCAGCTGTTGTAAGCTGATCAGGGCTGTTTGGGATGGGTACAACTGGTCTCTTATCATGATTTGCTGTTAGAGCTGTGGTGAGAGACTATATCTTACTCTCTTTAGTTACAGATGGTGGAATCATACAGGAGGCTGAGGTCCAGCTTGATTGTGTTGCTTTGCCTTCAACTCCCTTATATTGACAATTCTATATTATGAAGCAAATCCTCTGCCTAATGCCTGGGCAGAGTAGGAGGGTGAGAAGTTCTCCCTCACAGGTTGTGGAGCAGCCACTGAGTCACTATTGTAGCTCAAGAGCTGGAGTAGGTTGAATGGCCCTCCCTGTCTGGAGGTTCCTCTCAGGGTCAGATCTCCTGGCCTCAGCCCACCCAGATCCTGGGACCCCAGCAAACCTGAGCTCAGTTTGGCACAGGAAATGCAGACTTCACGATTCCTATCCTCCACCACACATGCAGCAGAACCAGTTCAGTTCTGTTGCCAGGGAGTCCATGTGAATCTTTCCATGATGAGTAAATACTTTTTGATGAGACAGAATTGGTTTGAAGGCACAAGCATTGCCTGAGCAAGGCTTGTTTCTGCTTCCATTGAAGTCTACGTCATAGATCTCATTGACCTCAGTGGTGAACTATCAAACCCTCAGTGAAATATGCAACTTAACTTCCTACTAAATTCTTACATTCTCTCCAGTGTTGTCAGTGTTGATAGGGCAGCCACCTGCCCTCAGTAAGGTTGAAGCGGGGCACAGAAAGGAATTGCTAAATCAGTCTAGTTCTTCTTTGTATCAAGCCTGGAAGATTTAAGTTATACAGGATTAGTGTCATGTCATGCTTGTTGCAGAAGAACACAGAAAATGCTGATGCATGGTAACTCATTAACTCATATGGAAATCATGAGGCAGTGATACATATTTATACTCTGGAGCAGGGATTGGCAACCTTTGGCAAGCGGCCCGTCAGGGAAATCCGCCGGCAGGCCAGGCCAGCTTGTTTACCTGCAGCATCTGCAGGTTTGGCTGATCGCAGCTCCCACTGGCCGTGGTTCGCCGTTCCAGGCCAATAGGGGCTGCAGGAAGCAGCACGGGCCGAGGGATGTGCTGTCTGCCACTTCCCACAGCCCCCATTGGCCTGGAACAGCGAACCGCGGCCAATGGGAGCTGCGATCGGCCGAACCTGCAGATAATGCAGGTAAACAAACTGTTCTGGCCAGCCAGCAAATTTCCCTGATGGGCCGCGTGCCAAAGGTTGCCAATCCCTGCTCTGAAGAGTAAGGGAGAGTCTTTCTTGCAAAATAGAAATGGACCAATAAAATTATTTCTGATCATTTAAAACTTGAATTTTTAATTACAGTAAAAGCTTTTTTCCCCAGCATGTTGGAGGAATGGGGGGTGCCAGTTAATTAAAAACTCTGGTAACTAAGAGCAGAGGTGAAAGTGAGCTGGTACAGGCTGGTATGACAGACCGGTAAGAAGCCGGTACCGGCCCGTATGCAGCTCACATTAAAGCGCTGCCGCAGCAAAGGACCCTCCTTACAGTGCTGCCATGGCAGCGCGTTAACGTCCCTGCCCCTTCCCCGTCGACGACCCTGCCGGTATGGACCCTACCGGCAGGGCCGCCGACAGGGGAGGCAAAAGGGGCAGGGACGTTAACGCGCTGCTGCAGTGCTTTAACATCATTGCCCCTTTTGCCCCCCCTGGGCCGCTGATGGAAGCCCTGGGGCCGGCGATTTAAAAGGGCCTGGGGCTCCTGGCCGCTGTCGCTGCTACCGCGGCAGCAGCTGGAGCCCCAGGCCCTTTTAAATCGCCACCGAAGCCCCGGGTGGCGGGGGCCAGGCAGCACAAATGGGCTGGCTGGTGGAGGCTGACCCCTCAGCCCCGCCCCTTCCGTCTGAAGCCCCGCCCCTTTCGGGGGCCGGAGCCAGCCCCCGTACCGGTAAGAATTTATTATTACTTTCACCCCTGACTAAGAGTTATTCTTACCAATGGAATACCAATTTTCAAAGAATTAGAATACAATGAAATGAATAAAGTATAAAATAGGATACAGGTACTCACCAATCCACTAGTAGTACTGCACTGCAGAGTGGTTGGTTTCTTGCAGCACTTAGGTATATACATGTAAAGTTTTCTATACAATAGTTTATCTTATGACAGTACATATCACTATAGGCAGCACATGGCATACACCCAGATCACTAAAAATACACAAGTCTAAAATGATACTGAACATAATTTAATCTTTCTTGATGAATCAGAAGGCACTTCAGGATCTTGCAGTGCTTCAGGGTCATCATTATCAACATCAGTTATCATTGTGATGTAGAAGGTGTAGGAGATTGGGCTGAAACTGTAATGACCCTATGACAATCCTGGAAGCTGCTTTTTTGAATAAATCCCTGATATCAGCTTGCTTACTTATCTTCTGCCTCTTTTGCATAAAAGTAGAGTGCAGAATGTGCAATTGCAGAGCCTCCTGGGCAGTATACCAGTTACTAGATTAAAAATTTGTATTGGGAGATATCAGAAATGCCGGTTAATAGAGCTTTCTGGTTGATAAAGTGCCAGATATATTATGTTTTTTTGACAGATGCACTCCCGGACTCCAACTGGTGGTAAAATCAAAATGTGTCCAAGTTTTTGAAAAAAATAACATTCAAGTAACACAAATAACATGTCCATCGTAAAAGTGCAGTTTTTATGAGAGATGCCAGTGGAAATGCTTGAGGCCATTGTAGCAAGGGATAAATGGCTTGCAAAATCAGCATGACTAACATATAACTCTTTCACGCTTTATTGTATTTCACATGAGCCCCACTCCACCACAGCTCATTGTTGTTCTGACAGCACAAGGGAGCCAGGGAGAGGAGAAGCAATGTGCCAGCTCTGTGGCATGTTCCCTCTACCATGGAACCCTACAGAAGCCCCTTGGCCTGAGCTCTTATGGCCTGTGAAAATTCAGGAGTAGAGCCGGGTATGTGCTTCCAAGGAGCAGAGTCAAGCCACAGCTTCAGTGCTCAGTTTGATCCCTTTCCGACTCTGTGGATATCCAAGCAAGACTTGTAAATGTATCCTCTCCAGGGCTGCTACTGCACTATATGGGAGGAGGTAGCCAATGGCAGTGTGCCTTCTAAAGGAAAAGGGTAATTAATTCCCCCCCTATGGGGAAAGCTGGAGATCAAGAGGCAGCTGCAGGCAGGTCCCACCAGGGTAGGCAGATAGAAAACAAAATGCCAGACACCTGATTCCAGTAAAATGGGGAATTCTGTGGCAGAAATTCTCAATTCCATTGTATCCTGGAAAAAAGCCAAATCATGCGACATCGTTTAGTCCACATGGCTGTGACTGAGATGACTGGGGCAGTTCACACCTCGCTGAGCTATTGTTTCAGGCTCTTTACAGACTCAAGCAGACAACACTGCATTGGCTTATGCTAAATTTTCATGTTTCCAAGGTTGTCTCTGCAACCATATCAGCTAGAAACATGTTTTTAAATGAAAGTAGTGCAAAAGTGAATTCCTCAGCAAATTCTTCAGCTACAGAATCACTAAATACCTGAGCCCCCGCCCTTAAGCCCCTGCCCTGGATGGAAATGTGCTAAAGAAACTCCATGAGTGGAATCTCATGAATGTCACCAGATCCTCTCCCTCCCTCCAATGCCTTTCCCACCGGAAATGAATGAAATGAATAGGATCTGTTAAGGAGAGTGTTTATTCTGAACAACTGAACCATTAGTTCATTAGACTCTAAACACTGTGCACTGGAAAAGATGTAGGTGATTTTGTGCATCCCTATATGTGTTACATGAACTCTTTGACCAGAGATTTGAGAGCTTGATAGATTTAAATAGGATTGTGCAAGCTGCTCTTTAAAAAAAATCTACCTGACACATAGGTGCCTTCAAAATGTGGACAGCAGATACTTAACACTGATTGAATTGTTTCATACACAAAGGATATTTATGCTGGTAATAATATCACTGTGTACCTGAAAGTCTGGATATTTTATTACCTGTCCTTCTTTACTTATGCCACTCAACCCGTAAAAAACTAGGTTTGTTCTTCTCTTTAGAATGTTTGCTTGCTTTTTTTTTCCTGCAAGAAAATACACTAGTTTGGGAACTTTGTGTTTAAAGTACATACAAGAGATATCCAATCAATATTTGACTTTTCTCCAGTCATTAACATTTCATGTTTGTTGTTCTCATAGTCGCCAATTGTTTATATATCAAACAAGGCATGTTTTGCCTATCAGATATCTAAGTTAGGTTTGAATGGTGTGTATTACCAACCGGTACTGACTGCCTTAAACTTGAATAGTGACACAGGATAAGTTTATTATATCTGGTGAACATCTACATTGTACCGGACAGTGTGTGTCTGTCATTTCTTAATTTAAAAACTGCACAATCAAAATATTTTGTCAATTAAAAAGGGTACATTTCAGTACAGGAAAATATTCTAAGAGGCATTTTAACTAAGTGCTAGTATACATATCACAAAGAACAACCGACTTAGGCAAAGTCAAAGGGGATTTGCAGTTAGAATGTGGTGTCAACACTAATCACTCTTCCTTTGTATGAACATGTGAACTGAAGAATGACAACAAGGTGAGTTTCTGACATCTGGAAATTGTGCCACTTAACATTTTAAACACTAATTTAATGCGTTTTTTTCACCTGCCAGTTATCTATAATGTCACCAATCTTCAGGATCGGTGCCACACTTTGGAACGGGAGGAACCCCTTCAATGTGCCAGGCCCCCAAGGAGTCTCACTCTTCCTGCACAGGGCAGGCCACACTATCTCCCCGCCTCCTTGACTGAACCTCTGGGGCTCCAGCACTCCTGCTTCACACTAGGAACTCTGTGTAGGGAGTCCAACTGAGCTAGATTCCTGGTAGAGATACACTTCAGGGATTAATGCGCCTCGATAAGCACTGTCAAAACAGTGGGGTTTATTAGTCAACCGGAAATTAATAGGCAGCAGGTTTAAAACAAACAAAAGGAAGAATTTCTTCACACTATGCACAGTCAACCTGTGGAACTCTTTGCCAGAGGATGTTGTGAAGGCTGACTCTAACAGGGTTCAAAAAAGAACTAGATAAGTTCATGGAGGATAGGTCCGTCAATGGCTATTAGCCAGGATGGGCAGGGATGGTGTCCCTAGTTTCTGTTTGCCAGAAGCTGGGAATGAGCGACAGGGAATGGATCACTTGATGATTACCTGTTCATTCCCTCTGGCACCTGGCATTGGCCACTGTCGGAAGACAGGACACTGGGCTAGATGGACCTTTGGTCTGAACCAGTATGGCCTTTTTTACGTTCTTATGGAACACAGCATAGGAAGTCCTTAGGTTACCATAGAGAAAGGAAGATAAAAGCATAGCTCAGGCCCACTCTGGTTAGCCCAGAGACCAGCCAAGTTCTAGTGAACCCCATTGTTCAAGCTCCATCTGTCTTTCAGTCTGACCTCCTTCGTCACTTCCCAGGTGAGAGCGCAGACTCCTTCCAGCAGTCAGTTCTTGTCCCCCCACCCCACACATTCCCAGTCCTTTGTTCTCGAGCTGGGATCTTTGCTCAGCTTCCCTGCTGCAAGGTGGGGAAATCCATCTCCTTCTGGGTCGTTGGTTGCTGGGTGTTAATATCCTGGTGATTGGCTTTGCCATTGTCTTCATGGATTGTCCATTGATATGGAGTCAGCCTCAGCCAGTCCTTTCTAATGACCCGTTCAGGCTCAGGCAGCTAGGAAGCAGTATGTCTCTTAGGCCTTGTCTACATTAGCACTTATGTCAGGAAAAAAAACAACAACCCCAAAATCCCTGAGCGACATAAATTTTGCCGGCATAAACACTAGTGTGCACAGTGCTATGTTGGTGGGAGACATATGGGAACCTAAGGCACACATAGGATTCATAAAAATATTATAAAAAATTCCCACTTTGTCACAATAACATTTACCAGTATGTCACTCAATGTAAATGATTATGGAGAGAAATGTTGGCTATGCTGTACCTGTTATCTTGAGAATATTTTAAAGCCAATCTTTTTTATGGTCAGAATAGCTTCCATAGTCTATTTAGACACAGTACTTTCAATAGTCCATTATTCTACTGACCCTTGAGTCTATGCATAGCAAAGCAGTATTGCAGAATTGATATGTCATTTGCTCTGCTGTAGCAATCAAAGCTTAGCGTTGCTTGGACAAAACTTCATTTTCAAAACTACATTTAAGACTGTTATAAGAAAAATTAGTATATTTATTTGGATAGCTAATCTGCTGGAAAACTGATGGCACAAGCTGATAACATCTTCATAAAAGATCCTGGCTATTTATAATTTTTTCAGCTTACCAGAACACTAACTATACACTGGAAAAAAATATTAATTATTTTTATGAAGGCATAAGAATTACCTGGTAAAATTGCTTACCAAATCCTGTTTGGAGGTATCCCAGTGGCCTGGGATTGATGTATATCACAATGAAATGAGATCAGAAGCCAAAGTACAGTATGTGAAAGGTACTTTAAAGTAGCCAGAGAAACATAATGATGTACCCTGTTAATGTATAATAATGGAAGACAAATTGAAACTGCTCTTGGATACATCTACCATGTGTTTTGGTTCTCAGCGTTCCAATTTGCATTGCAATAATAACAGTAATATGTTACTTGATGTTTTAATAATATTGTGCTTCCTAAGCTTGGCATGGTTCTTTTCGGGTTTACTTCAGTTAAAGCAGGTCAATACCCAGCAGATTTAAGGCAGTCAGGCCTAGACTGCTCACTCACTACTTCCTTTTCAAGTGTGTTCCTGATATTATCAGTAAGCATACAGTCCTACCTTCACCTGCTCTTAATTCCTCTGAGTAAATGGAGCAAGAGGAAGTATTTGGATTGGCTGAGAGATAACACTTGGATAATATCTTCCTGCTCTTTTGTTGGTGCTGTCTTTAATTTTCCATTTGCTAATAGGTAGTCTTGTTAACGACTCTGCAAAGAGAAATCCGGTTAAGAAGTGGAATGTGAAAATACACAAGAGTTTAGAAAATATGAACCTTTTCCTGCCCAAACAAATTACATGGCAAAATCAGAAGCCTTATGCTTATGCTGTATCTACGTGCAGTGAATTCTAGGGCAGGGGTTCGCAGCCTTTTTCTTGCTGAGGCCCCCTCAACATGCTATAAAAATGCCAGGGCCCAGTGGGGGAGGGGGAGCACGGAGCTCCAAGCCGGGAGGGACCCTTGGCCATAGCATAGTTTTACTTCTATTTTGGTGGAGCAATGGCTGGCGGGGCTCGAGCCAGCTCCGCAACTCAGGGTCCTGGGAGGGAGCACCACCTCCACCCCAATTCACTCAGGAGGCCACCCAACCTGTCTGGGTTGTGAGGGGACGCAACCAAAAAATATAACTCAAAGGGGGAACTTAGTTCAAAAAGTCTGAAAACCGCTCAGGGTGCAGGGAGGGGGTAGCTAGGGGCTGTGTGCGGGCAGTGAGGTAGCTCAGGGTGCAGGGAGGGGGTAGCTAGGGGCTGTGTGCGGGCAGTGAGGTAGCTCAGGGTGCAGGGAGGGGGTAGCTAGAGGCTGTGTGCAGGCAGTGGGGTAGCTCAGGGTGTAGGGAGGGGGTAGCTAGGGGCTATGTGTGGGCAGTGGGGTAGATCAGGGTGCAGGCAGGGGGTAGCTAGGGGCTGTGTGCGGGCAGTGGGGTAGCTCAGGGTGCAGGCAGGGGGTAGATGGAGCCGCTGGCTTCAGCCCCGCACCGCTCCCAGCTTCAGCGCTGGGGCTCAGGGCACCGGGTTTCAGCTATGGGGCTCCGTGGCCCCCCTGAAACAGCTCACAGACCCCCAGGGGGCTGCGGACCCCCAGTTGAGAACTGCTGTTTATGGTACATATATGGAGTTATAACTATACTGGAATATATTAAACATTTCTGATTTAACTGTGTAATGTGTCTCCTTTTGGTGTTTGTAACAGAATTGTGTGACATCAAGGTACTACTTTCAAAAGTGTTCAGCATTGGGCTAAATATGTTCCTATTGAAGTCAATGGTAAAACTCCTTTTGCATTGAATGGGAGCAGAGTTAGCACAGGGCAGTCCTACCCGCGGCCTTTGGATTGCATGGATTTTAGAAAAAATAGGCAGTCAGTTCAGTTTGTATAGTTTGCCATTACTTGAGTTTTGCTTTCCAGTTCAGGTTCCTTCAATACGGCAAAGGCAAAAATCAAAATGAAACCAGCACGTTTTGTCACATTCTGGGCATTGCATCTGGGTTTAGAAGGTTTTGCAAAGGAACGCTCAGTCTAGAAGGCCTATAGTTAGACTAGATGTCACAAGACTGGTTACACAACCATGAAACTCAATCTCAAAAGATTGCTCCTGTCCACAGATAGCAAAAAGTTGTTGGATTTCTATTTTCTGTAAATCCAGCTGTGAGTATCTTCTTTATTAGAGCCCCAACCCTCTGTCTTCTATATGGATTTTGTCATCTAGATCGCAAGTACCCAAGTCAGTTCCAAATCACAGAAATCAGAACAGATGCCTAACAGAACAGTCTAAACAACAAGAACGGACAGGAATTTTTTAGGTGGGAACAAGGAACTATATTATTAGTCATAATAGGATGAAATTAAGAAGGAGAACATTTAAGATGAATATCAGGGACAGCTTCTTGACAGTGCCATCTATTAGATAGCAGAACTGTCTTCCAAGGGAGGAAGCCTCATTGTTTGAGATGTTTAAGCAGATTAAACTAAGTACTAATAAATGTACAGTAGGAAAGAAATTAATGGAGATATCCTATCTCCTAGAACTGGAAGGGACCTTGAAAGGTCATTGAGTCCAGCCCCCTGCCTTCACTAGCAGGATCAAGTACTGATTTCACCCCAGCTTCCCGGGTGGCCCAATCAAGGATTAAACTCACAACCCTGTGTTTAGGAGGCCAATGCTCAAACCACTGAGCTATCCCTGTACTCGAGAGACATAGACTATTGAGCTATCAGTCCTTTTCATCCTCTGCAGCTTAGCTACACTGGCTACATTCTACAGCACCATCAGATTTCACTGAAGGAAGTATCCCTGGACAAAACATTTCTAGGTATCACGTAGTAAAACAGCAAACCTCTCCTTTTACAGGCATGAATAAATCAGGTCTTTGGCAGATTGCCATAAAGACAACGGCAGGCTTGTCTGGATAATTTCTGCCTTTTAAAATAATTTTGAGCACCTCTAAAGATCCAAGATCAAATGAAACTCAGGTCACAAGTAGAAATGGGTTAAAACTGGAAAAATGCATTTCAAAATTTTCACGCTTAAGATAGGGGGTGGGTCAGATCTGAATTCTTAGCTCTGCTGATCAGATCTGGATTGGGCCTTAAACTAAAACAGATTTCACTCACGGGTTCCAATCTAGTGGAAACCTCACTAGAAAAATTCTCAGAAGTGGCACCATGAAATCAAACCAGCATTCTAGCGCTAATTCGGCTTTAAACGTGAATCCATAATGCTAGCCTAAAACCAAACTTGGATTTGAACTCTTTGCCCATCTCCGGTCAAAAGTGAGAATAAGTTTTGTGATCTGATCAGTTCCAAATGGGCATCTGTCCACGCTTAAAATTCAGGCACATGTTTCAGCACAGTTCAGTATCAATGTTCATGAGACACCCAGAACTAAGACAGCAGAGGGACTACAAGTCAGGACTGAGGTGCTTTGTCCGAGCGCTGGGTAAAAATTACCTAGCATCGGCCAGTAGTACAACTGTCTCAAGCCAATCCCAGCCTTAGGTCTGGTCTACACTAAAGGGGTAGGTTGACATAAGGCAGCTTAGATTGACTTAACTTTATAAACATCTACACTAAAATGTAATTCCCACCAATATAACTCGCCCACTACATGGACTTAATAACTCCACTTCCATGAGAGGCATAGCACTTAGGTCGATGTAGTTAGGTCGACGCAGGGCCATTGTAGACACTGCATTGCTGACATCGACTGTTGCTGCCTTTCAGAAGCCATTGCACAATGCCGCACACTAACAGTTAAATTGGTGCAAGCGCTCCTGGTGAGGACGTGCACCGCCGACACAAGGAGCGTAGTGTGGACATGCAAAAGAGGTTTAATTACTGCAGTGGCTGTACGACAACATAGCTTAGGTCAGGGGTTCTCAACCTTTTTCTTTCTGAGGCCCCGCCCAACACGCTATAAATACTCCACGGCCCACCTGTGCCACAACAACTGGTTTTCTGCATATCCAGTTGATTAAAAGTCAGGGCCGGCGTTAGGGGGTAGCAAGCAGGGCAATTGCCTGGGGCACCATGCCACGGGGGGGCCCACAGAGCCAAGCTGCTCAGGCTTTGGCTTCAGCCCCTGGTGGCAGGGCTTGGGCTTGGGCTTTCTGCCCTGGGCCCCAGCGACCCTAAGGCTCGCCCTGCTCTCTGGTTTATTTTGGTGGAGCCCTGAAACCTGATTGTGGCCCTCCAGGGACCCCTGGTTGAGAACCACTGACTTAGGTCAACTTAATTTTGTAGTGTAGACTTGCCTTTAGCTATAATGATTTATAAATTCACTCAAAATGAAAAATTAAAGTAAAACATTAAAATGGTTACCTTTAAACTTGCAGACGCTCACTGGGCAGAATTTTCAAAGAATTATCTCTGTGTTAGACATGTTAAAAGGCAGCATGTAAGTGTTGACCCTCCAAACCCCTCTGTGTTTAACGTATTTTTCATTAGTTGGCACCAAACAGATGTTCCAACCAGGGCCGGCTCCAGCTTTTTTGCCGCCCCAAGCAGCGAAGAAGAAAAAAAAAAAAACCGATTGAGCTGCCGCCAAAGTGCCGCTGAAGAGGATGAGAGGGAGTGAAGGACCCGCCGCTGAATTGCCGCTGAATTGCCGCTGAAGACGCGGACGTGCCACCCCTTTCTATTGGCCGCCCCAGGCACCTGCTTCCTTTTCTGGTGCCTGGAGCCAGACCTGGTTCCAACAAAACTTAAATCAGAAAGTCTAAGGATGCAGTCTGGCAGATTTACCCTACCTTCAATTTGTTGATGTTGAGATGAGTTCCTGTCTGCATCCTGTAAAACTTGCCCATACCGGTATTGCCCTGGCCTCTTCTTTTGTCATTCAGTGTTGCACGCATTCTAAAGCAATATGCATTTCCTCACCTTTTGGGGGCGAAGCCAGACTTTGAGGCACCTGCTCCCCTACTTGGTGTAAACTTTGCTTGTGCCAATCAGAAACGAACACAAACAGGTTTTGGGCCCCGTCCCCTATGACACTTCTATGATGTCATAGTTGGTACTTTATGGGCTGCCTGCCATGTACAGGCAGGGAGAGGAGAAAGAAAAACGAATCCTGTGTATCCTGTGTACACCCGTAACCGAGCCTGATCACCTCGAAGCCTCTCTCTCAGCTCACGTGTTTCAAACAGAGTTTCTACGTTTGCCGGTCGTTATGCGTTGGTTTGTATTTGTAAGTATCAGTTCTTACTAATTGCTGCATCTTTGTTTATAAATATTGTTAGTAGATATTTTAGTCATTGTGTATTTTAAGTTTCATTAACTCTATTAGCTAATCAAACTCTGCTCCCTTACCCCTTGTAATTATCCCCAATAAAACTTTAAATTGATTAATTTTAGTTGTGTGTGTGTGTGTGTGTCTGCAGTTTGCATCGTGACCCATACTCTCCTTGCATCCCTTACCAATATAGTCTATTGCCACGTGCAGCCTGGTAAATAACAGGCCTGCATTTTCTTTCGCCCCTGCGTGCCCGTGGCAATCCACATGGCGTCACGAACAGGATGCAAGGGAGTTGGGCCATGCCCGTGGCACGCTGCAGACCGCGCAGATGATGAAACTGAACAGTTCCAACATTTGCAGTTTCACCTTTTTACTAGCCAAAATTCGACTGATCCAAAAATAGAATGGATCTGTTCCCTTGGCTCGGGTAAAACTCTAAAAGGCTATACTGTACCATTAACCCTGGCAGATATGGGATGCCTCCTTCGGTGCCACCCAAGCTTTAGGTGTCAGCCAGCCGATTGTTCCCTACAGCCTCAGTGCATGGAGGCTGTGGAGAACCTCGGTGCTGCAGATCCCTCTCAGCTTTGGAGAGAGTGTAGCCGCATTGTTAGAAAATCCGGAGGTACCGTTTCCAAATTGATTCCCCCACCTCGGGTAATACCTGCTGATCCGGCCCACAAATTATTGTGCCAGATGATAAAAGAATTAAATTTAATTAAGAAAACCAAAAAATTGCGACCCGATGAATATAAATCTGAGGATGTTTCCACCGTCCTGTTTAGCATGATATGTAAGGCCCACGATCTGTGCTCTGTCCTCCACGGGGGCACAATGTTTGCAGCTAAACAGGCAGCCCCAGGCTCTCCTAAAGATGATAATGAGGAGAAGACAGAAAAGGTAGAGCCCATCACTACCTCCCCCTCCCCAAGTCCCTCTCAGAAAATTTTGCCACCCCCATATGAAGCTCCTAAAACTCCTCTGTGTCCAGCTCTGCCAACAGCCCCAGAATTTACTGAATCTGAAACTGAGGCAGAAGCTTTGCCTATTGCGATAACTAGAACTAAAACAGATGCACAAACAGGCAACACCACGCAGGTTACTGAACTGCGAACACGTACTAAGGCCGAACTTAAAGAGTTTTTAAAGGAAACGCAACGAAAAGCCGATGAGGCACCAATGGTTTGGGTCGGGCGGCTAGCCTTAGAACACGGAGCAGAATGGGTGGACCGTGAGGAGGCTGGCATCTTAGCCAAAACGGCCAATTGGGCATGAGGCTTCCCAGGTCATGCTTTATTAAATAATCGCATTTGGCCACTTACCACCCCGGCAGCTGCCATTTTAGCAATGCAAGGCAGTTTTAAAGGATTGTATATCCCCCCGGGAGCCTTAGTTACTCCACATGATTTAATATGGGCAATCGCAGGAGCTTCCATAGCCCTGTGGGATCCACTACAAAACCCACTTAATTTAACTGTTCAACAGCAATTGGTGGCCACACCCTTTATACATGTTACTGATCCCACCCAAATTCCTGTCTCAGCAGAGGCAGTTGATTTAGCATTAGAAGCTGCCCCTGGAGCTGACACCGGTGCCATGCTGCACTTGCATGCGGCTGTTCGCAGATCCATCTTAACATTATTTGAAGTAGTTAGTAAAATTAAGTTGTCACTGCCGCCCCCGCCTGTTGTCCTCCCAGTTGATTCGCCACCAAAAGACCATCCAAAGAGTCAGTTTAATCCCCAAAAATATCCTGAGCGAACTAAAGCTGAACGGGCACGATTTGGCTTCCTTCTTAACAAAGGAATCCCCAAAGAAGCCCTGCGTAAAATGTCAGACCAAGAGCAGCAAAATATAGCCGAACAGCTAGGCTGGAAAAATTGGGAGGACTATGTTAGGTCAAAAAACGAATAGGGGCCGGATGCTGCCCGGCCCAAATTAAAGATCCCAATGATGAACGCCCATATGCCACCCTGTTAGTTAACGGTGACACCCCCACCTCCTTTTTATTAGACACTGGAGCTCAAGTTAGCATTATTGAGCCCAACGTTCCCCACTGTCCTACTGGCTCCTTTATGTTTGTTCAAGGCCTCAATGCAGTACAAGAAAAACCCGTGGTTTGGGTTAAAATTGCCCACGAAAAATACGTAAGAAAAATAAAAGCCTTGTTAGGATCAAAAAATCTGCTAGGTGTCTCAGATATTAAAAAATTTAAACTGCATAATCAAATTCTGCAAGCCCTCCCTATAACCGTAGGCGATCATTCCCCCTATACCCCCGAAGTAGTTAACTCCCAGCCATGGAAATTTTCCCCTATCCCCACAAAATCCGAAGGGCTTCCCCTTATTGAAGCTTTGCTCACTCAGCTTCTAGAAGAGAAAAAGATAGAAAGGGTTACTGCATCCACCTTTCTGTCCGCGGGTTGGGGTATTCCCAAGCCCAGCGATCCCTCTAAATATCGCCTTGTCATTGATTATAGACAAGCTAACAGCCGTGTAAAGCCTATCGCATTTTCCAGCTCTGTCACCATTCCAGAAATACAGCGGCAACTAAGCGATGCAAGTAATCAGTGGGCATGTACTCTTGATTTAAAAGATATGTTTTACCAAATCCCACTCCAGGACACACAAGGAATCTTAAATTTTGCTTTTAAGGGCGTCCAATATAAATGGAAAGTCTGCCCACAGGGGTTCTGTAATTCACCTGCACTTGCATCGTCCCATCTCAATATCACATTACAAAAGGTAAAACCCCTACAGGATGTGTCCGTGTTAGCCTATGTAGATGATATTGTCATTTGTGGGCCCAATCCACAAGCAGTTCAAAGTACCACCCAAATGATAATAGATGCATTAGAAGCAGATGGGTGGCAAATTAACAAAACAAAGAGCCACCTGCAGCCCAGCCAGCAATTCTCATTCTTGGGACTCCATTTCACTCCCACCACTCACACACAAGCCCCAGCCAGCGTATTAGACCCTTGGACAGAAGCCCCTCCAAAAAATAAACAAGAGCTTCAGCAGCTACTAGGTCTCCTTAATTATCACCGCCAATATATTCCGGCGCAATTAATTTCTAACCTAGAAATCCTACAAAGCTCTCTCTCTTCTAAACGCTCCCGAGAAGTGTGGAATGCATCAGCACAAAAAAGCTTAGAGAAGCTAGCTGGCTGGTTCGCCTCTAACCCCCCCCTCACCCGTTTTAATTCCCAAGAACCCCTCAACATTAATTTGTTTATCACAAAACACCATGTAGGGTTCACTGTATTGCAACATGGTAATGCCATTTACAATTGGGCCCATCGCCTGTCTGGACCCCAGTATAACTATGGTCTGGTGGGAAATGAATTGTTCCATTCATAACACGTAACAATAGGTGGTAATGATTCCAGAACTTAAAGAAACCTTAATTATGGATTAAAACACTAGCAGTGAAATACTGTAGGTCTATATGCTCCCACAGTATTCTTGCCACCAAGTTAAACAAGTATGGGCTGGATGAATGGACTATAAGGTGGATAGAAAGCTGGCTAGATCATCGGGCTCAACGGGTAGTGATCAATGGCTCCATGTCTAGTTGGCAGCTGCTTTCAAGTGGAGTGCCCCAGGGGTCGGTCCTGGGGCCGGTTTTGTTCAATGTCTTCATTAATGATCTGGAGGATGGCGTGGACTGCACTCTCAGCAAGTTTGCAGATGACACTAAACTGGGAGGAGTGGTAGATATGCTGGAGGGTAGGGATAGGATACAGAGGGACCTAGACAAATTAGAGGATTGGGCCAAAAGAAACCTGATGAGGTTCAACAAGGACAAGTGCAGAATCCTGCACTTAGGACAGAAGAATCCCATGCACTGTTACAGACTAGGGACCGAATGGCTAGGAAGCAATTCTGCAGAAAAGGACCTAGGGGTTGCAGTGGACGAGAAGCTGGATATGAGTCAACAGTGTGCCCTTGTTGCCAAGAAGGCTAACGGCATTTTGGGCTGTATAAGCAGAGGCATCGCCAGCAGATCGAGGGACGTGATCATTCCCCTCTATTCGACATTGGTGAGGCCTCATCTGGAGTACTGTGTCCAGTTTTGGGCCCCACACTACAAGAAGGATGTGGAAAAATTGGAAAGAGTCCAGCGGAGGGCAACAAAAATGATTAGGGGGCTGGAGCACATGACTTATGAGGAGAGGCTGAGGGAACTGGGATTGTTTAGTCTGCAGAAGAGAAGAATGAGAGGGGATTTGATAGCTGCTTTCAACTACCTGAAAGGGGGTTCCAAAGAGGATGGATCTAGACTGTTCTCAGTGGTACCTGATGACAGAACAAGGAGTAATGGTCTCAAGTTGCAGTGGGGGAGGTTTAGGTTGGATATTAGGAAAAACTTTTTCACTAGGAGGGTGGTGAAGCACTGGAATGCGTTACCTAGGGAGGTGGTGGAATCTCCTTCCTTAGCGGTTTTTAAGGTCAGGCTTGACAAAGACCTGGCTGGGATGATTTAGTTGGGAATTGGTCCTGCTTTGAGCAGGGGGTTGGACTAGATGACCTCCTGAGGTCCCTTCCAACCCTGATATTCTATGATTCTAAGATTCTATATTGGTTTAAAATAGTGCATAACATCCAAGGTCCAATGCATAAATATACCCTAGCCTGTCTGTCTCTTGCACTCAGCATTTGTGAATGTATAGTGTCAAAATACAATGCAATCAGTAACTTAATATGACTTTTGTACAATATAGGCAAAACCATAATCATACAATGGCAAATCAATAGAAATAAAGGTTTTAGCCATGTGCAATGCTTTCACAGCAATAAAACAAGCAGATATATTGTTCTTTCTTCTGCCATCTCACTTAAGTACTCCTGCACAGACACATGGGTGTACATTGTCATGTGTCTTGTAAAATCAGCTACTTGTATACAGTATGTATGCGCAGATATAAAATATCCATGTAACTGAAAGTGCAGGACTGAGTTGTAACAGAAATATGAGATTTTATTCCATTCCGAAAGTGAAAAGAGATTATCTTCAGGGTACTAGAATATTAGTTCACCATTTTATGGATACAGTGTGTTAAATATTGCTTCTTATCTTATTATTCTTACTTCAATGACTTGTAGAGAGAGACCAATATCAGGGCACCAAGGAAAATAGGTAGAATTTGTATTTATATACGAAGAGTTGTGGGACGTACTAACGATCAGCCTGCTGCATTATATATACAGCTTACTGTTAGGTATCTCTGAGACTAATCACATAGGGGTCTTATGAACCTTTGTTTTGATTTTGATTCAGCTGGCTTCACGCTGTTTGGATCTGATTTTAATCCCACGTTGGTGTAAATTAGGCAAAACTGCATTTAAATCAATGGGATTATACCAGTGCAAATCCTGTGTAAATGAATTCAGAATTGGGCCCCTTGAGGCTTTCTGCTGAGTTTAGGGTTTGAATGAACTCTGAAAAATACAAACTTGCTCATAACCACTGTGTTTCACACTGTGTGTCCAAAGAATGAAATAACACAGGAATTGCATGGTTTCAACACAAAACCCAGGTTGAGGCTTACTCAGCACTGGCCAGATTCACTTGAAACCTTTGTTACCCTTCTGAGAAACCTGGGATGAGATGAGTTTGTAATGGAACAGAAAAGGTGCGTGTAAGTTTAGCACAGATCTGGGTTTTATTAATTATAATGGGCCACATCTTGAGGTCCTTAGAAAGACAAATCCTATTGGATGGAATTGTGCCTGACTAAGGACCTCCAAATTTGGCCAAATCTTCATCCCAAGTGTCTGATTAGTGCAAAATCCAGTGAAACTGAATGACCTGGCCAGCTTCCAGACTCAGAGAGTTCAGATGGAATAATGACCACCTCACAGTGGCCACATAAGTCTGTTCTAATAGCACAGTTTAGTCCTCTGACACACTCAGGCACACGGGGACAATGTCTTGAAGGCCCTGTATATGAGCAATAGTTCCCCACATCAGCACATGGCATATGATCAACAGTCAGCGTGGGAAAATGGGATGGCAGTAAATTCAATAGCTTCAATAGAAAAGAGAGGGAAATTAGGAACCCATGGAGGGAATTTGCATGAGTGACTCACTCCCAACCTCCAGGGGTTTTTACACTGCTTCAGGCCATTTAAGTAGGACCAAGGATTTGGCCCATTATTTGAATCTATCCTGTCATTGCCCTCAAAGTAACTTATTTTCCTCTCAAACCTGCTTTCAGTGTTGAATGACTTGAATAAATTGAAGCTCAGGCTAGTCCTGTCCTGCCTTTCTCTTGTGTAGGAGAAGCCCAACTAATTGGTGGAACAATTTCAACATTTTTTCATATGATTCATATCTACGTTTCTTTGGCCTAGCAGGGCACTTCTGCATGTATACAATTAGCATGCAAGGTAGGACTTAGTCACGCTTTTTTCCTTAGTAGAAAAGAAAAGTAGAATGGCCTGAAGATTTATTAATACTTGCCTTGATTACACAATACACTCCAGCTGGTTTGATTTCTCTTTTTCACATTTACATTAGGTCTTTTGAGTCAACAGAGTTGTGACCGGGTGCCTGGGATGGACCACGCTGAGATTACCACACTCAGGGCAGACTGCAAGAAATTGGGCAGACAATTCTCAAAGCTGGTGGTTTACTCCATAATTAGATTAAGAAAAAAAGGAACTTCTGCCAGTATCACACTGGTTAATCAGATGCCAAACACAGTCTGCTTTAGGCATTTCAGCCCTCGGCTCCCATCCAGGCAACCCAAGCGAATATAGTGAGAGGTTATTGAAAACCCATTTCACCATAGGTGAGGTTCTTTCTAATCGCAAAGGATCAGATACATCTCCCCAGGTCAATATGACTCAGATCTTACCCAGATATCACTCTGTCAGCCAATCCTTAGTCAACTAACTAAAGATTTATTAATAAAAGACAAGAAGAGCATAATAAATGGTTATTAGAGCATATACATGCAAATGATTGCAAAGTCCTTAGATCAGGTTTGTAGCAATGATGGACTATAGTGCTGGCTTGTAAAGTCTCTCTGGTAACTTCCAAAAGATTGGAAAGTCCTAAGTCCATAGTTCAAGACCCTCCTCTTAGGTGTAAATCCACAGTCCAGAGAATTAGAGCAGGAAGGAGGCAAAATGGAATTGTCTCAGGGGTCTTTTATATCTTTTGCTATATGCATGGAAATTTACTCTCCCAAACAAAGCCCTGTTTGTGGAAGGTTACTGGCTCAGATGGAGTCCAGGGTCACATGAGCATATCACATGCCCTTACATGTTTTGCTGAATCACAGGGGGTGACCACTGGCTCCTCGCTGTCTGAGGCATCCTCAGAAGAGCTATCTGGACAGGATGAGTTTCTTCAGTGGCCCATTGTGAGAGTGGAGTGTCCTTCATGAGTCATCAACATCTAGCGGTCTAGCCCTAATGTAAATTCTATCTGAGGGGTGTAACCCTGGGATACAACACATGTTTAAGATGCAAGTCCATGGCCAATATTCATAACTTCAGATACAAAGATGATACACATAAACAGGACAATCATACTTCACAAATTATAACTTGCCCATTGTCACCTTTCATGACATACTTTGTACAAGATAAGTTGCAATTGTATAACATTGGTAGCAACAATGATACAAATGGTCATCTTTCTCATGCACAGCATCACAAGAGTAATCCATTTATTTTGTACAGATGTCATCATTGAGGAGGATCTCGTGTGACATCTCTTTTTCACAAAGGGGGCGAGAGGTGGATTAGTCATAATGATCAGACATTTTAAGACATTTAATCTTCTTGGAAGCTCTACCTTGGCTAAAAACAGTGCAAAGGGCGGGATTCCTCTAAAGCCAATATAGTCATGCCATTTAATACTATCTTATATTCAGGGACTAATCCCAGAAAGTTGAAGGGACTTGGGGGCACCCAGAACCTCACCAGAAACACTTACGTTTGGTCCTTTCTACAACAAGTTCATTTCAAGAGACTGGTATTATTTGTATTAGGAACAGTAGTGCCTGGAGGACTCAGCTGAGATTGGGGTCCCATTATGTTAATCATAATGTAAGAGGTGGTCCCTTACTTAAAGAGCTCACAAACAAACAAAAGGGTGGAGGAGGTGAAATAACTTGCTCAAGTCTCACAGCAGGACTGTGGCAGAGGCCAAGGATAGAATCCAGGACTTCTGAGTCCCAATCCAGTGCCCTATCCACAAGTGCCCTGTCTCTCTAGAGAGCAGAACCCAATTTACAGACTATGTGTTGTATTTATGAAGTAAATACTTCACACACCACTGAAATGCATCCACCTCTGGCTGGAATATGGCATCTTATGCAGACCGAGCACCAGTGCACAATGGTTTAGACCAAGAAGTGAAGGATGTTTTATCCAATTGACATTTAAAAGGAATTCCTTCTTCACAAGTCGTAATCTAAATTAAAAATAATAATTCTATTTTAGGTTGGCTTGTGACTGAAGAAAAATGCTCAGTTTTTCCAGCCGAGAGAATTATTCAAGTCAATTTTGGGGGGTAAATTATTGGGTGTTATACATGGCTAAAAACAACCATGGCACAGGTTTCCAAATGCAGTAAACGACATGTGATTCTCATCTCCATATTACAAGGATCCATCTTAGAACCAGTTCTCCCATTTGCATCAAAAGGGAAGAGAATATTAGCAGTGGCAGGAACCATTTTGTCTGAGAATTGGCTGGTAACAGCTCTTGTTGCTGGAGTAGACATGCTATGGGGAAGAGCCTAGTCTGAGGATGAAATCCTGGCTCCACTGAAGTCAATAGGAGTGTTGCCATTGACTTCACTGGGGCTGGAATTTCACCCGGTTTCCATCCAATAGTCCTTTCACTGTGAGGGGCTGACACCAAGGGTATGTCTACACTACGAGAGTAGTTCGATTTTAGTTAAATCGAATATGTGGAATCGATATTACAAAGTCGAACGTGTGTGTCCACACTAAGGACAGTAATTCGACTTTGTCAGTCCACACTAACGGGGCAAGCGTCGACATTGGAAGCGGTGCACTGTGGGCAGCTATCCCACAGTTCCCGCAGTCCCCGCTGCCCATTGGAATTCTGGGTCGAGCCGCCATTGCCTTCTGGGTAAAAAAATGTGTCGAGGGTGGTTTTGGGTAACTGTCGTCATCCAACCGTCACTCCCGCCCTCCCTCCCTGAAAGCGCCGGCGGGAAATCAGTTCGCGCACTTTTCTGGTCAGTGACAGCGCGGACGCCACAGCACTGCGAGCATGGATCCCGCTGTGACCATCGCTGCAGTTGTGGCCGTTGTCAACGCATCGCAGCTCATCATCGACCTTTCACTGAGGCAGATAGAGAGAAATCAGGCGAGGAGGCTACGGCACCGCGGTGAGGACCTGAACTCCGAGAGTAGCACACGCCTGTCTGAAACCACGACACCCAGTGCCGAGGACATCACGGTGGCAATGGGTCTTGTGGATACTGTGGAACGGCGATTCTGGGCCCGTGAAACAAGCACGGACTGGTGGGACCGCATAGTGCTTCAGGTCTGGGATGAATCCCAGTGGCTGCGAAACTTTCGCATGCGGAAGGGGACTTTCCTCGAACTTTGTGAGTTGCTGTCCCCTGCCCTGAAGCGCAAGGACACCCGGATGCGAGCAGCCCTGACTGTCCAGAAGCGAGTGGCCATAGCCCTCTGGAAGCTTGCAACGCCGGACAGCTACCGGTCAGTCGCGAACCAGTTTGGCGTGGGCAAGTCTACCGTGGGGGTTGTTGTCATGCAAGTAGCCAAGGCAATCGTGAAGGTACTGCTGTCAAAGGTAGTGACCCTGGGAAACGCGCAGGCCATCATAGATGGCTTCGCCGCGATGGGATTCCCGAACTGCGGTGGGGCTATAGATGGGACTCACATCCCTATCCTGGGACCGGACCACCAGGCCAGCCAGTACATCAACCGAAAGGGCTACTTTTCAATGGTGCTGCAAGCACTGGTGGACCATAAGGGACGTTTTACTAACATCAACGTTGGATGGCCGGGCAAGGTTCATGACGCTCGCGTGTTCAGGAACTCTGGTCTGTTTAGAAGGCTGCAGGAAGGTATTTACTTCCCGGACCACAAAATAACTCTTGGGGATGTGGAGATGCCTACAGTGATCCTCGGGGACCCAGCATACCCGCTAATGCCCTGGCTCATGAAGCCCTATACTGGCGCCCTGGACACAGAAAAAGAACTGTTCAACTACCGGCTCAGCAAGTGCAGAATGGTGGTGGAGTGTGCTTTTGGCCGTCTCAAGGGGAGATGGAGAAGCTTACTGACTCGCTGTGATCTCAGCGAAACCAATATCCCCATTGTTATTGCAGCTTGCTGTGTGCTCCACAATCTCTGTGAGAGCAAGGGGGAGACCTTTATGGTGGGGTGGGAGGTTGAGGCAAATCGCCTGGCTGCTGATTACTCCCAGCCAGACAGCCGGGAGATTAGAAGAGCCCAGCGGGACGCACTGTGCATCCGGGAGGCTTTGAAAGACAGTTTCCAGACTGAGCAGGGTCACCAGTGAATTTTAAGTTTGTGGACTCAGAACCTGAACTTGCCACCGTTTCTTTACCCAGTTACCGTTGACTATCCTCTCCAGTTACATACCCCCTTCACCCCCTTCCCAAAAAATAAAATCTGTTCTGTTTTGTTAATGAACACCGTTGTCTTTATTACTGTTTTCGCGGGAATGTTTTAAACCTGGGACGCAGACTGTGGCGGGGTGCGGGTTTAGTGTTGTGATGCAAATGATGCTTCTAAACTCCAGGAATGACGGGTTCCGCAGTGGTGGACTGGTTGTTTCAACAGAGCCTGCCAGCCCTCCTGGGCGGGACAGCGTGTATGTGTCGGCTATGTGACTGTCTGGCAGGGGGAGGAGGGTTACAGCTCCCCTGCTGCGGGGCTCTGTGATGCATTAGATCTGTAACTGCCCTCCCCAGCCACAAAGTCACAGAGCAACCCCCCCCCCTCACAGAACATGAAAACCACCTCCCAGATTGAACAGGGTCACTAGTCACTGCACTGGGTATGTGTCCTGATCCTGGACCTGACCCCGCCTCTGTACCCTGGTAAAGGTGACTGTCCTGTCCAATTACCATGCCCCTTCCCCTCGTTCAGACAGACTCTCCTCCAAAATAAAATCATGGAAACAGTAATTAACAGAAACGAATATTTTATTATGAACCAGACATGAAACGTGGGGGTTGAAACTTGCACGGGGGCTTCTGTGAGGTGTGTAGGAAAGGACTTTTAAAATTTTGGGGAATGAGAGCCTTCTAGTGCTAGAGCAGTCTGCAGGGGTTGACTGAAAGTTTTAACGGCCCTTGCCGCCCCTCCTTCTTTGTACTTTGGGTGAGGGGGGTGTGGGACTTGGTGGCGGGGGAGGGCGGTTAGAGATAGACTGCAGCGGGGCTCTGTCCTCCTGCCTCCGGTCTTGCAGAACATCCACAAGGCGCCGGAGCGTGTCCGTTTGCTCCCTCAGAAGTCCAAGCAGCTTTTCAGTAGCCTGCTGGTCCTCCTGACGCCACCTCTCCTCCCGTTCCATGACTGCTCGGTGCATTTGGGACAAGTTCTCCCTCCACTGTGTCTGCTGGGCTGCCTGGGCTCGGGAGCAGCTCATTAGTTCTGAGAACATGTCCTCCCGCGTCTTCTTCTTCCTCCTCCTAATCTGCGCTAGCCTCTGGGAGTGTGCTGACAGGCTGGGTTGGGAGACAGTCGCAGATGTGTCTGTGTGAATGGGAAAAATGGAGTGAATTCCTGAGACAGATAAATGAAGTTGTGTACAAAGAACCTAGTCTTTCTCTGTGAACAAGACCATGCACTGCACCTCTCACATGCGCACTCAGGACAAGGTCGAATTTTCGGCCATCGCCTTCAGTGCCTGGGGTCCTGCAGTGGTCTTGCAGTTATCTGAGAAGCGTGGCAGGACACCTGAACTTCTGTAGCGTGCAATCATGGTAAGCCGTAGACTTCTGGCTGCTTAAAACTGTACTAGTAGCACTGGCCTCCTTTCACATTGAAAGCAATGCCAGTCTCTGCTGCCAGCAATCAGGACAGCATGAACTATGCCCCTGTCCCACCCCCTCGCGGCTGTTCCAGGGAAAGATCCCTGTATGCTGCCCCTCTCCCTCCACCGCGTGGCTGTAAAGCAGTCCCAATACTAACATTCCCCTCCCTAATTCAAAGCAGGGCGTAATGAGCGACATCACCCTGCTGAGGATCTCGGAGTCCCAGAGGGAAAGGATGTTTCGAGAAAGCCTTCAGAAACCAGGGCCGTTTGCCGCTATGCTCTGCAGGGCAATGATACCAGACTATCTGATGGTGTCGTGGCGCGGTAACGTGTCCTACCACGGAGGGCCCACTAAGATCGCCCTACCCAGGAACCTGATGAACAGGCTGGAAATGTACCTTCATGAGACCTACGAGGAGTTCTCCTATGAGGATTTCGCCTCCATCCCCGGCCATATTGACCGGATTTTCGCGTAGGTGCACTGGGACTAAAGAGTGGAGCGTCTTGGGCAGCATAATCATGACTTACCGGACATTGTAAAAAAATTTTTAAATACTTGGGACTAAATTGTGAAGAGCCTAAGGCAGACAAATCATGAAAAACCCTTTGTTACTATTGTAAATATTCCAGTTTTTTTGCAGATAATTGTTTACATGTTTAAGCACTTTAATAAACAGCCATTGTTAATATTATAAATATTTCAGTTCTTGTAAAAATAAATGTTTAGATATTTAAAGCACTTACTGCTTGATCCTTCCCCTGATTCTGTCTCCGGGGTAAGGGATGGGGACGGTTGGTAGGGGATCTCGGTAAGGGTGATGAAGAGATCCTGGCTGTCGGGGAAATCAGCGGTGCCAGCGCTGTCGACTGCCTCGTCCTCCTCATCTCCTTCTTCATCTTCCCCGTCCGCTAACATGTCCGACGAGGAACCTGCCGCGGACAATATCCCATCCTCAGAGTCCACGGTCAGTGGTGGGGTAGTGGTGGCGGACGCACCTAGGATGGAATGCAGTGCCTCGTAGAAACGGGATGTGTGGGGATGGGATCCGGAGCGTCCGTTTGCCTCTTTGGTTTTTTGGTAGCCTTGTCTCAGCTCCTTGATTTTCACGCGGCACTGCGTTGCATCCCGGCTGTATCCTCTCTCTGCCATGGCTTTAGAGATCTTCTCGTAGATCTTTGCATTCCGTCTTTTGGAGCGCAGCTCTGAAAGCACGGACTCATCGCCCCACACAGCGATGAGATCCAAGACTTCCCGATCAGTCCATGCTGGGGCCCTCCTTCTATTAGATTGCACGGCCATCTCTGCTGGAGAGCTCTGCATCGTTGCCAGTGCTGCTGAGCTCGCCACGCTGTCCAAACAGGGAATGAGATTCAAACTGCCCAGACAGGAAAAGGAATTCAAATTTTCCCGGGGCTTTTCCTGTGTGGCTGATCAGAGCATCCGAGCTCGGACTGCTGTCCAGAGCATCAACAGAGTGGTGCACTGTGGGATAGCTCCCGGAGCTATTACCGTCGATTTCCATCCACACCTAGCCTAATTCGATATGGCCATTTCGAATTTAGCGCTACTCCTCTCGTTTTGGAGGAGTACAGAAGTCGAATTTAAGAGAGCTCTATGTCGAACTAAATAGCTTCGTGGTGTGGACGGGTGCAGGGTTAATTCGATTTAACGGCGCTAAATTCGACATAAACTCCTAGTGTAGACCAGGCCCAAGAGAAGTGTTAGTAAACAGATTATTCTAGTGTTGGCATTGGTTTTAAAAGATTCTGTGCATGTATGGATAATTAATTCATATGGATGATTGATTTAGTGTTTGTTTAATGTCACTGGGACAAATTCTGACCTGAGAGTTGTTGGCATAGAGCTCACTGAAGCGAATGGAAGTTGTGCATATGGATCTAAGGACAAAATTGAGCCCCATGTTTACTCTTTCATGTAGGGCCAAATTCTGCTCTTAAGTTACACACATACAGTTCTCATTGACTTCACTAGGAAGGACAGTCATGTGACAGAGAGCAGAGTTTAGCCCTCCATGTATCACATGATGTGGAGATCACCTGGAGTACTATACAGAATGTTATATCACACAGCAATCGGCTTTCACTGCTGGGTAGTCAACAGCGGAAGATGTCCTTACCTTCTGGCTTCTGGCTGAGCTGCATTTGAGAATGTAACCTCTTACTTCATGTGGTGTATATCAATATCAAAGCGACTTTTGATTCGATTGACAGGTCAGTACTTTAATTCGCACTGAAAGGGGTTGGCATCCCAGATGTTCTGCTAAATCTGGTGTGACCTTCACCCTGGTAATGGTGGACGAGCACACGGTGGTTCACAGCTTTCCACATGTTCCACTTCCTATACAACTTCAGGTGTGCGCAGGTATGTATTCTTACCCCGGAACTATTCTGTCAAGCTATAGACTAGATACTAGGACTTGCTGCTCCACAAATCAGAATCAAGGTTGGTCAAGAAGTGTTCATCAACCAAGACTATGCCGATGCTGCTGCTTTGCATGTGGAGAAGCTAAAGAATTTCAATCCCGCGCTTCAAGGTTTCTAAGACACTGCCTGAACTCTGGAGTTGAACATCTCTTGGCAGAACACCAACCTACATAACCTCACAGCTGGCCACCAGAACCCCTGGGGCAGGTTGGGTTGAGCACTGTGGAAAGCATTGATGAGTTCATCTACATAGGCTGCAAGCAGTATTCAAATGGTCACAACAAACCAGATGTCCTCCAATAATTAGATCTCGCTGACTCATGCATGAAGTCTATGACTTGCATATGGATGAAAAAAGTATTTGCATTGACAGAGTTCAGGATCTATCAAACCTGTGTACCAACTGCATAGCTATATGAGTAAGAAACGTGGACCCTGTTACAGACAGACTTGGATTGGCTAGAGGTATTCCATATGTGCTGTCGGTACCAAATCCTAAGTATAAAGTGGCTCGACTTTGTGCGAAATGCCATAATGTTGCAGAGATATGGCCTTTCTCCAATTACTCACTACGTTCAAAAATGGCATTGCATGCTCTTTAGCCATGTCGCCAGGATGAATAAAAATATGTCAGCACACAGTGCTCTCAAACTCTCCATTGTTGCACAAAGGGGTGCATGCCCTGGCCCTACCTGATGTCACCCAGAGAATCATGGATTCACAGGACTGAATCAGATCTGGGAACTTCACTACATGATGCTTGGTGTGATGCCATCAACAATAGTCATTTTGGCTGGTGCAATAGTGCTTAGACGATGCATGGATGTTTGTTGTTCTTCATGATGATGATGTTTGACAGAACAGTGGAGGAAACACATTTACCAAATTATATTGCTGACCAGTTGATAGGACTTGACAGGTATGAGACATCGGAGTTTCTTCCTACAAGTGTCTCTTCAGTGTCTTTTTAAGATGGGATCTGAACCAATTTGGGCTAATTGGAAACTGGATCAGAAAATATTAGTGCTTGGACTCTCCTAGAGACAAAACCATTTTAGGAAATTCACTCTTAGCTTGGAACTCCAGTTTGCTAGCACTCTGTGCATGATGGTTACTGATTGCCAGATTCAGTGCTTCTTATGGAAGATTTTCATTGCATATTTGTTAGATAATCCTCCTGGATCAAAATCCCAGGTCTGTACCTCTCCATAGGCTTTGGGCTATCTAAAATCTGGATCCAGATCTGAACGTTTGAGTCAGACTAATCTCTTGTAGTTAGTAATAAAGAACAAGGGGGAAATAAATGCAGAGAATTGGTTTTGCATAGCTGGAACTATCTCATGCTAAAATGTTTTTCAAAGTCTTCCAAGAGATGTCAACTCTTTTTAGGTTGATGGATATTGATCTGAACACAAAGTGATGTGGAGCATGTTGTGTCTATTGTATTTTATTTTTAGCTTGCCATTTGTATGTACAATATTATTTTTATATGTGTATTGTTAAAGTGTTTTATCTGAAAGATATCTTTGCATTAGTATTTTGCTTTCTGAGCTCCATCCCACAGCAATGGCCAGATGTTGAACTTACTCCAGAAAATGCCCAGGGATTCCTATCAAAGGGAATTTACTGAAGTAAGAATGAAGGCCCATATTGTGAATGGAAGGGATCCTCCACCATCCTGCTTGGAAGAGGCTGAGTAAACTGCCTCATGGCACTAATCCCTTCTCATTCCAGACCCCACAGAGGGTGATCTGGGGTCCATGCAATGGGGAGGGAGGAAACAGACCAGGCCAAAGGGAAGGAGTGGGAGGGCCAGGCGAGATACACATTGTCCTCCTCCAGTCCCGCAAAGCCCTGTCTTTCCTGGAGCTTTTCCTCACTGTGGTCCCAAGGACCGCAATAGCTAGATGTATTTCCAGATAGTATGGCTCCAATGGGCCATGATGCCAAGGACTGACGGGAGGGGCACTAGGGAGGCATAGAACTGTCATGTGGATGTCCCTGGCCAGAGGTGTGAGGGCAGGTCTCATGGACTATTCCATCAGAGGCAGGACAGGGCAAGCATGTCCCTCAATAGGAGAGGAGCTCTGCAAGGGGATCCTGGCAGGGGATGGAAGGAGAGGTAGACACAGACTCGAGTAAGGACCTCAGGACTGGCCCATTGGGAATTTTGTCTGAGTAAAAGATTTCAGGATTTGTTTCTGTCAGACAAAACAAGGTAAATGAAAACAACTCTAGACACAATGTCAGACCTGAGATGGAGACAGTGCCTGAGTAATCCCCTCACAAAATGGAGTCTTAATTCCAGGGCTGGAAGTTAGGCAGGTATGAGACTCATCAAATACTAGAATTAGGTGCTGGAGCACTACAATTTGAGGTAATTTTTGAAAGTATCGCTTTTGATGGGAAGTACTTGAAAAATGGCAGGGCCTACACAGAGTCTGGAAGGATAGATAAATCCTTGCCTCTTCTGATGACACACAATAGTGGAGAAGATGCAAGGAGCTTTCTCTCATCTCATTGCATAGTCAAAGCATCTTCACTAGGAAAAAAGATGTTGTCTTAATTTGTGCAATGTCTTGTCTATATGGGGACATTTGGGAAAATTAGTCTAAATTAATTAAAGGTGTGAATTGAAAGTGGATTAGTTAGCATCCTGTGTGGATGTTCTGATTCAGAATTAAAATGGCTTTAATTCAGTTTAGTTAATTCACGTGGCCATTTTAATTAGGAATAAACCACATAGAGGTTTAATGCAGTTTAACTAAGCCACTTTAAAAATTATTTCAGATTAACTTTCCTGAGTGGCCTGTGTAAACAAGCCCTTACCCGACATGTGGTAACTCATACGAGGTAAAAGTCTAGTGAAGACAAGGCAGTTTGTAGTTTTAACATGAAGCTAGCAAGTTGAGATAGCCCCATCTGCTAACACACTGAAAACTACAAGCTGCCTTATCTTCACTAGGATTTCACCTTGTTAGTCGCTGGGTGTCTGCTAACAAGTTAAGAACACACCTTTTTTCCTACTGAAAAAGTGGCCTCTCAGGGCCAAACAGAACTGTTGCCCCTGGCCTCAGGGCATCAACATGACTGCTCCATCCAGGGCCGGCTCCAGGTACCAGCTGAGCAAGCTGGTGCTTGGGGCGGCAGATTGTTGGAGGCGGCATTCTGCCCAATCCTAGGGGCGGCACGGCTGCTTTTTTTTTTGTTTTGTTTTTTTGTTCTTGTTCCGCTCCGGCCGCCCTGTAGGGGGCAGCGGCACGGAGAACCAGAGCGCCCTGCAGGGCAGTCCTCTTCCTTCCCTCCCCGCCGACCGGAGCGGAGCCCTCGCGGCAGGCGGCAGGAGGCGGCGCAGCGGGAGGGGCCGCGTGGCAACGCCCCCGCTGTAGCCCTGGCCGCCCCCTTCTCTCTCTCTCCCGCCCGCTCCCTCCCCCTCTCCACCCCCAGCCGGTCCCACTGCACCCGCGCTCCGGCCGCGCCGCAGGTTTTTTGTTTTTTTGCTTTGCTGTTCTGGCCGCCCCATTTTTTTTTTTTTTTTTGCTTGGGGCGGCCAAAAAGCCAGAGCCGGCCCTGGCTCCATCCTTACTCCCCTGGGAGGCCCATGGAGCTGGCTGTGATGTATTAGGTAGGGCCATGGCTTCATTGAACACTTCATGAAGTGGTAGTAGCAGGCACAAGCCTGCTGTGCACGGGGGTGCTCTGAGGATGAATGCTACCTCCTTTTGACAAAATGCCTGCTCCCCCCCCACAGCACTAAACCTGGATCACAGCTAAGTTTGAGTCTGCCACTGGTTTTGTGCTACCAGAGCACTGGCTTTTAGCTCAGGCAGCAGAATCTCATGCTTTTAGATCAGAAGTCTCAGGTTCTGCTTCCTCTGCCAATGACCCACCAAGAGGCGCTTTGTTACAAGTGTCAGAGCTGAGATTAGAACTCAGGCTTCCTGTCACCCATGCCTGTGCTCAGATATGGGCGATCATCTCTAATTTGTTAGTCTCTAAGGTGCCACAAGTCCTCCTCGTTCTTTTTGCATCTCTCTCTCTCTGAACATTCTTGTCTTCAGGTGTGGCCAAACGGCACTGAGTCAGATAGCCTTTCCTGGGCACTTCTGCTGTGGGTGCTATGAAGTGTAAATTAACAGCTAGTCAAAGGCTGGAACAGGACAAAACTTGCTGTACAGCATCATTAACACCAAGTTTGTGTGGCTTGTTCTCACCCTTGTTTAAACCAACATTCTGATCCGAGTTACACCAGAGCAAATCCAGTGTAACTTCACTGAAATCAGTGGTGCATGCTAAGAGCACTTTACAGACATAAATTAAAGGATGGTATGATGGGATAGCCTAATTTTGACAATTAATTGGTCTTTGGCTATTAGCAGTAAATCTGCCCAATGGCCTGTGATGGGATGTTAGATGGGGTGAGATCTGAGTTACTACAGAGAATTCTTTCCTGGGTGTCTGGCTGGTGAGTCTTTCCCACATGCTCAGGGTTTAGCTGATCGCCATATTTGGGGTTGGGAAGGAATTTTCCTCCAGGGCAGATTGGCAGAGACCCTGGGGGTTTTTCACCTTCCTCTGCAGCGTGGGGCACGGGTCACTTGCTGAAGGATTCTCTGCACCTTGAAGTCTTTAAACCATGATTTGAGGACTTCAATAGCTCAGACATAGGTTAGGGGTTCATTACAGGAGTGGGTGGGTGAGATTCTGTGGTCTGCGTTATGCAGGAGGTCAGACTAGATAATCATAATGGTCCCTTCTGACCTTAAAGTCTATGAGTCTATGAGTTATTGCAAATTTACAGTGGTGTAACTGAGATCACAGTGTGGCCCTCAGTAATTATAATTAGTGTTTGCATAGCTTACCATAGCAAATGAATTGCAATGACTGAGTCACAACTAAAATTGACTGTGTAAGCTAAAATGAATAGCTTGGCTACAGTCAGCAAGCAAGACGCCTCTTCTCCACTCCCACAGACAGAAATCGCTGCAAAGATTTTGGTGTGCAACTGAACATGAATTACTTTGATTATAAAACAGCCTCATCGTTTAATCAAATGATCTTAACTTGCATGTGCATGTGGAGTGTCCATAAATTACGGTCATATATAATACAGTAAATGAAGACTGCCAAAGTTACATTAAAGAAAAGGGTCCAATCACACTGGTGTTTTGAATGCAAGTCTGGAGTGACTCTATTGACTTCAGTTAAGTTCCTCTGGCCATACACTGGTGTAACAAAGAGCAGAATTTGCCCCATTAACTTTAATCTGTAATCGTCACATGATAGACAGCATAATGGGCCAGAATTTCAAAGGTGTACTTTTATGTGCCCCAGAATTACACATAGAACTCCTGATGCACGTGCAAGCTGGGGGTGTGAAAAACTGTGCCTTTGAAAATCTCCCCTTAAAAAGAAAATGGTCAATGCCCCTTAAAATGATTTTGTCACCACTGTGACCCTGTATGTGTCTATTAGCATCCTTCTGTGGCTATCAGTTGCGTAATATTCTCTTCTAAGTGGCAATAACATTAAGACCACTATTTGGTTACGGCAATTCAGTATTTATTTCAGGGATGGTATGGTGAGTGCACACAGAGTTTCTAACAGTTTACGAGAGATTACTGGTTCTATTGGGATTCCTGAATGACAAGTACAGGGAACACCTCTCAAAGTGGTAGAAATTCTCCTATCAGAAGAAAGTTGGTGTAAGGCCACTGTATCACAGTCCTATTACAATGTTCAGTGTTCATCGCAACCCGGTCAAAGGCTCAGGCTGACATGGATAATTACTAAACAAGTGCAATCTATGTAATTCTAGACAAGCTTTGGCCTGTTCTTCATATGCTGATGGGCCTAACCTCCAGTCCAATGGTGCAGGATTACTTCCCAATCAGAACAACCCTCCATTATACACAAGCCATATTTAGTTGCATTAGGCGTGTATCAGGCAGAAAGCCAGCGTAAACCCACACTTCCCAAGAGCAGGGCTGAGAAACATTGCCAACCCTATGATGAGGCAGCTACTGTTTTAGAATGCACCCTACTAGAGATTATAATGTGGCAACCACTCAAACGGATGATGAGATGGTCTTCAGTATATTATTCATGAAACCAGACTCCCAAAGGTGTTTATGAGGCTGGCATGGGAGTGATTTCTGTCTTTGACTCAAGGATAAATGTATACTGTTGCCAGCACTACTTTCTTCCCTTTCAAATATTATATTGATTCTAAAGTTTGAGAACCAGGGACAGTAGACGATAAACAACATACTTTGTCCTCATTTGCACCCAAAAGCAATGGACCTGCATGGGTGGAACTGCAGACAGAAGTTTTCCCAGAGTTCCTATACTAAAGTTGCCGCTGGCTTCAATTTCACTTTGTTCTCTTTCATACAAACATATAGGCATGGATTGTGATACACAAGAATACTAGTAAGAGAATGAACTTTATTCCCTGGCCCTAGTTAGGGCTTGGGTGAGGGTTATAAATGTTAAATACCCTTGTCACAAAACATCCATTAACTCGGTGGTGACCGCCATATGTGGGTGATGGGGTGTGTGAAATCTATCTATTTATAATATAAACCCGCCTGGGTGTCTGGGGCTTCATGTTTATTGTCTCTCCATAGTTTCAGATCAGGTGTAGCTTCAAGCCAAGTTCTAGCTTGTGGTTTAACACTGTTTTAATTGAGCATTTTGAAGGCTGAGCTGAGTTGTTTCCACTCTCAACCCAGGTTTCAAAGTCATGAAGCGCATTTTCCCCCATGCTATAAGGCTTGCAAGAAGCAGAGGCCTCCTGAAATGATTGCTGGTAGGTGGAGTGAATATACATAACTGTTTCTGATATCAGAAGTGGTAAGAGGGTCGGGAATATGTTAGTCATCCCTCCAAAGAATCTGACATGTTGGCAATAGATAATTAGCCCAGGAGTGGTACAGGCAGAAGATACCACCCAGTTCAGAGATACCGCTATATTCCGTTTTTTTCATTTGTAGCAGGGGGAGAATTCGGGCTCTAAAATCCATTATACTTGGGGTGTTTTGATGTATCATAAAGCTGGCTGAAATGTTTCAAAGTTTGATATTTCAAAAGCATAAATAGATAACATTTTCCAAACATTTTTGAAGCGTTTCCCCTGTTTATTCAAGCAGCCTCATCAAAACTTTTTGAAATTTCAAATACTGATGATAATCTAAGAAAAATGAAAAAAATGTTGCAAAAGGTTTCATCAAAAAAAGACTCTTTTTGAAAACAAAACAAAACACAATGCTAAGATAGTGTTGCTGTTTTCTTGCCGAGTGCAGTGCTACCTGCTCCCACCAGGAGTCCCTGAAGCATATAGGCTAAGAGCAGATACCCAGCTGGTATTCCTAGATCTGTGCATGGCTAATTCATGTTAGTCCCTCAGAGCAGACTGTGTCCTCGTGTTTTGTCCCCACATAAACCCCACAGTAGTTAACCCTGAGTTAGCAGGATCTTGTGCCCAGTTAGGCCACTGGGTGGCAGCTGGAGGCATGTCAGGCATAATTGATGGTTGCACCCAGATGGAGAGGAGCTGGATATTCATAAAGGAGCATCGGGTAGTGGGCAGAAAGGCCGGGAAGGAAACCCAAGACAAAGGGAGTTTCTTCTCTTAGGTGAAAGGCTCAAGAAGCCTAGAAGCAGAACTAGAGGAGCCCGAGGCGGGTAGAAATCTGAGCTCTGAAATAAGAGCAAGAAAGTTTTGCAGGCATTTGGTTCAGCCTGAGCGAGAAGCCTGAAGAAGGAGGGCCTGGGACCTGGAAAGAAAGCCCGGGAAACTGAGGGTATCAGGGAAGGCAGATAGAAGCAGGGAAAACCCTGGGTCTGGACTGTCAATAGGCAAAGATCTCTCACTGCAGCAGGCCTGATGGAGGGTTCATTATAGAGCTGAGATGGAGAGTACCAAGACAGCAGGAGACGAAGAGTTCTCGCTGTGGCAATCCCGACGGAGGTTTTGGTATAATGTTGGGGAGTGAAGTGGCACTAGAACTATCTGAGTTGAGTTTTCTTTGAGTGCTGTGTGATGAAGACCCTGGGTAAGGACCCGGGGGTCCTAGTACTCCCAAGGAAGAAGGGCTGAAGAAAGTGAAGTTCGGATATTATTTTACATGAACTTTGGACTGTCGTACCCCAAAAGAGGTGTGGACTTAAACAGGAAGTTTGACCCCCAGAGGTCAGAGCAGCTATCAGAAAGGGATGAGAGAGGAGGGAGAGAGCCACTGCATCACACCTGGCCATGAGGAGGTGCTCCAGCGGTGAGTCCCCCATGCCTGATACCGGCATCTGACACATCTAGGACTCAGTGAGCCTGGGGAAACATCATCTCCGTCTGGAGTCCATGCCACCTCCTCTCCCGCTCCTCCACATCTGACACAGCAGGTCAGGGGGCTTCTAAGCCTGGAGTGGGAAGGCTCAGGTGAGAGGGAGGGTGGTTGCTGAGCTTAGGACAAGGTATGAGATGGATGGAGGGGGAATCCTGAGATGAGGGAGGGGGTCAAGTTGGAGCTATGGGGCAGTTCTCAGTAGTGGGGAGGAAGGGGAATCAGACAGGTTCTGTTGCTGAGTGGGGGTGAAGTGGGTTGCCACAATGTGGCGGCAGCGTGGCGGATGGGGGGGCAGGAGGACGTTGAAAGGAGATCTGGTCTGGTTGCAGAGAGGAGATGGCTTGTTGGGCGGAGCACATAGGTGGTGAAAAGAATGGGCACTCTTTTCCTCCCAGGTCTCCCCTCTACTTCCCTAAGCTCCCTGACTAAAACCCTCATGCAGCAGACCCTGGTCACCCTTGCAATGAGTATGGTCGCCCTGTGCCATAAGCCCCGATTTAACCTGAGCATCAGCCCCCACTGATTTCTAGTGATACCGTATTTTACCTGCCTGGGTTAGGGTCCTTAGATGATCAGATCTGATTTAATGTAGATACAACTGCAGCCAGCTAGATGGAGAATAGCAAAAAAGCTTAATTTGAAACCTCTGATTTCATGTACAATTGAATGTATTTGTAATAGCACGGCTAGAAAGAAAACAACAGACTCAGACACCTAGTTCTCCAGATAAATCTACTGGGATCTAACAGACTACTAGCTGAGTCATACTGTATTCAGCCTTTGTTTGGCATAGACTGCACTCAGGGCCGGCTCCAGGCACCAGCTGAGCAAGCTAGTGCTTGGGGTGGCAGATTGTTCGAGGCGGCATCCTGCCCAATCCTAGGGCGGCACGGCCGCTTTTTTTTTTGTTTTGTTCTTGGTCCGCTCCGGCCGCCCTGTAGGGGGCGGCGGCGCAGAGAACCAGAGCGCCCTGCAGGGCAGTCCTCTTCCTTCCCTCCCCGCCGACCGGAGCAGACCCCTCGCGGCAGGCGGCAGGAGGCGGCGCAGCGGGAGGGGCCGCATGGCAGCGCCCCTGCTGTAGCCCTGGCCACCCCCTTCTCTCTCTCTCCCGCCCGCTCCCTCCCCCCCCCAGCCGGTCCCCCTGCACCCGCGCTCCGGCCACGCCGGAGGTTTTTTTTTTTTTTTTTGCTTTGCTTTGCCGTTCTGGCCGCCCCGTTTTTTTTGTTTTGTTTTTTTTGCTTGGGGCGGCCAAAAAGCCAGAGCCGGCCCTGACTGCACTGACTGTAATGCATAGTCTCTGCTTGTCTGCTATTAACACTTTAGTAACATTCGTAGGGCCCTACTTTTTCCAAGCACCTGGGATTGTGGAATTTTGCCTCTAACTCAAGAGCACAAAGAAAACTGCTTGTCTGTTCTGTCCAGCAGTGTGACAGCTCCTAACTTAGTGTCTCTGTGTTGCAGACATTGAGGGTACATCTACACAGGGGTAAAAGCCCCATGCCACAGCAGCGGCTAGCCTGGGTCAGCTGACTTGGGCTTGTAGAGCTCAGGCTATGGGGCTACAAATTACTGTGTAGATGTTTGGACTCCGGCTGGAGCCCGAACTCTGCAACCCTCCACCCTTGCAGGGTCTATAACGGGACTATAATAGGGTTCAAAAAAGAACTAGATAATTTCATGGAGGCTGTTAGCCAGGATGGACAGGGATGGTGTCCCTAGCCTCTGTTTGCCAGAAGCTAGGAATGGGCAACAGGGAATGGATCACTTGATGATTACTTATTCTGTTCATTCCCTCTGGGGCATCTGGCACTGGCCACTGTCAGTAGACAGGATACTGGGCTAGATGGACCTTTGGTCTGACCCAGTATGGCTGTTCTTGTGTTCTTATGTCCCAGAACTCAGGCTCCAGTCCAAGCCCAAATGTCTACACAGCAGTTTTTTAGCCCCTGAATCCAAGCCCTGTGAGGCCGAATCAGCTGACTCATGACAACAACGGGTTTTTTATCCCCGGGTAGACATACCTGAATGGGCTTTGCAGCAGAACTGAGGTCAGCTGTGCCACAGAATATACAGGGTCCCAGCTACAGTATTTGTCTGACAGGTGGAGAGATCCCATCTTGCTCGAAAAGACCCAGCAAAGGCAATATTTTCATTTAAACAAGCATTGGATACTAAACATCTCACTCTGTCAGGAAACACCCATAACGTACTGTCCTGTTGTAAAAACATGGGCATTGTGTTGAGGAAAGAAGGACAATGTTTGGTTTAAACACAGCTGCAAAAATACCTGAACGTAAAGGTTATGTCTTCAATCTGATACCCTGTTATCAAAACAGGGAAATTACAATAGAGAAGAAATATACCTTGTATTTCCATTTTTGTTTTTAACTACAGCTTGCCAACCAGCCAGGGGCAGGACTATGATGTTTTTAGTTTGGCAGCACCAGAGGTAAATCCTGCAATAGAGTAAGTAAATACATTTAGACAGGACAAACAGTTGGGAAGAGCTCTAAAATACGATTTAAAGAAGGCCTTTTAGAGCAAAATGCAATGGAATCACTCAGGTGCTAGCACGGGGTCTTGATCTGTGTCTAGGGCTCCTATTGTAATATTATCTTCACTTAAGTGAAATTCATCCATGGGCAAAAGACCCCCTGGGGCCTGTGCATCACCTACATTTTTTTTTGAAGGCTTTGCAGAGGTGGATTAAAATTTATTGGGGCCCTGGGCACAAAGAACATTTGCCCCCCCCACTCCTCAGGGAGGTAGGGGGGCCACACCCACTCACTTTTTAACATGGGCATAATAGCCTCAGGAAGGTGAGGAGGCTGCACTTTGTGGTGGGGGAGCTGATGATCACCGGTGGGGGGCTGAGATGGGCCTTAGCCACCCCTCGCGCCACAGGCCCTGCCTCCTGCTCCTCCTCTTCCCACTGAGGCCCCACCCTTTGGCCGGAGCCTGGCAGTGGTAAGAGCCACCCAAGGAGCCTGGGCCACTGTGGGGAGCCCTGGAACCTCCCCCTGTCCTGGGCGACATGCCCTGGGGAGCGGGGACACAGGGCAGGGGCTGCTCTTGGGTACCAGGCACCCCTCCCAAGGCAATTGGAGGGTCTGAGACTCCCCACAGCACACCGGGCTCTCTGGGCAGTTCTTACCAGAGCCCGGCTCCAGCTTAGGGTTGCCAGGCATCCGGTTTTTGACCAGAACGTCCCGTTGAAAAGAGACCCTGGTGGCTCCGGTCGGCACCACTGACGGGGCTGTTAAAAGTCCGGTCAGCGGCGCAGCGGGACTAAGGCAAGATCCCTGCCTGCCCTGACTCGACGCAGCTCCCGGAAACGGCTGGCATGTCTGGCTCTTCGGCAGAGGGGCAGCCATGGGGGCTCTGCGTGCTGCCTCTGCCCCAACTGCCAGCTCCGCAGCTCCCATTGGCCAGGAACCCCGGCCCATGGGAGCTGTGAGGGTGGTGTCTGCAGGCGGGGGCAGCAAGCAGAGCCAGCAGAGCCACCTAGCCACCCCTGAGCCTAGGAGCTGGACATGCCAGCTGCTTCTGGGAATGCCTGTGGTAAGCGCTGCCTGGACGGATCCCGCACCCCTTGCCCCCTCCTGCATCCTAACTCCCTCCCAGAGCCCGCAGCCTTCACTCCCTCCTGCGCCCTAACCCTCTGCTCCATCCCCAAACCCCCTCCCACACCCCAACCCTCTGCCTCAGATCCGAACCCCCTCCTGCACCTAAACTCCCTCCTAGAGCCTACACCCCACACCCCCTCCCATGCCCCAACCCTCTGCCCCAGCCTTGAGACCCCTCCCACTCCCAAAATCCCTCCCGGAGCCAGCGCGTTGCATCCCCTCCTGCATCCCAAACCCTTCATCCATGGCCCCACCCCAGAGCTCTGACCCCCAGCCGGAGCCCTCACCCCCTCACACACCCCAACCCCTGCCCCAGCGGGATGAAAGTAAGTGAGGGTGGGGGAGAGTGAGCGACGGAGGGAGCGGGAATGGAGTGAGCCGTGGTGGGGCCTCAGAGAAGGGTCAGGGCAGGGGTGGGATCTCAGAGAAGGGGCAAGGCAGGGGGCGGGGTAAGGGTGTTCCGTTTTGTGTGATTAGAAAGTTGGCAACCCTACTCCAGCTTCCGGCATGGCTGGGGGCAGGGCCCCGGGGGAAGAGGAGGAGCAGGGCCACAATTCCAGCACCAGTTCCCCCCCCACTTCTACACAGGTTCCAGTGCTCCTGTGGGGGCCCTGTGGGCCTGTGCATTAATCTGCCACTGAGGCTTAGGTGGGACTGTCGTGTTCTGGCTCCAACCCAGACAAGTAAGGGGTTGTGTCACCACCTGCCCTGCAATCCTGGGTGCCTTACAATGCTTTGCTGCTGTAGCTCCCTGCCAGGGACACTACAAGCATGCAGGTTACACCCTGAAATGTCTGTGTGCTCGACAGCCCTGGGTCAGCAGCTCTGACCCCTGCAGCCTGTCTACAACCCCACTCTGGCTTCCACCCAGCCTTGGTTACAACCAACAACCTGACTCCAACACACTCAAAGTGCCGACTTTTCCCAAAAATGTGTGCTCTGTAATGTTCAGCCCTCTTCTGGACAGTTCAGAGAAATAATAAGGTTTTTTTGTTCTTGTAAAAACAAAAGCACATCACAGCTTGTTCACCTAACTGGATAAATACACCCTTCCCTTTAAAAACTGCCCTGAGTTAGTTTTTAGTAAAAATAAAACAAATTTATTAATATTAGAACATAGGTGAAGTGATGCCAAGTAAGATGAATAAAGTTAGAAAAGGTTATAAGCAAATAAAATGGAAAACAAGGCTCTAAAAGTCTTACCCTGGACTTTGCTAGAATTAAATTTTTGTTCAAAGATGGCTTTTCTCCCCCACGGTCTTTCAGCAAGATGGTGGCTGACCTCCTCCTCAGTCAGTATCTGTTCCAGAGGCCCCAAGGTCTGGTTCCTGTGTCTTCTTCAGTGAAAGAAATAACTTGTGGTTCTCTGCTCCTTTCTTTTATAGTCCAGTGAACTTTTGAAGTAGATTCTTCTAAAGGTTACCCCTCAAAGTTCATTGAAGATGTAGGGAAAGCGACATGGAGTCTGGTGGGGAAGGAAGCTCCATGCTCTTTTTTCCACTGCTGCTGTTTGTTGAAATGCAAATTGTTCTGTTTCCTGCCATCTACTGCTGTCTTGATGGTCCTGTTGACTGCTTATATGTAAATGGAGGTAAACACACATTCCTTTGTTTACAATAGACCTGTTTAACAATTCCCCTTGACATGCCTGGTTTACGCACACATTAGACATAATTCCAGCATATGTTCATAACTCTTAATACACATCACATACATACGTAATGAAAGGATATTAATGATCAATGAGTCATTAGTTTTCAAATGACACCTTACAAGGTATATTTTGCATGAAGATTATTACAACAGTGTGTGAGGTGTCAATACAGGCTGCTTAAGATTACAGGGACTTAGTGGTACATGGGCCCTGAGAACTGCTCTGCACACAGGTGAACTTTGTGAATGATGGGCTGATCCATAGCCCAATGAAATCAATGGGAGAACTTCCATTGACTTCTGTAGATATTGGATCAGGCCCACAGAGAGTAAGCAAACAACCAATTAAAAAGACCCACTCACCTTTTGGACAAACCTGACCAGGTACTTGATATTTCAGCCACAGAGTGACATGATCTGTTGATTTATTAGCCTGAGTACGATTTTTTCCATTCACTGTCTATATTGACGGAACTTGGAACAGCACTGCAGCTGAGGGCATTGTTGGTCAGAGCGAAACCTCTCTGCAAGTTGAAGCAGAGCTGTGTGGGGAAACTTGTAAAATGCCTGTTCCAACAATGTCTGTCTTAGCTCACTTTATTAGTTTAGTCTCACCAAAGTTAAAGGAGAAGTTCATGTGCAGTGACAAAGAGATCATAGTGCTGTGCAAGTGGGCAAATGAAAAGGCAGCTGACACAGTGACTAGCAGTAGTATCCTATAGCGTCGCTCTTAGGGAAGGGCTTGTAGAATTGGAAGGTAAAGAAACCAGTAAGACTCTATAGAAATTACTCTAAAATCCAGGCTCATTGGCTTGCCATGCTCCAGGGAAACTTCAAGGGAGGCAGCAGGGCTTGGAGGCCATCCCAAGAAGCCTCCAAATAGTGGCAGGTTAAGCTCAGATCCCATCAGTCTGTGAGTCTTCAATGGCACAAGCCCAGGGGAAGGCCCAACACGGGTACATATTCGGGAGACATGCACTGCTGGGGAAGGATGGGCCAGCCAGAGAGGATTCAAATGGGGGCACTGACCCTGGCTCCCAGACATGCCAACTTTCACCAATTTATTGCAAGAGACGTGATTTCTATATAAAATTAAGCCTCACTCATGGTCTTGGGATAGAATTCTCAAATGTCAGGATTTTTTCCCCCAGCTCTGTGAGGAAGGGTCTGGCCGTCAGCCCCGGGTGGCGGGGCTCCAGCTGTCAGGGGGAGAAGTGAACCACATTGCAGCCTCCAGGTCTGGGAGAGGGATGTGAAGAACTTCAGGATGATCAGAGGTGAGGCTGGACACAAGGAGTGGCTGAACTGATGGGGCGTGGGGGGTTGGGAGGGAACAGAGCTGATGGAGGCAGAGAACTGGGGGCGGGGGAGGCAGAACTTATTCAGGGACTGGGAGATAGGATTGATTGGGAGGCTGAGGCAGAATTAATTGTTGGGCAAGGGACAGGCAGATGTGGGAGTGAGAGTTCCTGCAGCAGGAGCCAAAATCACCGGATCCGATCAATTTGGAAGCGTTGACAACACTAATTCTCTCTCTCTCTCTCTCTCTCTCTCTCTCTCTCTCTCTCTCTCTCTCTCTCTCTCTCTCTCTCACACACACACACACACACACACACACACACACACACACACTGTGGATGAGATGGGGGAGTTCAAAAATCAAAAGACAGACTAATTTATATTAGGGCTGGCAATCGCAGTTAACTCAAGCGATTAACTCAAAACAAATTAACTAGATTAAAAAAATTAATCGTGATTAATCGCAGTTTTAATTGCACTGTTAAACAATAATAGAATACCAATTTCCACACCTCGTCCTTCTCAGATTTTGGAAGGCACTTCAGATTCCTAAACCTTGGGTCGAGTGCTGTAGCTATCTTTAGAACTCTCACATTGGTACCTTTTTTGCGTTTTGTCAAATCAGCAGTAAAAGTGTTCTTAAAATGAACAACATGCTGGGTCATCCTCTGAGACTGTTATAACATGAAATATATGGTAGAATGTGGGTAAAACCACAGAGCAGGAGACATACAATTCTCCCCCAAGGAGTTCAGTCACAAATTTAATTAACGCATTATTTTTTTAATGAGTGTTATCAGCATGGAAGCATGTCCTCTGGAATGGTGGCCGAAGCATGAAGGGGCATACGAATGTTTAGCATATCTGGCACATAAATACCTTGCAACGACGGCAACAAAAGTGCCATGCGAATGCCTGTTCTCACTTTCAGGTAACATTGTAAATAAGAAGAGGGCAGCAGTATCTCCTGTAAATGTAACAAACTTGTTTGTCTTAGTGATTGACGGAACAAGAAGTAGGACAAGTTTTACATTGTTTTATTTTTGAGTCCAATTATGTAAAAAAAAATTCTACGTTTGTAAGTTATACTTTTACGATAAAGAGATTGCACTACAGTACTTGTATTAGGTGAATTGAAAAATACTGCTTCTTTTGTCATTTTATATTGAAAATATTTGTAATCAAAATTAATATAAAATGAGCACTGTACACTTTGTATTCTGTATCGTAACTGAAATCAATATATTTGAAAATATAGAAAACATCCAAAAATATTTAAATAAGTGGTATTCTATTATTGTTTAACAGGGCGATTAAAACTGTGATTATTTTTTTAATCTCGTGATTAATCATAATTAATTTTTTAAAATCATTTGACAGCCCTAATTTATTTTTATATATATATATACACTCATGATTTTGGGTGCAATCTCTTGATTTTTGGAAGTCTGCCTCCTGATTTCTGATCTCTTGACGTTGGCCATACTGGGCTCCCCTCTATCATCTCTTGTGTTTGAATTTAGGATGCCATGGTGTTATTCTTAAGAGACATGAGCTGAGACATCCCATAAAGCATAGCATGCTAGCATGTTAATATCAAACATAGGAGGCAGAAAAGGCCTCCATGTGTGGTAGGCCAAGCATTCAGGCAGCCAGGCTCACTAGACAGTAATAGCAGGAAGTGATGACAGCAGGGAAGAATACCAGGAAGCACTGGCAACTGCCTTTAACTGAAGGGAGAAAAAGCCACCCCAGCTCCCTGGATGCTACAGGCAATGATGTTGGTAAGACACTTAACAGAGCATAAGGAGAAAGAAGAAGGATAGTCCAGTGGTTCGCATGCTAACCTGGGCTGTAGGAGACCTGAGTTCAACTTCTGCTCCATCACAAATATCCCATGTGACTCTGGGCAGGTTACATAGTCTCTCTGTGCCTCAGCTCCCCACTGGCAAAATGGAGATAATACTTCTCAGGGCTGTTGTGAGCATAAATGAATTGTGAGAGGCTCAGATGGTATGGGTCTGGGGGCCATGAAAGTAGCACAGCTAGATGGATTCGTCAAGACCTCCTGGGCAGAGCAGTCAAATGAGAGACAAGGTGTGAGGCATCGCCCACCATAAATAGCACTGCACAGAGATGTGCAAACAGAATTATTTTGTGTGACTGTGACACAAGGAAACTGAATGTAAGAATCTGGTAAACAACTGATAATGTTGCTTCAATGCTTAGTCTTTCCTTTCTCTCTCTCTGTCAAGAAGGAATCCAGGTGTTTGAATTCTGGGATCAGCGTAACCTAATCAAATTTTAAGTGTATTTCCTGTGTAAAAGAGGAAAGAAATAGGTTTATACATCCTGAAATTCCTTAGGCCTGCTTATCCCCTGCACATGCTCACCATCTCATCCTTTCTCCAGCAAGAATCAAAGGCTCACTAGGTTAGTCAAACACCCTGCCTATTTATAAAGGTTAAGTCATCCAATCAGGGAAAAGGAGCAATGCCATGTGATTCATTCACAGTCAAATTGTGACTCATGAATATCAAGTACTCAAATGGACACATGCAACACGCAGCTGGTGAGCAATCTGTGAGCGGGAATTTGTGCAAAGAATTATTCTTCCTAGAATAACTCCAAATAGCAAACAAAATATGTAAAAATCAACCTGCGCACAGACAAGTAAGTCATAGACAAGTCATAAACAGGAAAAGGGCTAAAGGACAGGTTTTTAAAGGTATTTAGTTACCTAACTCCCTTTAATTTCAATAGGACCTAAGTGCCTAAATACCTTTAAGAAGATGGCCTTAAATTCTCTGCATAATGTGTTTTGCTGCTGTTCTGTAAAGCAAAGATTTTTTTTTTATTTGCATTTGAGAGACCAGGACAATCCCAGGAATTTGACACTGACTCCAGTGATTGCTAATGGCCATTGTTTATCTTATGTATATTTATGATCGGAGTTTCAAAAGCACTTGGCATTAGCCTAACGAATGGGAGCACTTTTTGAAAAGCTGCCTTTCAGATTCTCTCTCGCCTGACCAGTTCATGAGGATAACGAGTTTGGGGTGAGGTTTTCGTTCTGATAAATGCCTATTGGAGTGGGGTCATTCCCCTGTAGGATTGCCAAATCCTAGTTAGTGTCACTGTATTACTATCCTGTAACAGCCAGTGAGGAGAGGGGGAAAATAGTTTATATAGTGTTCTGGATACGAATAGAGAACCCTCTTCTCAGCATGCAGCACATGCTGATGGAACAGCTTTTCAATAAAGGTTAGTTCAAAGGCAAATTGAGTTACAAATATGTGTGAGATATATCTGCAAAGCAGTGTATATGAAGCATGTTTATACTGTAAATCGAGTTACTTGTGAACAGAATTGATACCCATATGCCTGCAGTGCCATTGCACATCACCTTGAAAACACACTCTGTTGACGTTTGTATGGCCAGAAAGAAACATATTCTCCTATTAATGCACACATGGGTAGCCTCTATTACGGCTAATAAATGTTGCATGGAAAAGAGACTGTCCTTAAAATGTTCACAGTAAATTGCTGGTAGATAAAATTGTTTTGTTGTGATTACTTAGCCACCTACTGTACTACCTGAACATTATTTCTAGGCTGTTTATTTCATTAGGAGAAGATCCAGGCTAAGCCATACTGCCTTTTGGAATAGAAAACTATCCAATTAAGGATCTTATTTCTTCTGGGCAGTCGGCTATGGAGCCTTAACATGAACTGCGGATGATGACTAAAGCTTTTTAGCCATTGTAATGTATTTTTACAGTGTGTCATTGTGTGAGATGGAAATAGAGCGATAATGGTAATAGGATGATCAGGTGTGTGTCAGGCAAAATGCTGTAACTAAACCCCAGGTTATGGCAAGACAGCAGGCTCACACATTCTCAATCAGAACATTCTCATTGAATCACAGCTTTCTAAACTGGTCTGAGAAATTTAAACATGTGGAAGCTTTGCCAAGTGCGATAGCAGAGGAAAAAGGATGCCTGGTCGTTTGAACTGAATCCAGGAGGAGTTTAAAATCTCAGTCCATGTGAGGCGTGTGAATTCTAATCCCACATGGTCTTTGTGACATGGACAACAATGGCAATCATGTCTGACCCAAAGCAAACGATGAGCAGATGAAAGTAACATTGTATTCCTGATGAGCGATGTAATGATCACAATATGCTTGCCTCTTATTGTACAGGATGTTCCATTAAGTGATGCAGCTGGCAGTCGAGGTGTAAGAAACAGCTGAGAGGCCAGTGTTATATAGCTGCCAGTCCCAAGCTTGCATTCCTGAGCCTCTTCTCCTTCCAGTCCAGCTCCCCACTGAACTGTGAGCCCTCTTCTCCAATTCCATTTATCATACTACACACAGCAAAGATGAAATCAGTGGCCAGCTTACAGTATATTTAAGGAGATGTACAGTTTTCTGTATCATTCACCCTCTTAAAATATTCAAATCAGCCAAATCCTGAGGTTTTTATTCGGGCAAACTCGGTAAAAATGAATAAGGATTTCAGGGTTGGACCAATGGGAGCTGCAGGCGCTCAGCACCAGAGCAGGCTGGGAATTGACAGTTCTGTTTTATGACCATTTTTGAGGTTTCGGAATTTGTTTTTGTTCCTCGTTGGAAGGAAAACAAAACTTTTCAAAAGTGGAAATGGAATTGTGACAAAAGATCTGGTTTTTGGATCAAATATGTTAGGTGTTCCTTCTCTCTCTCTTGCTAGTCCACCGTACACCTGAGAAACTGTCCCATCAAAATCTCTACATTTTCACAAAACATTTCACTTTCGACAAAATGGCAATTTTTATTGAAAATACATTGTCAAAAAGTCTCTGACCTGCTCTACTCAGCACCTCTATAAGTGCCAGATCCCGAAGATTTGATTCGGTTTTTACTCAAGCAGAACTCCCCATCAAGCCAGTTGGACAAATTGAGAAATGACATGAAAGGTGGTGTAAGATAGATGCCTGACAGTAGGTCTAAGTGCTCCTATTCCCACACTCTTATCTATGTTTAGTACAAATAAATAAACATGGGCTCGTTACTGGTTGAGTTGCAGTCATGTATAAGTCAGGTGAATCTGAATAATGCTCCCACTGTCCTTGCCACACGGCATGTTGCTGGGAGGGAAGGATTCAGGTTGAATTCTATCACCTTGGCTTTACATGCAGAGTTGCACGTTCACTGCAGAGATTAAAAAAGGCTCTTCCCCCATTGGAGAAGCCAGTCCACAGTTCTCAATGCTGAACAGCTGGTGGCACTGCTGGGTTTGCATAGCCCCAAACTTGAACCTTCTTCAAATGGCAGTCACTCTGAAGGCATTTCAGGAGACACCCCAGCCTTTCATGCTTTGTGGACACCACACATGCCTGGATTTGTAAAGCAATGCAGGTATTACAATGGACCTAGGCTTAACCTTTGATCCTTGAAATAGTCTCTCCTAAGCTGTCCTGTCATTTCTTCTGGGTCACCCGACTGAATCGGCCTCCGGCACAGTCCTTTGACTCACTAAGGACCCGATTCTGTCAGGCTTCTGTGTGGATGTGTAAGTGGGCAGGGCGGCAGGTTTGTATAATATTTGGAGGTGCCCAGAACAGGTCCAAGTCCCGCCACCCCCAACATCTGCCTTGTAAGCCGATATATATATTTTTAAATAATGTAAAAATGGACTGGAAACAGCAAACATTTAACAGTTTCCCTATATTGCACAATGTGGGGAGGTGTGGGGGGATGAGGGCTTTGGCTGGGGGTGAGGGCGCTGGGGTGGGGCTGGGGCTGAGGGGTTTGGGGTGTGGGAGGGGCTCAGGGCTAGGGCAGAGGGTTGGGGTGTGGGGATGAGGGCTGCAGGCTGGGGCTGAGGGTGAGGGGTTCATGGCGCAGAAGGGGCCTTAGGGTTGGGGCAGAGGGTTGGGGTGCGGGGTTGAGGGCTGCAGGCTGGGGCTAGGGATGAGGGGTTCTTGGTGCAGAAGGGGGCTTAGGGCTAGGGCAGAGGTTTGGGGTGCGGGTGGTGAGGGCTCTGGCTGAGGGGGCGGGCTCTGGGATGGGGATGAGGAGTTTGGGCTGCAGGCAGGCTATCCCGGGGCTGGGGCCAGAGAGGAGGACTCCACAGTCCCCCCAGCCCTCCGACCCCCTGCAGCACACTCACCCGGCACCATCACTGCACATGCTCCTAGGGGCTGGGCCCCTCTCGGGTCAGGGAAGCCCCTTCGCCTCACCTGTGGTGGGTGCTGGGGGGGAGGAGGGCTGCCATCACATGTGCGCCTCCCCTCCGTAGGCGGCAGCTGTGCCACCGCCTCAGCCTGCCACCAGCACCGCTCCCTTTTGTAGCCAGCAGCGGCCAGTGAGGGAGCGCAGCACGGAGTGACAGGGGAGCCGCCCGCTGCCCAGGGCGCAGGCAGGGACGCTCCGGGGGAGGCGCGCGAGGGCGGCAGGCGGGGCCGGTGGATGCTCCGGGGGAGGCGCACAGGGGAGGCAGGCGGGGCCATGGGACATTCCAGGAGAGGCGCATGGGGCAGCACAGGCCCATATAACTCACCACCCCTGTAAGTGAAGAAGCGGTATTGTGCCTGCTTCCTGTTAACATCCTATGGGGCCTACCTATCTAGCTGCAAGAGGGCAGGGAAGGGTGAGTAAGAGCAGGGCCATGCTCCTTTCTCTGCACTGCCCAGTGGAACAGAAAGCACAATACACTCTCTACAAGGGTTCCTGAGATTGTAAGCGCTTTGGCACAGGGGCTGTCTTTTTGGTCTGTGTTTGTACAGCACCTAGCACGATGGGGCCATGGTCCATGACTGGGGTGCTGGGGAGCGATGGTAATGCTAACAATAACAATAAGGATGGTGGAGATACCCCTCTAGCATGTGTTGTTCAGGAGCTATAGGAAGAATTGTTATACTCAGACTCAGTGATATCAGACTGCAGCTTGCGAGCTGCAAGTGGCTCTTTAATGTGTCTCCTGCAGCTCTTTGCAGCACATGATATTAAAGCACTGTATGATTTAATTACGAGCCAGTCTAAGTTATCAACCAATCAGGATGCTTTTACTATGTTATTAGCCAATTAAGTTATCAACTTGCACTAAGTTATTAACTTATTTGCTGTGAGAATAATACACATACTGCATATAAAAACTAAATATTTCCCTTATCATACTGTTTAAATATGAATAGTGCTATCGTAAATGAAACAATGAATTCACACTGGTGTGTCTCTTTTGGGTAATGTTGATGACTAATTTGGCTCCTGAACCACTGAGAGCTGAGTATCACTATGTTAATCTCTGATATCTGTACATCATTTATTACATACATTGAATCCAGGGCTCATGCCTGTAGATCATAGAATCATAGAATCATAGAATATCAGGGTTGGAAAGGACCTCAGGAGGTCATCTAGTCCAACCCCCTGCTCAAAGCAGGACCAATTCCCAACTAAATCATCCCAGCCAGGACTTTGTCAAGCCGGGCCTTAAAAACCTCCATGGAAGGAGACTCCACTACTTCCCTAGGTAACGCATTCCAGTGCTTCACCACCCTCCTAGTGAAATAGTGTTTCCTAATATCCAACCTAGACCTCCCCCACTGCAACTTGAGACCATTGCTCCTTGTTCTGTCATCTGCCACCATTGAGAACAGCCGAGTTCCATCCTCTTTGGAACCCCCCTTCAGGTAGTTGAAGGCTGCTATCAAATCCCCCCTCATTCTTCTCTTCTGGAGACTAAACAATCCCAGTTCCCTCAGCCTCTCCTCATAAGTCATGCGCTCCAGACCCCTAATCATTTTTGTTGCCCTCCGCTGGACTCTTTCCAATTTTTCCACATCCTTCTTGTAGTGTGGGGCCCAAAACTGGACACAGTACTCTAGATGAGGCCTCACCAATGTCGAATAAAGGGGAACGATGACGTCCCTCGATCTGCTGGCAATGCTCCTACTTATACAGCCCAAAATGCCGTTAGCCTTCTTGGCAACAAGAGCACACTGTTGACTCATATCCAGCTTCTCGTCCACTGTGACCCCTAGGTCCTTTTCTGCAGAACTGCTACCTAGCCATTCGGTCCCTAGTCTGTAGCTGTGCATGGAATTCTTCCGTCCTAGGTGCAGGACTCTGCACTTGTCCTTGTTGAACCTCATCAGGTTTCTTTTGGCCCAATCCTCTAATTTGTCTAGGTCCCTCTGTATCCGATCCCTACCCTCTAGTGTATCTACCACGCCTCCTAGTTTAGTGTCATCGGCAAACTTGCTGAGAGTGCAGTCCACACCATCCTCCAGATCATTAATAAAGATATTAAACAAAACCGGCCCCAGGACCGACCCTTGGGGGACTCCGCTTGAAACTGGCTGCCAACTAGACATGGAGCCATTGATCACTACCCGTTGAGCCCGACGATCTAGCCAGCTTTCTATCCACCTTACAGTCCATTCGTCCAGCCCATACTTCTTTAACTTGGCAGCAAGAATACTGTGGGAGACCGTATCAAAAGCTTTGCTAAAGTCAAGGAATAACACATCCACTGCTTTCCCCTCATCCACAGAGCCAGTTATCTCATCATAGATCCCAAAGTTTGTCTTCCATTTGTTGTTGACAATACCAGATCTTCTTGTTTCTTGTAATCCTGTCAACTTTCCACTGAAAACTATACTCTCTTGTATTGCCACTATTCTGTTGTCCATAATAAATGTTCCAGTTGCACTAGCTCCTGCTTGCTATCTTCAAAGGCTAAAATTCAGAAGTAATCATCTTGCCCTAGCATGTTATATATGTCAGCAAGCATATTGTTTTGTATATTCCTTATTGATCCCTAAAATCTCCCAAAGTTAATAGTGTTGGCTGCTTCTATTGGCTTTATAGCATGCACGGTCAGCTGCTGTCCTTCCTGAACATAAGAACGGCCATACTGGATCAGACTAAAGGTCCATCTAGCCCAGTATCCTGTCTTCTGACAGTGGCCAATGTCAGGTGCCCCAGAGGGAATGAACAGAACAGATAATCATCAAGTGATCCATCCCCTGTCACCCATTCCCAGCTGCCTGCCTTTGAAATGTCCTTCTGGGCAAGATTAGAAACACTAGATTTGCTGGAATTTTCATGTCAAAAACCAAACCCCCTATTTGTTCAGTTTGCTGACAGCTTTGTGCATTTCCCAGTATTTAGTGGTCCCATGGCACTACTTCCACAGCACGCTCTAAATGCAGGATCATCCTAACTACTGCGGCACATGATGAACCAAGAACAATGCCTGTCATACACTGGTCACATACATGACCACCGAAATTACTAGCAGTGTTTAGTGTGACAAAACTGTAAAAACGATGCTCTAGGAATTATTTTGGGGAAGTTCTCTGGCCTGACAGGAGTTCAGACTAGATTATCAATTTGGTCCCTTGGAATCTATGAATCTATGAAAACGAATTATTATTAAAATTAATAAAAGCATATAGAATTAAGATGTAGGGAGTCTTGATCATGCTGTTAATGGATATAGATTTAATTCACTTTCTGCATGGATTGTTAGTTCATAAACAAAGAAATCGTTCCACACAAATACATACACGCTTTGTTTATTTTACTGGGAAGCAATGTGGCGGAAAGGGCTGGCCATTTTAATTGGCTGAGTCATGAGCAAACAAATCAACTAATATTTTTACCTGACGGCTAGTATTTACCCTATGTACCAGCTATCTGTTTCATCTGACAAGTTAATCCACTAACCTAACCTTCATACAGTAAAAACCAAAGAGAACAGGTTCTCATTGATCTCAGCTGTCACAGGGATTTTTGACCTTTTAAACTCAATATTGCCTCTAGCTAATGGCTCCATCAGAGTTAAACCCATACACAGTCTGCTTTCTCAAATCTTATAAATGGTTCTCTGATTTGCTCTCCTTATCCTGGCCATTCTCCATTTACCTATTTGTTTATGCTTATTCTTTGCTCCCATATGGAGTTCTTCCCTGATTAACTTCAGTTAGTTATTTTCTGCTTCCTAAGAGCCTAGCCCATGCATAATCCAACCACACCTTAAAGGAGCCATATCTGAAAATAGGTTTACATTTCTTTTATTATTTTTGTTTCTGGGCTTTGAATGCACCATCCCAGCTTCACCCAACTTCTATTAAAGTCAATGGAAACACTCCCACTGACTTCAGTGAGAGATATGCCTAATCTTCTGACTCAGCTCATCTGCATACTCTGTAAATGGTGCATAATAAATAATAACAGAGAAGTGGGGCAAGCAAAGTTTTGCATGAAACATCTGTGGACCCAGGAGCCTTTCTAGTAAATGCAAAGCAAAACATTTGCTCTCCCTGGACAAATACATGATTCAAGGCCATATGTTTGTTTTAGTTTCAAAATGAAAATTTGGGCCATTTTTCTCATGAGTACGGTAGGCCTTTCCATGGAACAATCCGTCCCAAACCTGTCCACTATGCTGAGCTTTACAACACTTGCCTTTCTGACTTCGACTTTGGCCTCTGCCATGCTGGGTTGGAAAGAACCCTGACTCCCACAATGCAGATCTGCAAGAGCTGCTACAGTATGTGAATCAAAACTGATTAAAAGGTTTGTGGAGACCCTGTGAACCAAACTCACCAAGTTTTGCACAGCTCTGTGATCCACTTTGTCATCTTCCACCAGGGGTGTTGGAACAATTTGTATAGTGGGGGTGATGAGAGCCATTGAACCAAACTGTAAACCCTGTATGTGATGGAAACCACTTCAAGCCATGGGTGCAGGAGCACCCCCAGCACTCCTAGTTCCAGCACCTATGTCTTCCACTGACTTTATCAAATCTGTTTCCTCTCCAGGATTCCCTCGTCCCCCATTTTAGTCATGGTCAGCACCCTCTACTGCTTTTCATTTGACTGATAGTGCTTGTCACCAAAAAATTATCTCCTGGCAAACAACGTGCACATCTGAAAAGGCAAAAATGCAGCTTTCGTCTCCTATCATGTCCCTGTTACTCTGAACGAAGCATAGGGTTACAGTGACTGACGCTCGCCAAGATGGAATTTAACAGCTGCCCATTCCTTCTCAATGAGGGCTGGAAAGCTAAAATAAATGTTGTTGTTTCACAAATCTCTTTGAAACCTTAAACTGAGCTTTGGAGGAACATTTCTCATGTGTGTTTTTAAACTGATTATTTTATGGATCTCCTGCCAATCAAGCTCCATAGTTAGATTGTAGTGTGTACATTTGCTGGGTCCCTCCACCCCCATGTCATTTCAGTAAAAATCACAGAGCTGAGATCCTGAGTGAGACAGGATGGATGTTTATGGATGTCCGGATAACTTGAGTTCAAGGCATTCAGTAGATGTGCACATTGAGTGTAACATACATGCTGAGGGGGGTGGAGAGGGCTGCAGCAGGAAAAGTAACTAACAGGAGGATGCAGTATAAAGCATGACTCCCAGACCTTCTTTAGCTTATGTCCCACTGGCATTAGGCCACAATTACAGGGATTTGGCCCTTTCTTTTTGTGAGCTGGCGAAATCTTTCATAACTAAATTCAATATTTGGATTGAAAAATGAGCACGGGACAGATTCTGGTGAGAAATGATACAAAATGGGGTCTAAAGTTTGTTTTTGGTTCAAACTGAGAAACTCAAAGCTAATCTCAGCAGGTGTGAACTGGAACCAAAAGATTTTATTGCTGTCTGCATTACGGTAACACCTACGGGACCCATTATTTTAGGTCCGGTACAAACACCTAGGGGATGAGCTGGGGGTGTGATTCCCAGCTGGAGGAGACATACCTGCACTAGCTCTGATCATGTTAGCGCTCTAAAAATAGAGAATAGCTGCAGTGGCAGCAGGAGGGACTAGCCAGCCTGTGTATGTGCCTCGCGTCTTGCCTGGGTATATACCCGAGGCATCTAGCCTCTCCCGCCGGATGCACTGCCATGGCTACACTCTATTGTTAGGACGCTAGCTTGACCTCCTCAAGTTAGAATTTACACCTCCAGCTCCAAGTGTAGCCATAGCAATAGGCAGTCCCTGCCCTGAAGAATTTAAAGTCAAAATAGACAAGACAAGAGTGAGAAAATGGAAGAAGAATTATCACTATTTGACAGAGGGAAACTGAGGCACAGGGAGATTAAGTGTGTAGGCCAGGGTCACACAGGAAATCTGTAGCAGAGCAGGGAGTTGAACCTAGATGCCCCGTGTCTTAACCATAAAACCATCTTTTGTGGCTCCCTTACAATCTGCAACCACTTGGCTCCCTCTAAGATGGCTACACAATGCCCCCTACACAGGGCTGAGCCAAAAAACTCCAACTCCCCTTCATTTCTAAGGGAACATTTAAGGGTCAACCATTATGGCATTGACGATTCATAAGGGCCCATTAAAGTGCCCTTGTTAAAACACACAGGCTAGAAAGTCAATGCTGACCCCACAACATTTGCAAACATGAGTCAAAGCCTGAGAAAGTAAACTAAACATTGTTTAGAAATTATATATTATTTTTATTAATAAGAGGGGATTTATGTTCTGCATGTCCTTCCCCAAAAGCACTTCCCCATTAGTTACATGTTGTTATGGTATGAAAGCTGTAAGGAAAAGGGAAGCAACACAAGAGCGTAAATGTCAGGAGTATAAAGGTTTCAGAGTAGCAGCCGTGTTAGTCTGTATCCACAAAAAGAACAGGAGTACTTGTGGCACCTTAGAGACTAACAAATTTATTTGAGCATAAGCTTTCGTGGGCTACAGCCCACTTCTTCGGATGTATGTAGTGGAAAATACAGTAGGAAGATATATATATACACAGAGAACATGAAACAATGGGTGTTACTATACACACTATAAGGAGAGTGATCAGTTAAGGTGAGCTTTTATCAGCAGGAGAGAAAAAGAACTGATTGTAGTGGTAATGAAAACGGCCCATTTCCAGCAATTGACAAGGAAATATGAGGAACTGGGGGGGGGGGGGGGGGGGGAGGAAGAGGCGGGGAATAAGCATGAGGAAATAGTTTTATTTTGTGTAATGGCCCATCCACTCCCAGTCTTTCAAGCCTAATTTAATTGTGTCCAATTTGCAAATTAATTCCAATTCAGCAGTCTCTCGTTGGAGTCTGTTTTTGAAGTTTTTTTGTTGTAATATTGCGACTTTTAGGTCTGTAATCGAGTGGCCAGGGAGACTGAAGTGTTCTCCAACTGGTTTTTGAATGTTATAATGCTTGACGTCTGATTTGTGTCCATTTATTCTTTTACGTAGAGACTGTCTGGTTTGGCCAATGTACATGGCAGAGGGGCATTGCTGGCACATGATGGCATATATCACATTGGTAGATGTGCAGGTGAACGAGCCTCTGATAGTGTGGCTGATGTGATTAGGTCCTATGATGGTATCCCCTGAATAGATATGTGGACAGAGTTGGCAACGGGCTTTGTTGCAAGGATAGGTTCCTGGGTTAGTGTTTTTGTTGTGTGGTGTGTGGTTGCTGGTGAGTATTTGCTTCAGGTTTGGGGGCTGTCTGTACGCAAGGACTGGCCTGTCTCCCAAGATCTGTGAGAGTGATGGATTGTCCTTCAGGATAGGTTGTAGATCCTTGATGATGCACTGGAGAGGTTTTAGTTGGGGGCTGAAGGTGATACTAGTGGCGTTCTGTTACTTTCTTTGTTGGGCCTGTCCTGTAGTAGGTGACTTCTGTCTACTCTTCTGGCTCTGTCAATCTGTTTCTTCACTTCAGCAGGTGGGTAATGTCGTTGTAAGAATGCTTGATAGAGATCTTGTAGGTGTTTGTCTCTGTCTGAGGGGTTGGAGCAAATGCGATTGTATCGTAGAGCTTAGCTGTAGACAATGGATCGAGTGGTGTGGTCTGGATGAAAGCTGGATGCATGTAGGTAAGTATAGCGGTCAGTAGGTTTCCGGTATAGGGTGGTGTTTATGTGGCCATCGTTTATAAAGAGTATAAAGGAAAACCATCTTCAACCACCCCCATTGAACAATAAATGACAGTGGAATACATTCCACATCTGGAATGTGTTCAGTAGGAAAATCCGAGTAGCATAAATCACCATTCTTGATCAAAATATAAATCCTGCCATGATGCAAGTAATGCATATCTGGTATGTGTTTGTATGTCAGGAAAGGGAAGGAAGGGCCAGGTGACAGGATACAGGGAAGTTAGAAAATAACTTTTGTCAGTTTCAAGAAACAATGCACTGTTTCCACCGGAAGAATAATTTTCTCTTAGAAAGGAAATTTACTCTCTCTCCCTCTTTCTCCTTCCTCTCCTCTGAACCCCTTAACCCCATCCTAGTAGCCTATGGTGAAAAGAAATTGACACGTGCTGAATGCTGCACAATCAGAAGGTCACCGAATGCCAGTTTGACTCTGCTGCATATGTTAAAATTTCCTTTGGTCTGTGGGAGTTATTTCTCAGACGCAAGTGCATATCCTGTTCCCACCTCCTAAGAATATTTGCCTCTTCCCTCCCTCCTTTTAGTTCATCAGTAGGTCATCAGCATGTTGCTGCTTTTCATGATACCATATTTTGCAAAGGTGACTGTTGACAGTGGCAGTCCAAAGGCAGAATGCAGTCAGGTTGCCACTGTCCTTTTTTCTGCAGAAAATGGTTGAAAAGGCCTGATCCAAAGCCCACTGAAGTCAATGGAAAGGATCAGATACCAAAAGTGCCATCGCATTAAAAATGTTGGTAGTGGAAACCTAGAGATAAAACTTCTAGATCCCACAGCTGAGTTTTGGGGATCCAGTAGTATAAGCAAGATGTGTATGAGTTATTTGTCTTAGGATACCTTCAGGCAAGGACTGATCCAAAGCCATTGAAGTCAATGGAGCAGACCCAGACAGTAATGGTACTTAAAAACGTACAGCTTTCCATAGCAACATGGACAGGTGATAAGGTGATGGACAAGACCTGGTTTTGCCACTGACATGCTGTGTGACCTAACAGAAAACATCTTTCCAGTCTATCCCCTCCCACTCTTTGTCTGGTTAGATTGGGAGCTGATTGGGGCATGGGCTGTCTCTTACTGAAACCCAGATCCTCACAGGTCTTTAGGCACCTAACGCCCATTCAAATAATTGAAATCAATGGGAGTTAGGTACCCAAATACCTTTGAGGATCTGGGCCTATATGTCTGTCTAGTGCCTGGTACAACAGAGCCTTGATCTCATTTATGGCCTTAGGGGCTACTATGATATAAATAATAATAATTAATAAGCTGACCTCAGGATTCAAGACACATCATCTAGCAAGTGTAAGGAAGTACAAGGGAATTCTGGTGATTCTGTTGTCGTATCTAATTATTTATGGTAAGATTGACATTCTTTAAGCACTGCTCTGCACGTAAATGATCACTAGTGTGTTTCATGTGTACTGGCCCAAGTATTCCTCAGTGGAATGGTTGAATTTCAGAGCGGATAGTTTATTATAATCTTTGCTTGGCAGTGAACCGATAGTTCAGGTTACCAGACATTTTCCAGTATAACTTCCATTACTTTGTCACAAATGATCATTGTCCTTTTGGATTAAAATGTTTCCTGACCAAAGATGGATTTTTGAGAAAAAGTTTAAGGAAAATCCCTTCAGCTGGTTTAAAATAAGGAGTGTATGAAAAGTAAAGCCTTCCTCCTCTAAAACATCAACTATGCCATAAAGGTGCTATTCAGTGGGGGAGGAAACTTCCTGTGAGAGTGTGTGAGAGTGTGTGTGTGTGTGTGTGTGTGAATGGGGGTGGTGGTGAATGGGGCTGGTGTGTGTGTGTGTGAATGGGTGTGTGTGTGTGTGGGCGGGAAGTGAAGCACTGAGCAATATTTCCATTGTGGGGGTGTTAGCCCCCTGCAACTTCCTGGTTCCGCTGACCCTGGAGCTATACTAGTTTACACCAGCTGAGGCTCTGTCCTAATTTAAACAGCTCTGCTTTACTCTGCAGGTTATTAACATAGGTTCCAGGTTGTTAACCTAGAGCTAAATTTGCTTCGGAGAACTCAGAGTTAATTAAAAGAAAATGGCAAGTGAAGTCATGCAGCATTTTGAACATTTGAGCTGAGGGTCTTTGCAAAATCATGAAGTTCCCCATTAGTCTGCAATTCCCAGTCTTCTTCCTGCTCATGAAAAACGTTCTAACTTTAAGGGTAGTTAAGCTCTGGAATAGGCTTCCAAGGGAGGTTGTGGAATCCCCATCAGTGGAGGTTTTTAAAAACAAGTTGGACAAACCCCTGTCAGGGATGGTCTAGGTTTACTTGGTCCTGCCGTAGTGCATGGGGCTGGACTTGATGACTCCTTGAGGTCCATAGGGTATGCTAGACTGAAACTGGGAGGTGTAACTTCCAGCGTAAGTAGGCATACCAGCACTAGCGTTGACGGAGCTAGTGTGCTGATAACAGAAGTGTAGTCACGTCAGCACAAGAGGTAGACAGGCCTAGCTGCCTGCCATATGTAGGTCTCATATGATTCCAGACGGCTAGCCCCTCCCACTGCTCTTGCTTTTGCGGCTACACTTCTATTTTTAGCATGCTAGTTCTGATTGAGCTAGCGCAGGTATGTCTGTTCAAGCTGGAAATTACACCTTTCAGCTCCAGCGTAGACACACCCATAGATTCTAAGGCCAGACGTCCCTGGACCACTGTGATTATCTCATCCGACCTGCATTGCATTTCTATGGGACTTGAGTGCCCAACTGCCTTTGAAAATCTCTTGTGTTAAAGTCTCATTCTCTGGAAGGGCACAATGAGCACAAAGTGTTGTTGCGCAGCTGCATCCTTATCTTCAAAGAGTTGAGTGTTCCATTCCAAAAAATATGTCACATGCACATGTGGACTTTAATACATTTAAGGGGATGTTTTAATATTTATTCATAGGATGGAACACAGCTTCGCTCATAAAACCACGTTACATTAGTAATAAGACCTAGCATTTATTTTATTGGGAGTCATTTTTTATTATCAAAGGGAATTCGATATCACACTGTGAATTTAGAAGCTAAATCAGCATTTCACAACAAAGCGCCAGATTGTGGAGCTGTGCTAATTTATACTAGCTGAGGAACTGGCCTGTTATATGTGATAAAGACAGAATAACTCAGGCAACAAGGACTGCTAGTGAAATATTACATGAAGATAAAAGGATTTCCCTATTCCCAGGGGCAAGTCCTACCATGTCAGTGGGACAGCAGCACCTTATCCCACTCATTAGCTCCTTTCAGGACGTCTCTCTTCTATCCCACAAAGCTGCACATTATTTATGAAAACAATCCCTCTTTCTTCTGGGACTTTCCAGCCACTGACAAGGTGGGTTTTTGTTTTATACTGGCTATTAAACACAAATGTCTAACAAATATTTGGGGGAAAGGTTTTCTTTGTTAAAGAATCAACACTCCCAAGGTGCATACCCACAAATCATTGGGCTTGATGCAGGAATTACTGATGAAATTACTAAACATCTGTTATGCAGGAGATTAGATGATCATAATGGTCTTTTCTGGCCCCCCAAATCTATGAATCTATAAAACCCACTTAAATTAAGGGCTGAAAAAAACTCCTAATCCACTCTTCTGGGTCCTTCGAGAATACCATAAAAACACAGAAGACAAGACTTTAATATTGCTAAGGTAGAAAAACAAGCACAGCAAAACCCTATTTGTGTGATAAATAATCTTTTAGACTTCCATTATACACCATAAAGAAGCAAACAAGGGGTCCTTTTACTCTTTGCAGGTCATCTTTAACCAGTCTGGCATCAGATGGAGTCCCAAAAGTACCAGGTGTATTCAATCAACTTCCTAATACCTCATTTGTTAATTAAAGACTCAAATTACCCTGAAACACAACATGCTGCATCTTTACTACTCCATCCATGGAGCAGGACTATGACAGTGAATGTTCAGGCAGCTACCCAGCAATCATTTATATGTGCAAATTGTAAATCGCCTCTGTCAAGAGTTATTTTAAAACCTTTGAGTTTCCTAGTAGTTTTCCAGATACAAGCACATGTGTAATCTTGAGAGTGCCCATGCCTGCTAAATATTATGCTGCTAAATTTATTTTAATGGATTCTTCAGAAAAAGCAGGCTGTCTCCCAGGAACGTGGTACTCCAGTGGCAGCAAAGAACCTTAAGGAAAAGTTGTGCTGTAGTAAAGAAAGAAGAATGAGATGTTTTATTTCTGGAAAGTAATTGCACGTAATTACCTCATCTCTCACTTTGCCATTAATATCTATCCTTTTGTGAGCTCCTCATCTATTAAATGAGATTTTATCAAAATCTAGTTGCTATAGCTCACAAATTCAAACTTTCCAGCTTTTATACACTCATGTACTCTATGGCAGCATGAAAACATTGGGCCCAATCCAGAAAGCCCGTTCCACTGGTTTCAATAAGATTGACACATGCGGAGCAACTGGAGGTTCGACTCTAACAAACACAGAATCATAGAAATGTAAAGCTGGAAGAGACCTCAAGAGATCATCTAGACCATCCCACTGGTGCTGAAGCAGAACTAAGTAAACCATCCCTGACAGGGGTTTGTCTAACCTGTTCTTAAAAGCCTCCAATGATAGGGATTCCTGTCTCCCTTGGAAGCCTCTTACATACCCATATATATGTTCTGTGTGTCTATATACTGTGTATTTGTACGGTAAGTATATAGTAGAAATGTCCCGTAAGTTCTATAATACTGTAGTATAGACCACTTGTATCTGTGGAACTGGGCTGTAAATTTAGAGAAGAGATTCCCAACGGTTCTGCTTCTAGTCTTGAGCTCTTTCTGTGATTATTTTTAGAGCTGGGTTATATATAAGAAAAAGTTTATTTCATTAAAATTTCAAAAGCTTTGAAAATGTTTCATTTCAACTGATTTTTTGTGATTTTTTTAATGAAAAATTTCAAAATGATTCCAAAATATTTTTAAAATTTCATTTCAGTGGGAGAAAAAAAACTTTTCGGTTCACTTACTTTTTGCCCTGGAAAAAAGGGGTGAGGTGGGAAGTAAGTAAGTGTTTTGTGTTCCCTCCTCACCCCCGAAACGAAGCTAATTAAAAAAAAATTTTTTAAACCAAAAAATTCCAACCCAAACAGACGTTTTTCACAAACACTTCCATTTTGGATGGGGGAAAAAGCATTTTTAATCCAAATCAAAGTTCTGATGGAAAATTTTCAATCAGCTCTGGACTTCTGGAGGTTCTGGCTAGACCTTTCACTCCTGCATGTCTTACTTCCTTTGTGCTATGTCTGTCCCAGAATTATACATATTAACGTCATTTCTACCTAGCTCTATATAAAACTTGTCTCCTCTCCTTTCCCCTTTTGGGAAAGTCCTATAAAATGTAATAGAAAATGGTAACCTTTCTATAAGGTTTTGTTTTTTATTAACTATCCCATTACACTTTGGGGAGAATTTTCAGCAGTGTTCAGTTCGGATCTAACTCTGGAACAGCCTTCCAATAGGAGGACTGGGGAAAAACAACCTAACTAATTTTAAAATGGATCTTGATAAGCTTATTAAGGATTATATGACTGGTTGGCTAACGATAGCAAGGGACTGGACTTGATGACCCATTAGGTCCTTAGTTCATGTCCTATGTTCTGTCTATTGACGTAAAACTTCCACTGGTTTTAATGGGAGCAGAGGTAAGCCAGTGTTGAGTATTTTTGAAAATTCCACCTTTAGTTTCTCAGAAGTGATAATTTAGGGCCAGATCCTCCAGTCTCAGGGACAGCTTTTATTGCAGTCAGTGGCCATTTGCACCCGAGTAAGGGCTAAAAGATTAAACCCTTAGTTTGGGGCTGGAGACATCTAGACTGAGTTGTGTGCAAGAGCTATTGTAGTAAAGGGCCCTCATCCTGCTCCCATCCAAATCAATGACAAAACACCCATTGACTTCAGTAATGCAGGCTCAGAACCTAAGGCAGTGTTCCCACGTGGTGTGCTACTTATGCAATACTTGCAGAAGTAGAGGGGGTTCAAAGAAGGGTGACAATAATGATCAAGGGCCTGGAAAAGTGCTCATATGAAGAGAGATGGAAAAGGCTGGGATTGTTTAACGTAGAAAGCAGATGAGGAAGGGGCGGGACCTGATAAAAGTATATAAGATAATGAATGGAATAAAAAAGATAGATCGGAGATGTCTCTTCTCCTGATATTATAACACGATGCCTACTCAGACTGCTGTAGTCATTATCACAGGGAGTCACTGAGGCCAAGAACTTAGCAAGATTCAAAAAGCAATTGCACATTTATACAGATAACAAGACTATCTTGTGTTGTTATAATTAATGCTAATAGAAGCATTAGTAACAGAGCTGGGTGGAAAAAGGTTTGTCTCTCTTGCGAAAATTTTTGAGGGTTCAAAAAATTTCTCATTCCCCATGGGACGAAAGAGACCATTCAAAATTATTCATGAAAAACAAGAGAGAGACATCACCCCATCCCCCACCCCCGGCCAATGGGTAGGGCACTCAGCTGAGATGTGAGAGATCCACGTTCACATCTCTGCTCCAACATATATTGAACTATTTATACAAAGTGGAACATCTCTAACAGGAGCAACTATGAGAGCCCCACCCTATAATAGTCATTAGTCTGGTGGTTAGAGTGTCTACCTAGGCTATAGAAGACCCAGGTTCAAATTCCTTGTCTGAATCAGGCAGGGTAGATATTTCACCCTAGGCCTCCCAAGTGCCTTGGCTATTGGGGATGTCTCTCTCCATGGGCCTAAGAAACCTTCCTGATGAAAGTTCCAGATTCAACAAACTGGGTGTTTTCCAGTAAAAAAAAAGTTGTGTTGAAAAACTCCCAACTAGCTCTAGTTATTAAAGCTCATGCTTCAGGGCGTAAGCCAATCTTTAAGTATTACACATCAGGACAACACCTACTGTGGAGGGCAGATTATCACACTGCTGTCTCCTGTGCAGTTCTTACACCTTGCTCTGAAGCATCGGCTACTGGCTGTGTCCATTGGCAGAGATGGGATCCTGGACTAGATGGACTTTGGATCTGGTCAAGGCTGGCCATTCCTATGTTCCAATTTAACGTTGATTACACTAATTTCCGCTGGAATGTGGGTCATAATGAGCCACACACTAGCAGAGCCTAGATTCATGCCTTACAATCTTTTTCAAAACGCACAGGGTCTCTGAAAGATTTCCAAAAGAAAACAGGAAGCTGCCAAAAAGAAGTGGACATCTCTGGCCCAACACTTAGCTCTTTTGTTTGAAACCAAGAAAAGCGCCATTCAGGATTCTAATTGATTAAAATTGAGTGCAATTGCGAGAGCACTGATAATTGCTGTGAGAGGGCAGTGGTCACCCTAACTAGTTGTCACTTCAGAGGAAACTGAACACTAACAACCAATCAAGCAGTGTTAGTTAGAACAGTAACCTTTTAACGACCCCTGATTTCCCCTGCAGGAAATATTTTATGCATAATTTGTGTTTCATTTTTAATGTTGGCTCATAACACTTTCAATACCTTATTTATTTTTAATTTTAGAATGTTCAAAACTGTTAGCTACACCATTCTGGCTGTGCACGCTAAATACCTTTTGACATGATTTTCAGATGAACTGTAGGAATTCTGTATCTCATCTAAATTTATCCCACACTTGCTGCTATCATTATAAATTGGGCAGTTTTCAACACAGTGCTACTTTTTGATTAACTGCTGTTACTAACACTGGGTTACCTTATTTTGATTTGATTTGCTTAACTCACATCCCCATTTGATTTAGCTTAGTTTTTTTCATTCACACATAACTACTTTGTTCTTGTTCCTTGTCTCGCTGTTCAGCTTGCAGCATTGCCAATTCTATCTATTTTATTGCAAGTCTCTCAATAGCTAGTGTTGTTCTCAAAGCCCCAGCTGCTGGAGTCAAGTGAATATACCAGAAGCTCAGCTTTAATTGAAAAAAAGTAACTTTCTAGCCTTATGGTGGCGGGGAAAGGCATGAAAATGTGACCTGAGTACACCCTAAAGGTTCAGAAAACACGACAAATTACTCAAAAATATTATTTTTAAAGCTCATGAATTTTACAACAGTCTTGTGATTTTTGGGACCAGGACTCATGATTTTTGAACATTGGGGTTGGTAATACTGTACTTGCTTTGTCAGAGAGAAGTCAGGAGAAGACCCAGAAGGAGACAGGCTGTAAGAAGGCTCTGGTTTTGTCTGATTTAGTCTCTTATCAAGGGGTGAAGGCCAAGGATCTGTAGAGAGGGCAGAAGAAGGAAAATGGCTTTGGACCAGTAAAGTCAGGTGGGCATGAGCCTTGAGTGGGTGTCTGAGGATTGTCTAATATCCCAGACTGGAAGCTACCAGAGAAGGTAAGAGGAGACTTCACCTCTCATTTCCCTGCATCAAGATGGGGAGGTTGAGATCCCTCAAGGGGAGTTGTGACCCAGGCCAGAGGGAGAGACTGGAGAAGTGCTGTGATCTCTGGAGAGAGGAGGAGAAGCCAAGCCTCCGGGAAGGGCTGTGACTTGGTAAAGAGAATGAGTGCAAGCTGTCTCCTGAGGAAGGGACTGGGAGAAATACTGTCCTACCCTGGAGAGGCAAGGAGGTGGATGGGCCTCTAAGGTGGGTTGGAATCCAGTCAAGAAGCTGGCTCAAAAGGAGGGTTAATCATTTCATTTTGTTTTGTTTTTTTGAGGACTTTCATTTGCCTTGGCAGGGGAGGGCGGTTTGATCTGACTGCACGGCCAAATTGCCAGCTCCTTGGAACACTCAACTGCCTGTTTGAAGGGAAAGTGAGGCATGGCTCAGGCTGCATCCGATGCAGGTAAGTGATCCCCATCGCATGCAGACTGGGGGGCGAGGGAGAAGAAGGGCCTCTAAAGGTGGTCTGGGCAGTATGTACCTGCCAACATCTCCTCACCTACAGCCTGAGCAGATGGGGATGCTTTTCCTCTCCTAACACAAGGGGTTTGGAAGAATGGCTGCCACCAGTGCATGTTGTGATTCTCTGGTGGCCTGCAGCTCATAGACTCATAGACTCATAGACTCATAGACTTTAAGGTCAGAAGGGACCAATATGGTCATCTAGTCTGACCTCCCGCATGATGCAGGCCACACAAGCTGACCCACCCACAACAGAATCTTCCAGCCTGCGACCCCTGCCCTATGCTGCGGAGGAAGGCGAAAAACCTCCAGGGCCTCTGCCAATCTACCCTGGAGGAAAATTCCTTCCCGACCCCAAATATGGCGATCAGCAGTACCCCGAGCATACAGGCAAGATTCTATAGCCGGACCCTCATTTTACCCGCGATGGCACGTTAATGCCTAATTGACTAAAATCGCGTTATCCCATCAAACCATTCCCTCCATAAACTTATCAAGCCTAATCTTGAAGCCAGAGAGGTCTTTTGCCCCCACCGTTTCCCTCGGAAGGCTGTTCCAAAATTTCACCCCTCTGACGGTTAGAAACCTTCGTCTAATTTCAAGCCTAAACTTCCCCACGGCCAGTTTATATCCATTCGTTCTCGTGTCCACATTACTACTGAGCTGAAATAATTCCTCTCCCTCCTTGGTATTAATCCCTTTGATATATTTAAAGAGAGCAATCATATCCCCCCTCAGCCTTCTTTTGGTTAGGCTAAACAAACCGAGCTCCTCGAGTCTCCTTTCATAGGAAAGGTTTTCCATTCCTCGGATCATCCTAGTGGCCCTTCTCTGTACCCGTTCCAGTTTGAGTTCATCCTTTTTAAACATAGGAGACCAGAACTGCACACAGTACTCCAAATGAGGTCTCACCAGCGCCTTGTATAACGGAAGCAGCACCTCCCTGTCCCTACTAGAAATACCTCGCCTAACGCATCCCAAGATCGCATTAGCTTTTTTCACAGCCATGTCACATTGCCGACTCATAGTCATCCTGCGATCAACCAGGACTCCGAGGTCCTTCTCCTCCTCCGTCACTTCCAACCTATGCGTCCCTAACCTATAACTAAAATTCTTGTTAGTCATCCCTAAATGCATCACCTTACACTTCTCACTATTAAATCTCATCCTATTATTGTTACTCCAATTTACAAGGTCATCCAAGTCTCCCTGGAGAATATCCCGATCCTTCTCCGAATTGGCAATACCTCCCAACTTTGTGTCATCCGCAAACTTTATCAGCCCACTCCTACATTCGGTTCCGAGGTCAGTAATGAATAGATTAAATAAAATCGGACCCAAAACCGAACCTTGAGGAACCCCACTGGTGACCTCCCTCCAACCCGACAGTTCACCTTTCAGTACTACCCGCTGCAGTCTCCCCTTTAACCAGTTCTTTATCCACCTCTGGATTTTCATATCGATCCCCATCTTTTCTAATTTAACCAATAATTCCTCGTGCGGCACAGTATCAAACGCTTTACTAAAATCGAGGTAAATTAGATCCACCGCATTTCCTTTATCTAGAAGGTCTGTTACTTTCTCAAAGAAGGAGATCAAGTTGGTTTGGCACGATCTTCCTTTCGTAAACCCATGTTGTAATTTGTCCCAATTGCCATTCACCTCAAGGTCCTTAACTACTTTTTCCTTCAAAATTTTTTCCAAGACCTTGCATACTACAGAAGTTAAACTAACAGGCCTGTAGTTATCTGGGTCACTTTTTTTCCCCTTCTTGAAAATAGGAACCACATTAGCTATTTTCCAGTCCATTGGTACCACCCCCGAGTTTACAGATTTATTAAAAATGATCGCCAAGGGGCTTGCAATTTCTCGCGCCAGCTCCTTCAATATTCTAGGATGAAGATCATCCGGTCCGCCCGATTTAGTCCCATTTAGCTGGTCAAGTTTGGCTTCCACCTCTGATACTGTAATGTCAATCGCCCCTCCTTTATTCCCCTCTGTCCCGCTCCCTCTATTCCTAAGCCCTTCATTAGCCTTATTAAAGACCGACGCAAAATATTCATTTAGATATTGTGCCATGCCTAGATTATCCTTAATCTCCACTCCATCTACATGCTTCAGCGGTCCCACTTCCTCATTCTTTGTTTTCTTCCTATTTATATGGCTATAAAACCTCTTACTATTGGATTTAATTCCCCTCGCGAGGTCCAACTCTACACGGCTTTTGGCCTTTCTCACCGCATCCCTACATGCTCTGACCTCAATAAGGTAGGTTTCCTTGCCAATCTCTCCCCTCTTCCATTCTTTGTACGCTTTCTGTTTTTTCTTAATCGCCCCTTTGAGACGCCCGCTCATCCAGCTAGGTCTAATTCTCCTGCCTACTAACCATTTCCTCTTTCTCGGGATACAGGCCTCGGACAGCTCGTGCAACTTCAGCTTGAAATAATCCCAGGCCTCATCTGCCTTTAGCTCTCTAAGTATGTTAGCCCAATCCACTTCCCTAAGTAGTTGCCTTAATTTATTAAAGTTGGCCTTTTTGAAATCATAAACCTTAGTCACAGTTTTATTTCTGTTAATCCTTCCATTTAGTTTAAACCGAATTAGCTCATGGTCACTCGAGCCAAGGTTGTCCCCTACAACCATTTCCTCAACGAGGTCCTCACTACTCACCAGCACCAAATCTAAAATGGCATCCCCCCTCGTCGGTTCAGCTACTACTTGATGAAGGAATTCATCTGCTAGCACGTCTAGGAACATCTGAGCCCTATTATTGTTACTAGCATTTGTTCCCCAATCTATGTCTGGGAAGTTAAAGTCCCCCATGATAACACAGCTCTTATTAGTTTTTACTTCCTTAAAAACATTAAATAGTTCTCTGTCCGCATCCAGGCTAGATCCCGGCGGTCTATAGCACACCCCAAGCAGTATCTCAGGGGAGGCTCTAGTAGTTCTTTTACCCAGTGTAATTATTGCCCAGACAGACTCCGTCTTATCCATTCCATCACTTATTATTTCTTTACATTTTAGCTCATTATTGACATACAATGCCACACCCCCACCTTTACCTTTTTTCCGGTCATTCCTAAACAGCACATACCCTTCCATACCTGTACTCCAGTCATGACTATAGTTCCACCACGTTTCGGTTATTCCTACGATATCAGGTTTCATTTCTTGGACCAGGAGCTCCAATTCCTCCATTTTGTTACCTAGGCTTCTCGCATTTGTGTATAAACATCTTACCGTATGCTGTCTATCCTTTCTCCCATCAGCGCTAGGCTTGCCATTTGCTGCTTTTTGTGTTGGAATTCAGCATCCCGACATGGATCTGTGTTATGGGGTGTCTCTGATCATGCCCCGTGACTAACCAACAGGGGACTGCTGTGTTGGCTTGAGCCACCTTAATTTGGATAAGAGCCAGTACTGAAACAAGGATATTCAGACTCTAATCTGAGTCTGCAGAACTCCCCTGCTGTGTAGAGTCTGAGTCAGTAGGAACGCTGCCTTGATCACGTGTTCAGTCCTACTAGGCAGGTGCCGAGCCACCCAGTCTTGCCTTGGAACTGCGAGGGAGACTTAAACTCGGATCGGTCACTGAGAGCCCACAGAAAATGGCATCCTCCTGCCAGTGCCACAGGTGTGGGATGAGGAACCGCTCTTGTGCTGGCAGGAGAGGGAAGCAATGAGTATAGAGCAGAGGCACCGTGATCTAGAACATATGACAGAGGATCAGAAGAACTGTATTATATTCCTGGCCCTGTTTCTTGCTTGTTATTGTGGCCTTGGGCAAATAATTAAAAAAACAACAACCTTGTATGCCTCAATTTACCCATATGTAACGAGAAGGTAATTTGCATGTTGACCTTTGGGTGAAAAGTGCTACAGAAGTGCAAAGGATCCTTATGACTCCTCCTCACTACTGGGCTAAGGTGAATTCTTTCCGACTAGTTACCCTGCCTTAAGATGAGCAGTAAAATACTGGAGGTGCTGTACATTGCTATGCAATATTAAAATGTCTCCAGAATCCTTTCCCCCTGCCATCTCCTTCATTGTGTTAGACTAGATTCACCTCTCTGGGATTCTCATTATTTGAATGTTGTCTTGCTCCTCATTTTCTTGTGCTGTTCGTTGTGGCAGACGGTGTATTTGGGACTCATTCGGAGGGTTTGAAAGCTTCTGTAGAAAGCATCTGCTTTCTCAAAATGGCACAGTGTTCACCCCAGTGTTGCCATTTGGGTAGAAAGGGGATCCCAGGCTGGACTGGAGACCTTCGAAGTCATGATTGTAGAGGGTATGGCACACTCTGGCTACGCTTACCTGGCTTGTGATTTGGTGACTTTAAACTGAGAGGAGGGGCAGAAGAGATACTGGCTCAGAAACTTCTTCCTCTGGTCTCCTGTCAGAGGGAGAGGCCAGGCTGGCTTGCGAGTTTCCAGGTCACTGCTTCAGGCCACCCACAGGAAGAACAGACCTGAGTAGCTCTTTCTTCTATAACAGTCTCTCTCTTCCTTATTTATTAAGTACAAGATTAGCTTGTCTTGTGGGCCAGGCTGTTCGGCTTTGGCCTCATAGAATCAGAGCTTTCACAGTATTTTGGCTCATCATAAATCTGGTCACTCCGATACTGGCTGTTCAGTCTTCATGCAGAGTCAAACCAGTGTCGTTCGATCCAGTTATTGACTAACTCTATAATCCCCATTTTTCCCCCCTTTTCTCTTGCGCTCCCTTGCACTAGCATTTAGAATGAAGCCTGGTCAGTGTCAGACTGGGAAGGCAAATGTCGCTAGGAGAAGAGGGGTCTGTGAGGAGGAAGTGGGCAGTGAGGGCTCTTGCTAAGTTTCTCCACCAGCACCATCTCTGGAGAGACGAGGCTGGTCTCTTCTCCCTTCAGATAAAGCAGCTGAAATCAAACCCAGAGAGTTTCTGCATCAATCATTAGTCAGCCCCACTATGTGCATACTACAATAATCAGCAGCATATGCTGCATTGAAATGGAATAAGTGCAACAGCTAAAGTTAAAATTGCTCTGGGAATTCTACTTTACATTCCTGACTTTGTATGCGCTTAAAATCTCATCCAGAAAACTGCTTTAATGGTAACTTTTTGCATTTAAGATTTTTTGGGTAATGTTTTCAATGAAATGGTATGGTGTATGTCTCATCAGTTTGAAAACAAGGACTATATTCTGGTTTTGGATCCACATATGGCTCCCGTTGGCTTCACTATGAGCCCTTCTGTATCCCAAGTCAGTATATGGCCGTCAGTGTTTATGTGTATCTGTAAATAATTTGTATTTGGATACAGTATCTTTCTTAACTTCCCACCTTAAACTGTTGTGTAATAGTTCTTTGCAGTGTTAAACAGCTACTGAATTCCACCCCAGGGGTGGTTGCATTTCAGTAGTAAGTGAACTGATCCCTATACAGAGTGGGTTGGAATTGCCAGTGATTTGCACATTTGTAACCAATCAGACTCATGTAAAATGCTGCCAGATCATAATGGTAGCCTTATATCAGCTTAAATATATAGACATGCTTTAAGAGCCAATTTAATCAAAGTGCTACATAATTATGAGCTACAGATAGATTCAAACATAACTTGAAAATAAAACTGAATGGGTCTGACCGTCAGCTAGTGTAAATCAGAATAGTTCTACTGATCTCAGTGGGGCAGTTCCAGTCCCCTCCCGCCCAGCTGAGGATCTCGCTGAATGAGTCTAGAAGAATGCAGCCAACAGAATTGTTGTGAATGACTAAACCCAGGTTGTCTCCTTAGCAGTTTTAGAGACACAAGACCAAAGAGCAGAGTCCTTCAGAAGGGACTTCAGTAGCATCGCATTGGACCACAGCAGCCCATGGCTACCAAGAAGTGGAGAAATCTGCTAGAAAAGCATATTTTCTTTTTTTGCGGTGGTCAAGGATCTTACAGGAAGGAATCAAGATGCACAGAATACTAAATGATCACTATAGTGAAAAGCTATGCATTATTTACAAGCACAGTGTGAGCTGTCAGGTCACTTAAATCAATTATTCACCATTTGTTCAATTTAGCTTTGTATAAATCTTCTTTTTCTCACTCAGCGAATTCCAAATTTACTACAAAGCTTATGCCATGTCTGTAATGAGAACAGACTGGAATGTATAAAAATGCAGACAGCTTGCTAAACTTATAAGTGATTGCTTGGAAAATTATCAGTGTCTACCCTTTGCTCTGTTTAATCCAGAGTGTTATTTTTTTTTTTAATGCATACATCAAATATAAGGTCTCTCTAAATTTACTATTTGAGCTGGAATTCTATCCTGCTTCCAACTAGTAAATATGGTATACTTCGGTCAAAACTGGAGACTTCCCCAGAAAGACAGAGTGAGAGAGCATGGATTTATAGACTTCTAAATTCAGAAGGGACCATTATGGCACTTGACCTCTTGCAATAATTAAGGCCATGGAACAGGAGTCGGCAACCTTTGTCACGCGGCTCGCCAGGGTAAGCACCCTGGCGGGCCAGGCCAGTTTGTTTACCTGCCATGTCCGCAGGTTCGGCTGATCGCGGCTCCCACTGGCCGCAGTTTGCTGCTCCAGGCCAATGGGGGTGGCGGGAAGCGGCGCGGGCCAAGGGATGTGCTGGCCGCCGCTTCCCGCCACCCTCATTGGCCTGGAGCGGCGAACCGCAGCCAGTGGCAGCCACGATCGGCCGAACCTGTGGACGCGGCAGGTGAACAAACCGGCTCGGCCCGCCAGGGTGCTTACCCTGGCAAGCTGCATGCCAAAGGTTGCCGACCCCTGCCATAGAATTTCACCCAGTAATTCCTGCATCAAGCCTATAACTTCTGATTGAGTTAGATCATAGTATAGGAGCTTCTCTTTCTTCCTAATCTGGCCATATCTTACCTTTGTTCCATGTGTGAGGGTCCCATTGCTGTCAATGAAAATTTGTGCAAAGATTGAGGATGTTCATTTGTATAATCAGAGGGTCAGTGGTTAGACTAGATCTGAAGCATAGTTGATCTGTTGTGTGAGGACTAAATACTAGCCTGACAGCACTGGAGATTGAAGTCACTTTTTTATCCACAAATACTCAACTTCCCCACCCCAGCTATGTACCTCAGTCTTGCTCAGGAACAGCCACTAATAGGGGTGAGAAGATAATTCAGTGTTTGGAGTTTTGGGTGTTGGTGAAATTGGGCGAGGGCTTGGAAAAGTTATTTTGCTGTGAGTGACAATCAGGGTGCTAATAAGAGCAATTACAACTGGCAAGATTTTACGGATTTTTATAGTGCTCATTGTCATGTAGTCTAAATGCTTCCCAGGTGAATCAGCTCTGTATGGTAAAGTCCCCCATGGACTAGAAGGAGTTTTCTGCTCTTCCTCCATCCTTGGATAAGGAGACTCCACTAGGAATATATATATATTTAAATCACCATCATGTTGTTTAAAGTGGAAACAAGGAGGGTCCTGCAAAGCACCATGGGGGAAAAAAGATTCTGGATCAATCTAGTCTCCTCTGAAACTTTGTTCCACAACCAAATCCTCTCACCAAAGTCTCCAGCTCTTTGGCACATGATCCTTGCGATAGCTGGGTCCTGAGCCACCGATGGCTTTGAAGATCAGGTACAATGCTTTGAACGGGTAATAGAAGTGAACTGAGAGTGAATGGAGGGATTGGAGCACATGGGTGATATGTTCACAGCAACCCATCTTATGGAGATAGGCATCTTTGTATCCACATTTGGTTCCAGATACAGTGAGTTACAGTGACACAAGATGGAGGTGATGAGCTAAGAACAGGTTGGAGCACGTCAGGAAGCAACACAGGCAAATGGATCACTGTGTCAGGGTTCACATTCAAGAGGTGAGGTTGCAGTCTTCTGGACAATCACAGGTGGAAAAGAAAAATAATCCTTTCACTACCCAGACATCTGTTGGAAAACTAAGACAGCAAAACACAATGTCCAATAATTTCTTGGGATGTATTGGCAACAACTTTTTGTTTCAGAAGGTGGAGGAAGTAACCAGAACAGTCATTTTAGACGTGATTCTGACTAGCAGAGGAATTGGTTGCTAATCACCCAAGTTGCCTTCCACCTTCAGAAAGTGAACATGATTCTAAGGAAAGGAAAAGATAATGGACTTCAAGAAAGCAGACTATAACCAACCCAGAGACGTGGTAGTTAAGGTCCCATGGGAAGAAAATCCAAGGGAAAAAGGAGTTCAGGAGAGCTGGCGGTTTCTGAGACAATATTAAAGGCACAACAGCGAACAATCCCGAGGCAAAGGAAAGATAAAAAGAATAGTAAGAGTCCCCTATAACTCCATCAGGAGCTCTTTAAATACTTTCAAATCAAAAAGGAATCCTACAAAAAGTGGAAACATAGAAAAATTGCTGAGGCGGAGGACAAAAGAATATCACAATCATGTAGGGACAAAATCTGAAAGGGACAAAATGAGCAAGGAACATAAAAATAGTAAGAGGTTCCAGAAGTACATTAGGAGCAAGAGAAAGATGAAGAAAAGCGTAGGTCCTCTACTTAGAAGGGAAGGAGAGCTAATAATGGAGGACATCAAGAAGGTTGAGGTGTTTAATGCTTGCTTTGCTTCAGTATTTGGTAAAAAGGTAAATTGTGACCAGATATTTAGCACAATTAATATTAACGAAAAGGGGGAATGAATGCAAGCCAAAATTGCGAAAGAACAGGTTCAGACATGGGTGCCAACTCCATGGGTGCTCCAGGGCTGGAACACCCACAGGAAAAAAAATAGTGGGTGCTCAGCACCCACTGGCAGCCCTGTGGATCAGCTCTTCCCCCTCACCCCCAGCCCTCCCACCCACCGGCAGGCCCTGCCCATTAGTGCCTCCCCCTCCTTTCCAGTGCCTCCCGCCCACCATGATCAGCTGTTCAGCGGCATGCAGGAGGTGCTGGGGGTGGAGGGGTGGAACGGGGGCAGGAAGAGGCAGGGGGCAGGGCTGGGAAGGGGCAGAGATGGGCAGAGGTGGGAAGAGGTGGGGTGGGGACTTGGGGGAAGGAGCGGAGTGGGGGCAGGGACTGGGCTGTTGCGGGGGTCGAGGCCTCAGCTAGAGTACTGTGTCCAATTGTGGGTGTCACACTTTAAAAAAGATGTGGACAAACTGGAGAAAGTCCAGAGGAGAGCACCAGAAATGATGATAGGTTTAAAAATATGCCCTATGGGAAAAGTTTAAAAAAACCAAACCTGGACATTAGAGAAAAGAGGACCAGGGGGGACCTGATAACAGTCTTCAAATATGTTAAGGGATATTATGCAGAGGATGGTGATCAATTGTTCTCCATGTCCACTGAAGGAAGGACTAGACATAATCAGCTTAGTTTGCAGCAAGGGAGATTTAGATTAGATATCAGGATAAGCTGTCTAACAATAAGGATAGTTAATTACTAAATTAGGCTTCCAAAGGAGGTTGTGACTGTCACTGTAGATTTTTTAGAACAGGTTAGACAAACACCTGTCAGGGATGGTCTAGATTTATTTGGTCCTGCCTCAACATAGGGGGCTCATCTAGATGACTTCTCAAGGTACCTTCCAGCCCTACATTTCTATGATTCAATTAAGACCATTAATTGCTGCTATCTGCCCATTCCAGAACATCAAAATCCAGAGATGGTTTCTTGAGCAAAGATCTGACAAGCATATGCTTTCAGATACTACCTCATGCTTCCCCCTTTCTAAGGAGGCACAGGCTATTTCCAGCAGGAATGTTATCACAGTATAGCTTTTATAACGGCCATCTTAGGGGATAAAAGGAAGAGCACTCCCTGAAGAGCATCCCTTGATTCTGCAGGTGTAATGGGGAGCGTACATTGATACATAATACCTTAGGACTGTTGGGGAACATACTCGGGAACCTCAGTTGATACGGCTTTTCTACAGGGGTAGCCTCTGGTCCCTATCTGTTGTCCAATGCCCAGGGAGGAATAGGGTCATGGTCCTGACCTGGATTATCCCTTCTGAGACCTAGGCTACGTCTATGCTATGGGTGAGAGGTGTGATTCCTCGGCTCATGTACACATACCCTCTCTAGCTCTCATTGAGCTAACACAAGCATAAATAGCAGTGTTGCCATGGGAGAATGGGTAGAGGCACCAGAGGCATTGCTGAGCCATGCTAAGTACAAACCCACCTGAAACCAATGAGAGCTAGTGAGAGTATGAGCTAGCTCATAGTGTAGACATAGCCTAGGTCTCAGAAGGGATAATCCAGGTATGGCATGGGATAATCTGTGCCATGACCCTATTCCTCCCTGGCACTGGGCAATAGATGGTAGAATAGATGCAGCCCTAGAGAGCTGTGGTCAGCCCTGGTCAGTTGTCGCCCACCCTGTGCTCCTGGAGTGCTAGCAACCACACCAAGACAGACTTGTGCTGTGAATGGGAAGGTTTTCCATGAGCCTTCTCTCTCTCCTGTATGGGAGCTTCCCAATGAGGCCATAACTTATCTCACCAAGTTTTATTATAGGAGCTGTGATGTCATTGTATGTCAGCAAAAGTGTTTGGCAACCTATAACCTTATGAAGAGGTCATCGAAAGTGGAGACAGGGGTAATGAATAGATGGTCCATTTTTCAAATAAAGCGCCTTACAACAGAAACAACTTTGTTTTATCATGTCAAGTTAAGGGATGAGAATTGCATCAACTGCCTTTCACAACACATTTTACATTCCCCAGTGAACCAATACATCATTGATGAAAAGCTTCCTCCACAAAACCCTGCAAGACTCCTAGCTAATGAAATTCCATGAAACTTCTTCCAGGAAAATCACTTGTAAACTCTGAAGTAATATCTAGGATTTCTTCAGCCTGTTCTGTATGATTCATTCAGCGCTCAATAGATTAGACATTATTAAATTTGCATGACTCTGTGTTAAATAAATAAAGTGAAGCACAACAGCTGGGGCTACTCATCATTCAGGCATATAACATCCAGTGCCAGATCCAAGAAGGACTTGACCATGTTGTAATTACCAAACTGGGTCAGTGGTTAAATAGAGTGCAGGGATTGTTATAATACCAACCTCTTAGGTTTTGCAACTTTCTTTTTTAGTAACAAAATATCAGAGGAGTATGTACTGCATCAGAAGGTGCTGATGGGCTCTAGTCTGTCTGTGAGGAATCCTTATTTATAGGATTAGCTTCTATGTGAGTAAGAGTATGCTGGACCAAACTCATACTGAGTATTATAGCAAATCAAATAACATCCCTATCGCAATACACTGAATGGGGTTCATGTTGCAAATGCTCTACTTGCAGAAATCCCAGTGAGACATAGGGGAAAAGGTGATCTTGTGGGTTTCCGAGGTTCTGAGCCCTACTCCAGGTTCTGCTACAGACTTCCTATATGTCCATTGTTCTCCCCAAGCCGCCACCCAGTCAGCATCAACAGTAGAGGCAAAAAAATAAAATGGACAAAAAGGGCTGAGGTGTGGCAAGGGCACCAGATCATGGCACAGAGGTTTGGAAAACAACCTGTGAATGGCACATATTTTGCTAGACCTTACAGGCCATTTGATACGTCTACACAACACACTAAGCCTGGATCTATGTGACTCACACCTGCAGACTTGCTGTGTTCAAGCCCATTCTTGAGCATCCACACTGCATTGGAAACCTGGGCCTTATAACCAGGCTGTACTGCACTGTTCAGACCAACTCAGAGCTTCAGCTTCTGTTGTGTCTCTCAGGGCTCCTAGCACCCTCCTCAGCTCTAGCCACTCTAGAGCTTGTTTCATAGGGGATTGTGGAAGCACTTGTCCCGCCATCCCATGGGAGTTGACTAAAAGAGTGTTGGGTGGTTTTAGCCCGCAAACACATCCAGCTGAGCCGTTTTGTGTCCGCAGGCTCTTAGCAACAGGAGCCATCAACAGAATCAGAAAGTGCATCTGTGAGGTGCTGGTGGACATTTCGGTGGTAGTTTTTGACCTGCCAATGGCACCTCTCAGAGAGGGACACTGCGATGCCAGCTGCAACCCAGATGGTTCTGCTTATGCCTTTTGCTTTAGCTGCAGATTCCCCAGTGCTTCTGGAGAAGAGCCACAAGCACAGATGGGGGGGGGATCACATCGTCATGGAGACCTGGAATGACCAGCAGTGGATCCAAAACCTTCACATGAAGAAACAAACATTCATGGAGGTTTGTGATCAGCTGGCCCCAACCCTCTTAGCACCAGGGTTACATTTTTAATGGTAAGAATAATTAATCATTGGAACAATTTACCAAGGGTCGTGGCAGATTCTCCATCAATGGCAACTTTTAAGTCAAGACTGGATGATTTTTCTAAAAGATCTGCTCTAGGGATTATTGCAGGGAGAATTTGACATGGTGGGAGTCCTACAGTGAAGTTTAGGTTTTGCTGGTTTAACTCAACCCACTGTTGCAGTCACAGAAGTGTTATGTTAAGCAACACATTCAGATTGGCTTGTCTGTTTCATATCTTTATATAATCACAGGGCTAGACTGTGGCTTTTCCATCACAGCCCAGCGTAGGCCTGACTATCTCAGGAGCTGCACCTGGGACATCGTGTCTGCCTGAGGCACAATCTCTTCCCAGATTTCGCTATGTGCACAGAGGGGTGTGTTTGTCTACAGGTAATCTGCTTCATCCATTAGGATGGAACTGGCACAGCAGCCCCACATCATTAGCCAGTGCAGTGTGGGAAGGGCAGGGCAGGTTGGCAGACCAATGACCCCACTACCAGCACACCCATGTTGTCAGCATCTTTTTTGGCCAGAAGGAAGCAGGAAGGAACAGTCCCTGTGGCTCCTTTCCCCCACAAAGAGCAGGGACTCAGAGGCTGCCTTTGCGCAGCTTTGTACACACACTCCTGGCCTGGTGGAGTGAAGGCCATCATGATCTTGCCAATAATGTGGCAAAATAATCCCTGCTGTACCTATGTTGATGTCAGCGGAGTTGCACCAAGGATTAATTCAGGCCCTGTGGTGGGGTATATAACCCCAGGACTGGGATAGATAGGGTTGAGGAGCAGGTCTGGCCTACCATACCTGCGAAGCCTGCTCCAGCTGAAGGAGGAGCTTAAGAGAAAGCTGGACAGCTCAGAAGGGGGGCAGACAGGAGAGGAGGAGAGAGCTCCTGAATAAGGGTCCAGCTGCTACCCCCAGGCCTGGAGGAGGGACTAGCCTTTTCCTAGGACTAGGGAACCCTTCACTCCCATCTTCTGGTGGATCATTTGGGAGGCTTTTGACCATGCCCTGGACGGTGAGGGCAGGTGGTAGGAAGTTGCCAAGGGAAGCAGCCACAAAGCACTCCTGCGTGTTTGATACCATTGCCTCCCATGGGGCCCTGGGCCAGAGCTTGGTGGAGAAGGAGGGCCTGGCCTCCCCTACCAACCACCTTCCCATGAAGGAGGCACAAAACTGGAGATGAGGGGGATAGAGACACTAAGCCCTGAGGTGAGGGTGGGTAGCCCGCAGAGCCCAGGATGTGGGCTGAAGACTTTTTTGGGGGGGGGGGGGGGCGAAAACATTGGACTTGTATATTTTGTTGGACTCTGTTAATCTCCGGAAGGGGGTGGACTCAATTGGTGACCAGATTGGAGGGCTGAATCACCCTCTACTAGAGAGGAGACTGCCACTGCACCAGAGCGACCACCAGCAGGGGGTGCTAGAGATGGGGGAAAGTTGTGACCTAGGTACCTAATTGCTAGTCAGTACCACTGGTAAGTGCTGCTGCCAAAACTCCTTATGTAACCAATAGCATGGCGATGCAGACCTGCCTCTGTTCTCTTCCTCGGACAGTAAATTAAACAAAATAGAAGGAAGCTGGAGGTTTTGGGGGCTGGGTTTGGCTTCTGCATTTTGTCTGAGCTGCTTCAGATTTGGGCTTGGGCCAATAGCTAAGGTTTGTTTACAGTTGAGAGCAAGGATTGGTGATGGATGGGAGGGCGAGAGAAGTGAGTTTGCTACCGTGCTAACGCTTTAATCTCTGGGACTGCATCACTCAACACCCTCACCCAATGCCTGCCCTCAGGAATTGGTGCTAGCCCTGACTAAGGAGCTATGTCTCTTCTGAAATCACAGGAGCCACGCCCCGTGAGAGATGAAAGTTACACCCAACAGAGTCAGGCTGGATGCACGCATCAGGCTCACATGGGAACAACACCTCCACGGTGGAGTTCCAAGTGAAAATGTGGAGAGCTGAGAGCATTCCTACACTGAGGATTCCACCTCCCAAAGGTACCCAGATAACTAAGGACTAGATGGTGCCATTTAGACATAGCTATTGTCAGTGGAGGTACACTTATGCTTTCTGCCTTAGGCTCCTAGGTGTGCAGAGGTTTCGTATTGCCTGGTACCCCACAAAGGGACATAATACTTACTTCCCAGCATGCAGCCAGCAACATCTGTGGGTCAGTGTATGGGTGGTGCAGAGCCATGGTCCTGCCGTCTGCCCTTGGAGGAGTAGAGAGGAAATGGTCCATCTGCTCTCTCGAGTGCAGGGGTGCCACTTTGCCTTGCTCTTACACAGGCTGGCGGGGGGAAGAGTACGTGGTGTTCCTGTCCCCGCCCCCAGTGTGCACCTACATACGGGCCAGGCACAGTTTGGTCCTGAGGGGATAAATGACAAATGTCTTGCGTCTTTAAAATCGTGGCAGATCTTTCATTTGAAACTAGCGCTAGGGAGATGCTGAGTAGGACTAAACGCCTAATAGCACTTGTACAGCAAGCTACTTAGCTGTGCTGCTAACAGGTCGGTGCATGCACTGTTAGGTTAGTAGCATGCTCATTGTGTTTGTCTGCTCACCCTTCCGTGAGTTTACAGCTGCTTTATAGAACTAGCACACAGGGGCCCTATACCACGGGGTTGGAGGGTGACACTTTTAGCTGCAGCTGGAGTTTTTAAAAGCTGCAACATTTTCCTTTTAGTGTTCATTATTCCTGAGGGCTAGTTCCAGACTCTGGAGGAGAAAGCGCCCAGGTAAAAGATTTTAGAAAGTCCCTGTGTGTTAATGGGACAACAGGGTTTGTATCACACCCTGGATGGTTCTCATGCGGACTGAGCGCTGTCTTCAGACACAGGGGCAGAATTCGGATCTATGTATTTCAGATGCTGGAGACATGGCTGTTGGAGGGCTTCTTCCTTGTGCGCTGCTGCCTATCCAAGTGGTCTGCGGTAGGGCCCGTTTTGTCCTACGTATTTTCCAAATAAAACATTCCTTGATCTTCCTACTTTGTCAAACTTGCTGACACCAGGAAATGAACTTCCAGTGGTAAAGGCTGCAGCATTCTGTGGCTTGTGACACGCACATGAAATGAAAGCCACGGCCCACTGGGCAATGACATTTATGCCATTGAGAAGCATGCGCCAAGCTACAGCATATTCAGAGATTCTAAGGTCAGAGGGGACCACTCTGATCATCTATTCTGACCTCCTGCATAACACAGGCCACAGAAATTCACCCCGTCATTACTACATTCAGCCCAGTAACTAGTGGTCTGTAGATATAGGAAGCGGAGAATAGCTTTATGAACGGTGTTAGGCATGACCAACAGAGTTGTAGCAACCTCTTCAGTCAGAACATGGGGACGGTGATTCATTGCTCTCAGTTCTTCTGGTTCTATCTGACCAGGTCAGAGCTAATGCATTTTAAGTGCCGGCAACCTCTTTACCCCAGCAGGGGCTTTGGTTCCTCTTCTGAAAAAATTTCTGATCTAAGTCCCATGTAATGAATAGCTCTCAAAAGCCAGGATGGCTCAGGTTAAGGGGTTTGGTGCTATGGAGGAGTTCCTGAAGTCAGGGGCCACGCTTGAGGGGCTGGTGGGAGGAAGGACAAAGGATAGCATGGATCAGGCTAGCTTGTCACAACTAAGGTTTCTTTCTGGGGAGAGAAACTAATGGAATTTAAGATTAAATTTCTTATTACAGACAAAATTATATTTACCCCCCCCCCCCCCCCCATTTGGCCTGATTCTCAGTATGAAGCCTCTTTCATACCACCTTGGTAGCATAAAGACGGCAGATATAGCCCCTGGGAGAATCCTCCTTTGCAGGGGCCTCTGTGGCTAGTGTAGAATTGGCAACAAAGGCCCTGAAAGTCCAGCTCCCAGCCCAAGAGTAGGGCATGTGCCAGGGGAACAAGGGGGCAGGCTGGCAAGGGCTGTAGCCAGAACCCACTGCACTCTTGTCTGTTCTCTTTGAAGCTGCTCTGGCTTATGCTGAGGGCAGGGTGGGCCCCAAGTTCCCTCAGAATGCCCAGTGGCTGTTTAAAGGCACACATGCTGTCCCTTCTCCTTCCTGGCCCCAAGCCCAAGTATTGTCTCCCTAGCTAACACTCGCTACTTCAGGTCAAACCACACCCACTGTGGGCCTCTGCACACAGATCAGAAAGACACAAATAGCTGCCCTGATGCAGACTTCGAAGGACACCAGGATCGCACAGTGCAAAGCACAGTCTGTCTGCCATATAGCCTGCTGTGTGCCCGTCAGGCTGTGGAGATCACTCCATTCGCAGGTAAGAGGCACGTGCATGTCGGGACAGGATCAGGTCCTCAGTTCAAGAAGCAACACTGGGGCTGTATGATAGCAATTTCTGGGTGGATCTTAGTGTTGCTACATCCACGTCACAGCGAAACCCCCCACATATGTTGACTGGGTTTTTGGTAAAATTTAACAGGAATGCTTCAGAAAAAAACAAACAAATTCCAGAGTAATTATCTTATTTCATTACTGCGCCCAGGCTGCTTTGTCATAAATTGCATTTCCATTCTTCAGGCCTGTGGGTGTAGAGCTGCTGAATGTGTTTAACATAATTTCACCAGCTGACTACTACAGGATGACAGAGTTAGCGACTGAATAACTCATTAATTGTGCTGGGCGAGACAGAGGGATCTCATGGGCTTTTAAGGAGGACCTCACGCTCTCAATTATTTGCAGAAGGAATGTAAGCTCTTTCTTGTCAACCTGCATTACCTACCACTGAGCATAAGTTTACCCCCAGCCCATGATGCACTGATACTTTAGGGCTCCTCTAGCTTTGAATCCATTTGTCGCATCTGTTACTTTTAAACCTTCTCCATGCTAGGGACAGTCTGCAAAAAAAAAAAAAAAAAAAAAAAATTCCCCCTGTTGCCAACACCCGTCCAGTTCCACTGGCATTAGCAATGTGGAGAGCCCGAATGCAGCTGTGCCGCCCACTGGCATTTTAAGCATCATAACAATTAGACCTGCTCTGAGCAAGGTTGGATGCCACAGAGCCTAAAACACCAGAAGGAGCTTGTGGTCCTTTCTACGCCAGGGATCCCAATGTTGCTAACAGCTAGTGGAGTGTGTGTGTGTGTGTGTGTAAGAGAGAGAGAGAGAGAGAGGAATGTCATTAGCGCAGACAAGAGCTGGTGTCCTGTAATAATGAATGGTAATACTGCCATCAAGTGGGTGTAGCATGGAAAAGCAATGTGAAAGCAAAAACTAGGCCGGTTCTAGGTGAAAGTTCACAGTGTGCAGGAATGGCTCAGCGTCAAGACTTATCCACCTTTGTGGAAAAACCACAGAAGGGGAAAACTGGTCCAACCCCAGGAAGGATAACTGAGGTGCAGCCTCCCTTCGCTGTGGTGAGGTGAGGGTGGGAACCTCGTGGGAGAGGCAGGAGATGAGCAGCATTATCTGTGGAGGCTGCGGATCCATGGGAGACTAGGGCCCCAGCTGCATAGATCCCCAGCTAGGGAGGTGGAGATGAACTCCCCTGGTCTTCCCAGCAGGATGGGTTTGGCTCACTCGCCGCACTATGATCTTAGCTGCGCACTCCTCCCCGTTCTGCAGTGGGTCATGCAGCAGTTTGCCATTGAGCTGACCTCCTTTCCCTATGGGAGCATGGCAGGTAGAGTAACAGCTCCCCAGCCTGGCCAAGCCTGGCCCATCCGCACACTCGCACCTCCCCAGATGTGTGGTGTTCCCAGAAAGCATGTGCAGTGTGATGGAGAGGAGGTGTATGCCCTTTGGGCTCTGGACCCATCCCTACAATGATACTGAGGCCTCTCCATTCCTTTCCCATTTGTTTTCTCCCCTCTCAGTGCTTTGGTAGGACAATCAGAGTCTGGTCCGCAGTCCTTCCGACTGTTATCTTCAAAGGAGACCACTTCAGGTGCCCAGCTTGAAACACTGTGGGCTTGATTTTTCAAAGGTTCTGGTCACCCCAAATCAATGAGAACTCAGCAGCTGTGACAATCACAGCGAAGGTGTGTCAAGGCAGGTGCCCAAGTGTAAGTGGTCTCATTTGAAAATGACAGCTTTAAACACTAATCCATAGTCCTCTTTAGCTATAGATCCATGGGGAAACTGAGGCACTGAGGTGCAATTATTTGCACAAGGTCACAGGCAGAGCCAGAAATAGAACCCAGTTGTTTGGCTCTCAGGCCTGTTCCCCACACACTGGTTCTAGCCCATCTCTATTCCTGCGCAGCATTGCTTTCTGCAAAGTGTTGTCTAGTTTTTTAAAAAAAAATCCCAAGCAATGAGGATCCCAAAGCTTCCTCTTGACAGATTTCTTTTCCATCTCTGGGAAGGATGGGTTCAGGCCCTCTGCAGTATGGTAGCATTTCACCACACCGTGTGACAGCTGTATATTTTATTTGCATATGCAAATACAGTAGATGATGATTCTAAATCAGAAATGGGCCTGAACAAAAACCCCAGATCCCAACAATCCCGAGGTCTGGGCAATCTGGGATCCTCCTCCCAGCATAGTGGCCAAAGTCAAAGAATAGTGGCCAAAGCAAATGCCCTCTTCTATCCTGTCAGCCTCAAACAGTTCATATATCTGTGGAGAGTGGGCTCACTGTAAGTATCAAATAAGATCTGCAAGCTCTAGACAGTGAGTTAGGGGTGCAGTAGATTCCCATTGGGCAAGGCTGGCTGTGTGTGGTGTACATGCAAATCCTCACATGCTGAGTGAGACCAAACCCTTCAGAGTTCTTCACCTTTTCAAATTGAAAATAACAAAGTGGAGAACTTAGCCAAGCTGGTCTGAGGGGTGTTCAGCATACTTGGGGCCTGGTGATGATTTCTGCTTTATGCCTGTTGGTATTTCACACGGTGGAATTTGCCACAGGCAAGCTATGCGAGTTCCACATTCCAGATGACAATCGTCTAAGCGTATGTGTGTGAAATGCTCTAAAATGCAGGAAATTGTACCTTGTTTTTCAAACAGTGCTCAGGGAAGGACCCTCTGAGGCCTTATTAGAAGGATCCTATTGCCCTGTAGCTGGGTCACTCTGGATAGAGGGAAACTCAGTGAACTGCACTTGCAGAGTTAGATACAAACTCTTTTGTCAGGTGGGGGTGAGACTGGCTCGTTCCTCTTATGGAAGAATCCAAGGACCCCTGAAACCATCTTATTGCCCAAGATCCATAATGGCTCCTGGCTCCACATACAACACCGGTCACTTTCCCCTGGAGCTACCCCACTGGAGTGGAGGGCGGAGACCACAGGAGGGGAAAGCAGGTAAATTCAGCCTGGCTGAGTCCAATTAGTCCCAGGGCTCAGTGGAGAGGAGCAATGCTATGGAGCATGGCAATGGACTGGTGGCCTCCTTGCTTCACTGGGCATGCCAGCGAGGGCCATTCAGAGTCTCATGGGAAAGGGGGAACAATGCAATGGAGCTGACCTCCCCCCCAGCAGACATCTAGTGGGATTGCATTTCTTCTCCCTCCAGTGATGAGGGGACCCTCGTTCTGCTAAGCTGAAAAAGTCTCCCTCTTGGTCTGTCTACCTATAGAATTTATTTAAGGTGAACAATCCTATAGACCTGAGTACAGGCCTGATCTACAATTCAGTGGGATGATTCCAGTTGTCTAAGGAAGGGGTATCACCCTCTGTTATGTCCTATAGGTTTTTAGTGTAATTTCTATAGTGCCTGTTGAGTTCTAGCCCTTTTAGATTTTACCTTAAGGATAAATAATAGAATGTATAGGACGTAGGACCTGATTGAAAGCCTATTAAGTCAATGGGAGTATTTCCATTGACTTTAATGGGCTTTGAATCAGGCCCCTGGTAGGATGGGGCTGCTCCACCAAAGTCATATTCTCTCCCCTCACCCCTATGTAGTATTGCTTGGCTGGCTGTGGGCCTGATTTGCAAAAGGAAAGTGAGTTTTCTGGCTTCATGTGAGAAACCTGCTCCCTCCAGCACTCCCCACAAACCCTGTTTGTTTCAAGCGGTGCAGAGTGTCTGGATTTAGGCAGCTCTCTCCAGGGCCGGCTCCAGGCACCAGCCCACCAAGCATTAGCTTGGGGCAGCGCCTGGAGGGGGGCGGCGCGGCGGGGCCCTGGCCGGGCTCGCCGCCCTCCCCCCGGCGCTCTGGCCGGTCGGGGAGAGCGGAGAGCCGCGGCCGGGCTCGCCGCCCTCCCCCCGGCGCTCCGGCCGGTCGGGGAGAGCGGAGAGCCACGGCCGGGCTCGCTGCCCTCCCCCCGGTGCTCCGGCCGGTCGGGGAGAGCGGAGAGCCCCGGCCGGGCTCGCCGCCCTCCCCTGCCGCGCTTGGGGCGGGTGGCTTTTTTGCCTAGAGCGGCAAAACCCCAGAGCCGGCCCTGGCTCTCTCACAGTGGAGTCAACCCTGTGTGCTGAGCTTCAGCTGTTTCTCGGAGCTTGTCTGTTCACATCGCTGAGCAAGGGATGAAGTAATGCAAATTACAAGCTGTGGAAATGTGATCTCTTTATTCTGTAATGGCGGCTCCGTGAAATCTGAGAATATATATTTACTTTAATATTCTCATGGAGGAGGAGAGTCCCCAAGGCATGGAGCAGGGGGAGAGAAGGCCAGTAAGGAGAAATAGCATGAACCCATTTGTACTTGATTAAATATGTTGTATATAGATCTTGCCCTCAAGGATGACAAGGAGCAGCAGCATATCTTGGTGTTTGAAAGCAGCTGACACTTCCACTTTGTGGTGTATGCTCAGGGTTGAGGAGATCTTCCCAGGCAGCATTGCCAGCTCTTGTGACGTTATTACAAGTTGCACAATGTTTTGCCTAAAGCCCCATGTCCTGGAGTCTCGTGATTACATGAGAGGCCCAGCTTTGGTTCGCTTCCCCCTTCCCCCACCCAGATACGTTTATAGCCCTCGTGATTGGGGAGAAAATCTGGAAAACATGACCAGAGTGAGCCCTAAAGGCTTGAAAACCAGAAGTCAAATAAAGACCCTAAAATGTGTAATTTGTTTAGTCTCATTTTTTAACACCTTAAGGTGATCAGTACTGCTGATATTCTAATAGCTCCTAGAGGCTCCAGTTAGGACCCTGCTGTGTTAGGCCGTGTATAAACATGGAGAAATGACCATTACTGCTCTCAGGAGGCCACTTTACCCTGCTCTACATGACCCCAAGGTGGGTTAAAGTGCAGGTTAAAAAGTGGGAATTATTTACCATGCACTGTGATCTTTCCAAGGGTGAGGGTGCACAGAATTCTGCTGATCTTGGAGTAGACATGGCCACATGGCTGTGTGGCAGCAGTGCTGCCATTCTGGGTGAAGGGTTGGAATGGGCTGGAAAGTCCACGATAGGAAACATTGTCCATGTATCTGGATGAAGATCTGCAAGACACTTTGATCTTAACCAGGCTGATTTTCTTTTGTGTGTCTCCACTCATTGTTGGCCCTATGATGCAGGGAAAGAAATTGGCCCAAGGGCTGCCCTTTGAAATTTTCTGTGGCTTTAGGACCTCTTTGCATTCACTGTGTGCACTGTATGCCCCTGTTTTTGTGTGCTTAGGATTTTTTCTGATCTTGTCATAGCCTCGTGGCCCAAGTCCACATATATAAAAAAACATTTTTTTTAAAATACCTTACTGAAGTAGCAATGGGGCAAGCGACAAAAGGTTTGGCGCTCAGTTTTGGTTCAGAAAGGCATCCAAAAGTCTGGGGATGTTGTGACACCAGCAGCAACTTGGACTAACTCGGACCCAGGTGGTTGGGTGGGTTTGTAATAGGGTGGCTAGCCCAAGCCACCACCGAAGCACCTGGCATTGGCCACTGTTGGAAGACAGGATACTGGGCTAGATGGACCATTGGTCTGACACAGTGTGGCCTTTCTTATGATGCCCACACCGCTATTTTTAGTGTGCTAGCTCAAGGTGAGCTAGTGCGTCTGTTTACCCCCACTGGAAGGCTTGCTCCCGTTGCACTGTAGACATAACTTGTGTGGCGCGCCATGGCTCCTAATTGCCACGTTGACAGCGCTGCCCCGCTCTCCCCACCAGGAAGCAGCAGCAGCAGCTTGGGCAGGAACTGAGTGTGGAGCTGGTCCCCAATCCCTCCCCTGGGCCAGCCATCAGTGGGTCACTCAGCCAGCCCACCCCCCATCACCATCGGGGTAGGACAGGCCAGCTAACCCTCTACAAACAGCTGCTGCCTCAGCAGAGTGGGGGAATAGGGGATGCTGACACAACTTTGCCTTGCCCCTCCCAGATTTTTCTGAACTGATGCCCCTCCTGTTCTCAGTGCAGCTCAAGAGGAGAGGCCAGGCAAAAAATGGCCTTAGGCCAGTTTTATGTCTCCCATCCCCACCTCTGGGGCTGGCAAAGGATGAGGCCAGACCCTGGTGTAAGTTAAAGCTATGCCAGCTGTATGCCCCCTGGGGTTCTCTCCATATTGGGGAGAGGGGGCGAATCTTTAGGGAGCTGAGAGTGTACTGGATGGCTGCTTTGTGCCCTTTATGCTGATCTCATTTACACCTGTCCAACCATGGGATGATGCCACTGCCTTCAGTGGCCACTTCTGACTTGTGTCAGTGCACGTGCTATCCGAAACCGGCTTGGAGTCAGGAAAATCAGAGGTAGAAAATGCTGATTAGCAGGATTGTTCCCTACAGTATATTTTCTAGTACTTGCACTGAATACATAGCATTTGCTTCGCCGTACAACACATTAAGGGCTCCAGAGAAGCCATTCCAGTCAATTGGGTCAATGATGCACAAACTAAAACTATCTCGATTCAATGAATTATAACAGCTCTGAAAGGGGTTGTTACAATTTACTGGGACATCGATCTGTGAACTAAAGTTTCTCTGAGTGACCTATGGTAACAGCTACTTTGGAGACATTATGAGGGTCTGATGGGTCAATGATCTGCTAAATAAGAAATCTTGAAGCAGAGACCTTGGCAGAGTACATTCTACTGGATCAATCATACTAAAAATGTGTGTATTTATAGAGCCATATTTATTGGCTGTAATTATTACCCTGTCTGGAATAGACTTGCTTGTATTTTTTGTTGTTTGTTTTGTCTTTTTATCAAAATACTCCTCATTATCAATCAGTCTTGCAAAGTCCTCATGAAAACTGCTGTCTTCACAGCAGAAACAAATCTGCTCATCCGTCCTTACTGCAAAATGTTGAAAAAATGAACAGGGCACAGTTCTCAGGTCTGGCCACGCTCCACTCAGTGCAGGACAAAGATGGCTTTGTAGCAGCAGGGCTGATCTAACTTATTCCTTTCCACCACAGTTTTCCTGCCCCCTTTTCATCCTGTCATATATTGAGGGAGCTAACAGGGAGGACAGTGTGGAGCCGGTGCATTCTGAAATATGATCTGAGATGCCCACAATGCACATCACGCTGAAGTTCAACAGAGGCAACCAGAGAATGGCAAGCAAGCTTCCAACCACTTATCTAAGACTACGTCTTCACTACCCGCCTGAATCGGCGGGTAGAAATCGATCTCTCAGGGATCGAATTATTGCGTCTCGTTGGGACGCGATAATCGATCCCCGAATCGACGCTTGTACTCCACCAGCGCAGGTAGGAGTAAGCGCCGTCGACGGGGGAGCCGCGGAGGTTGATTTGCCGCCGTCCTCACAGCGGGGTAAGTCGGCTCGGATACATCGAATTTGCGTATCTTAAATCGACCACCCCCCAGTGAAGACGTAGCCTCAGGGTAGAAAGACCATCTTTATCACCGACCCCAGCAGTGATGTTGGTAGGTAGACTCTGGGTGAATCCCCACTTCTCTCCTTACCTGAGTGCTGTTTGTGTGGAGTGGCTGATATTATTGGATAGAGGGTGGGACTGCAGAGACCAACAGTCATCCTCCATTTTGGAAGGTGGGGCTCTGGTCTGCCTGGGGCAGAACAGATTGTGGCAGGTCACAGCTTACAATAGACACTGGCGACCATGTTATGTTTTAATACAGCTGTTCTCAAACTTTAGCAACCCGAGGACCCCCATTTTGATTTAAATTTTTCCACGGACGCCCCAAGGCCGCCCGCTTAGCCCCAGGCCCTGCCCCCATTCCACCCCTTTCCCCAAAGCCCCACCCCCACCCCACCTCTTCCCTGCCTCTTTCTGCCCCCTCTCCCTCCCTCCCAGCGCCTCTTGCATGCCACTGAACAACTGTTCCCCGGTGTGCAGGAAGCACTGGGAGGGAGGGGAAGGAGTTGATCAATGGGGCCGGCAGCCCCGGACATGATTCCACTCCCTCCCCCAAGCACGCCCTGTCCCCACTCCTCCCCCTCCCTCCCTCCCAGTGCCTTCTGCGCACCACTGAACAGCTGTTCCCCAGCGTGCAGGAGGTGCTGGGAGGGAGGGGGAAGAGTTGATCAGCAGGGCCCGGGGACCCCCTGGACTACCCTCGTGGACCCTCAGGGGTCTGTGGACCCCAGTTTGAGAAACACTGTTTCAATAAAAATAATAATTGTTAAACACAAACCTCTTGTTGCTTTAATGCAAAGAACGTACACTATTTAGGCATTAAAATTGTAAAATACAAATACGCTGAACTCAAATCCCGTCCCTCACCTTTTGTGTCTGATTGAATCTCAGCTATGGGTTGACTGGACAATGATGGCCAGTGTTAAATATCTGACTTCCTTTGCTTTTTTGCTTTCAAGTGTAGTCATTTGCTGGTAGCGGAAGACAGGTTCTCACAAGGCAAGGAAATGTGGCATTTCTGAAGTAACAACAGGGTAAGTGTTCAGAGATGTATGTGTGTTCATTGATCACCAAGGGACTGATGCTGTGAGGAAGAGCAAGGACTGTTAAACATGAAAGGAATTTTTCACTTGACAGTTGTGCTTCACTGCCGATGTACGTGCCAGACAGTGACTGAGAAGGTCACTACCTGTATTGATAGCTGTGCTTTCTTAAAAATAAACTATGCTGCGTATGACACACCATAATTATTTCCACAGCAACTATTTTTCATTCTGAGTTGTGTAGGGTATTTAGAAGGGAGGTTTAAAGGGCTGCCTGGAAGAGCACAGTCATATGATAAATGATTAGAAATAGCATACATATTTTATATGAACTAACTGGGATGGTTCACGCTTATGTGAATCCATGATGATAAATCATCACCTTTATTCCACAGCCTTATATATAATGTGGACAACACTAAGCCCCTGAATGGATATCCAGCTATAATTCACTTCACTGACTCTGTTTATGTCATGAATGGCCAGTTCACAGGTCTATCAGCTTATCTGCTCCACCCACTACTTGCTAGCAGCAAATATAAACTAATAGAGAAGAGGCCAACAGCAAAATTCAGATCTGGAGCCAGTTTTTCCCAAAGCTCAAAGGGTTCAGAGCTGAGGTTTTAGTTCAGACCCATCTTTGCAAACTAAAATATATAATAATAGCTTACGGGATGTTACCCTTTTTCACAGGATTGTAAAGCTTTCCACAAATTAGATACACAGAGAAATGCAGCCAGGCAACTGACACAAAACACTGTGAAATAGAGTGTGGAAGAATAATTATAACCAATGGCACCAAGGCGAATCTCTAATCATAAGGGAACCATCACCGGGGGATCTGTAAGATGCAGTTCTGCTCTCATCTACACTGGCATAGATCTACAGTAACTCCAGTAACTGGAGGAGTTAACCCAGATTTACTCTAATGCAAAACAGAACAAAACTAGTCTTCTAGTGTCTACACAAAACAAAGAGGATCTCAGTTGGTCTTATCCACAAGACCCCCTCCAGTTTCAACTACAACATATGCAATGTATATACCTTGGGAGAAAAGAGCTGAAATCACCCTTCTGGGATCTAAACCTGCATGTTTAAAAATAACCGCATTTCCCCTCCAAAATGTTCCTTCGTTATGGAGACTGAGTTATAACCCAAGAGCTTTGCAATAACTATTCAACTGAAGGACAAACTTCAAAAGACTCACTTTGGGTGTGGTTAGTGTCTAATCTAATTAGGTTCTGATCCTGAGCCCATCACTGTGGTATCTCCATTCAAAAGAAATAGTGCAGCCCTTCTTTAGTATTCAGCACCCTGCCCTCCAGTCCAAGCCGGAATCTAGAAATGCAACTACCGGCAGCATACAAAAATTAACAGCCCACTTGTGCATTGGTAAGTACTTATTTCAACGGGACTATTATTATTTGCAGTACAGGACTGCCTAGCCCCAGCTGAGATCTGGACCGCATTGTGCTAGCACAATAGATAGCACAGTAGATAGTCCCTGCCCTGAGAAGCTTACAGTCTAAATAGACAAGACAAAGGTACTCATGTGAGTAAGTGCTCACCAAAGGGAGAGTCAAAGCCCATTGAAAGGCTCCTACTGATCACAATGGGCTTTGGATAAGGCCATAATAAAGTTTGTTGAAGTTTCATGTCAGAAGAGTGAGGGTGGAAAAAACACGCTAGTAGTGAATACATGATAGAAAAAAGTCCCCATTTAGCTGTAAGACAGAAGAAGAAACTGCATGCTTAGTCACCCCAAAACATCTTGGGTCAAATACTGTTTGCTTAATAGGCTTCAGCATCCCCCATTAATCCTTATCTGGTAAGGTGAGCCAACAGGAAAATGGGACGCGGGGTGGGGGGGTTCACGAAAGTTGTGTCCAATCTTTTTTTATATCATGGGGTTAAAAAAAAATAATCCTTTTTTGAACAGCTCTATTGGTGGTCAAAAAACTTGCAACAATTTAATAGATGCTCTTCTTTATTTCCAAAATACTGCTCTTCTTTACACTGCCGTAATGCTGGAAAGGCTCTGTTAAACCAATGGAGTCAAGCCAACGTTTCCCTGGTGTAACTGAGATCAAAATTGGACCCATTGTTTGTTTAAAACTCTGTGTTCCTCATGCTAATAGCTTAAACAAACACTCCTCAAAACGGCTCAAACAGCTTGTCTTTATCAACTGATCTAAATGTCAAATACTATTTGCTTAAATTTGTATAGGATTTCCATATTTGTCTGCTTGATTAATGATTCAGTCATCAACAGCTGCAAAACACAAGGTTTTCTGAGAGTTTTTTGGGGAGGAAGAGTGGGATTCATTCTCTTCTCCTTCAGCAGGTATTTGCATGCTGGCAGGTGCACTGATTCTGTGTGAGAAAGGAAAGAAAGAGTCAAAACGAAGCGTATTCACGACTGTTAATAAGACTATTAATGCAGAGGTGGGAACTGTGGTCTAGGCATGCCATGCAAGGGTGGTGGAGGGGGTTTGCAGATCTAGTTTCTATTTCACTCTTTGCTACTGACTTGCTTTGTGGCTTTAGCCAAGTCACTTCACTTTTCTGTGTGTCTGTTCTTCCTTTCACCTTCTGTATGTCTTGTCTCTTTTTAGACTATAAGCTTTTCAGGACAGGGATGGTCTCCTACTATATATTTGTATAGTACCTAGTACAATATAGTCTCAATCTTGATTGAGGCTTCTAGGTGCTGCTGTAATATATTGATTTCAATTACAACACAGAATACAAAGTGTATATTGCTCATTTTATACTTATTTTTTATTACAAATATTTGCACTCTAATAAACAAAAAAAATAGTATTTTTCAATTCACCTCATACAAGTACTGTAGTGCAATCTCGTTATTATGAAAGTGCAACTTACAAATGTAGAATTATGTACAAAAATAACTGCATTGAAAAATAAAACAATGTAAAACTTTAGAACCTACAAGTCCACTCAGTACTACTTCAGCCAATCGCTCAGACAAACAAACTTGGTTACAATTTGCAGGAGATGCTGCTTCCCGCTTCTTGTTTACAATGTCACCTGAAAGTGAGAATAGGCATTTGCATGGCACTGTTGTAGTCGGCGTTGCAAGATATTTATGTGCCAGATGCGCTAAAGATTCATATGTCCCTTCATCTTCAACCACCATTCCATATGACATGCGCCCATGCTGATGATGGGTTCTGCTTGATAAATTGGATGAGAAGCAATAGGCTAAAATTGCAGCAAGGAAGGTTTAGGTTGGACAGAGATTGCATTACAGTACTTGTATGAGGTGAATTGAAAAATACTATTTCTTTTGTTTATCATTTTTACAGTGCAAATATTTGTAATAAAAATAATAATATAAAGTGAGCATTGTACACTTTGTATTCTGTGTTGTAATAGAAATCGATATATTTGAAAATATAGAAATACATCTGGAAATATTGAATACATTTCAATTGGTATTCTATTGTTTAACAGTGTGATTAATCACGATTATTTTTTTTAATCAAAATTAATTTTTTTTAGTTAATTGCGTGAGATAACTGAGTTTAATTGACAGCCCTAGTTTGGCTATTTGTTTGGGGGTCAAGAAGAGATGAATCATTTCTGGATACTCTTCAATTCCTCCATGTGTTTATTATGGAGGAGGATGCTTCTCCTTGGAGCTGTAAAAGTTAACACACTTTCAGGTTGTTGTTTCTAGAAACAATTGGAATTGACATACCAGGCTGGAACAGTGGCCATCTAGGTTAGTAACTTGTCTCTGAGAGTGTTCAGTAAGTCCTGAACAAGAAAGCTGATAGAATCCCCATAAATGACAATCATAGAGTAATCATCCCATATGAGAAATGTCTTCCAAATCCTAGACATGAGGGTTTACATCTCTTAGAACTTATTTTATACTATCTAATAGAACTATAACTGTTCTTCTCATCCACATAGATATTTGGCCAATACTTTAAACCAGGTGCTTAATTTTAGCTTATTTAGATTCCTAAATATGGAGTCAGGAACCTAACTTTGAGCACCTAGGTTTACAACTTTTGGCTGTCTATTTAGATTTTTAAAATTCTGCTAAGCTCACTGAGATCATAGAATCATAGAATATTAGGGTTGGAAGAGAGCTCAGGAGGTCATCTAGTCCAACCCCCTGCTCAAAGCAGGACCAACCCCAACTAAATCATCCCAGCCAGGGCTTCGTCAAGCCGGGCCTTAAAAATCTCTAAGGATGTGGCAATGAGTTATGCAGGTTAATTATGCATAGTGTGAAAAAAAAGTGTTCTGTTTTTATCTGTTTTAAATTTGTCTTTCTATTTTACTATCCCTTTCTGCCTGATTAATGAGAGATGGCAAGTAGAAGAGCATGATTTACCTTTTCTGTATCATTCATTTATTTTCTACACTATTATCATTTTCCCTCGTACTCCTCTCCTCTCTAAATGAGATGCTCACAGCTGTTGTAAATTAGGGTAGCTCCTTTGAAGTCAGTAGAACAACATTGATTTTGACCAACTGAGATTCTGGCCCTCAGTCTTTTTGCATGGACATTCTTTCATACCCCTAATCATTTTTGTCACTTGTCTCTGGACCCTTCCTACTTCTGCTAGATCTCTTTGCAGCTGATGTGGCCAGCCCTGACCACAGCATTCAAAGCATGCCATCAAGTAATATAATCTTTTCAGTATTATTTTCTATCCCATTCGTTATAGATCCCAACTCTTTATGTAACCCTTCTGCCAGGTGGAGCCGGCAGCAACCAGGGCCGGGTTCAGTACCTAGGGGTTCCTTTTCAACAATACAACACATAACTGGCTCGAGCCCCCACCCAGTAACCTGGAAAATTACACACCACCCTGGGTGCCTCTGAGAGGCAATACTTCCCCACTCGCAAACACAGAGTCTGAGTGTAGAAAAGAAACTTTTAATGAAAGGAAAGAAGTCACCCAACATTAATTAGGGGAAATGCCGCAAGCAGGATTCATAAACATAAAACTGTGAGAAGGACACCCACCCTGGAGTGCATGGGGCAGAGTCTTCTGCCTCATGTTCCTGAGTTCTACAACCAAAAGTTCCTTTAGTGTGCCCCCCTCTGCTCCCTCACCATACCCCACTCACAGTGGGTGTCCTTGGTCAGTGAGGACCCAGGGTTCAGAAGTGCATCTGTGTGAGTTCACCTCCCACCTGGGGAAGAAGGCAGCTGACTTGCTTTGCCAGCCGAGCACTTGCTCTGGCTGGCTGCCTCGCCAGCCACAGTTCCTCGCTGCCTGGCTGCCCTGCCAGCTGTTATTCCTCACCTCTGGCCAACTGCTTGCTGCCTCCTGCTGGCCACTCCCACCGGTCACCTTCTGCTGCCACTTGCCTCTCTGCTGTGACCTCTGTGGGTCAATCCCTTAGTGATTGACAGCTCGTAGTGAGTTTTAGCTCTCAGCAGGCTGGGCAGAAACACTGTCCCACCACAACTGACTTCAGCACTTAAAATAACAAAGGCTCCTAATAGAGCCTATTTAGCTCTATCTGTGAACAGTGGGGAGGAACAGGTTAAACTAAACCAAGGACCCTTAGGGAAAGGCCACACCTCCTAGCAGAGACAATTGTCTCTCTCCCCTCCCCCCTTTCCAGGGCTCTGGCATTCGAGCCCCTGGCTTAACGAGGTCCTTTCAGCTGAGAGTGGCCTCCTCATTTGGGACAGGTTAAGCACAGTTCTGCTCCCCTTTATTTATACAATAAAGACAAGAACATTGATAACACATTTCACTACCCCTGCATTCAGTACTAAAGTGATTTGTAACCCAACACCAGCGAAAGCTGATCACTTGGAGCTCCACAGCTCCTGTCTGCTAGATACCTACACAGAGCAGGTGTGTTCATGTAAATACAGTTTGCTCCATTCAGACCCTGCTTACATTTGTTACAGCCTGGCTGCTATGCCTTGATGAAATGCTAATATTGAGCTGTCCAAGAAGGGAACACTTTATTTCAACATGTCAAATTTCCTTTGCACAAATATTCCGTGAACTGAACATGTGTTTGTGACATTCTGAAAGGGGCTATTACTTTACCTGTATCAGAGGGGCAGCCATGTTAGTCTGTATCCACAAAAACAATGAACATGCAAAAAGCAGCTGAAGAAGTGGGTTTTTTACACATGAAAGCTTATGCCCAAATAAATCTGCTAGTCTTTAAGGTGCCACTAGACTGCTCGTTGTTTTTACTTTACCTGTGGAACTTTAAATAAAAAGGACTACATCATAATGCTCTTTGAAAGCAAGCATACTCCTAATAATAGTGATTTCCCCCCCTTTGGTAAATTCAAGTGATTTTTTTAAGGGAGGAGCTTCATGCAAAAGTTCTGACTTTCACTGGTATTTATCTGCATTATCCGCATTCCTTCTCCTGAAGTGTTTCTCCCCTCTCCTGCCCATAAAGTTATTCAGGTTCTGTAGTTAGCACTTTATTTCCTCTGGATCTGACTTGATTTCCTCAACAGTAACTGTTCTGTAGTAGCTGATAGTAGTTGATAACCTTTAGAAACCTACAAATCTTTATAATCTTGGCACAAAGAGAACAAAACCTTGTAGCAGTACATGGCTTACAGTGGGTGTGGCTTTCAGAATCTGTGCATGGAACAGTTTCTTTACCTATAAACTCACATTACCAGGCAGCGGGTTATTGCAGAGGAGTTAACATACAATGTTATATGGTGCAGCTTGTCTTAAACAACCACACAACATGTAATGTGGCTTAAAGGTGGAGCAATGTTGCATGCAGTGCATTTGGAGACAAGTTACTTATTGCAGTAGCAACCTATTGTGCTAGGTCAGGCTCTTAAGACAAAGCCTTTCCTAATTAGAGTGATCTGTTGCAGAGGTTTCACTGCATTCACTTTATTGTAACAGAGGGTGGCATACAAGATATATTTATAATGCTGTGTACAATACTTAGCACTTTCTATCCAAGCCTCTCTGTCTTCTGCAAACAGCTAATTAACCACCACCCAGCACTACCCACCAGGAAGTAAGAAAGTCATACTTCCTCATTTTACAGACCAGGAAACTGAGGCACAGTGAGTCTTAAATGACCTGCTCAAGACCACACAGCCAATTTGTGAAAGGGCTGAAATCTAAATTTCTTGACTCTCAGTCTGGTGCTTTAATCACTGGCCTTGCTGCTTCTCTGAGACCTAGATCCTGCAAACACACACATGCGTAACTTTACGCATATGAATAGTCCTATTGACGTCAATGGGAGTACTCTTGGGCTTCAAGATAAGCACAAGCATAGAGTCATAGAATTGTAGGACTGAAAGGAAATTTGAGAGGTCTTCTAATCAAGGCAGGACTATGTATTATCTAGACCATCCCAGACAGGTGTTTGTCTAACCTGCTCTTAAAAAACTCCAATGATGGAGATTCCACAACCTCCCTAGGCAATTTGTTCCAGTGCTTAACTAACCTGACAGTTGGGAAGTTTTTCCTACTGTCCAACCTAAACCGCCCTTGCTGCAATTTTAGCCTATTGCTTCTCATCCTATCCTCAGGTAACAACCTTTTATGTACTTGAAAACTGTTATCATGTCTCCCCTCAGTCTTCTCTTCTCCAGACTAAACAAACCCAGTTTTTTCAATCTTCCTTCACAGGTCATGTTTTCTAGACCTTTAATCATTTTTGTTGCTCTTCTCTGGACTTTGTCCAATTTGTCCACATCTTTTCTGAAATGTGGCGCCCAGAACTGGACACAATACTCCAGCTGAGGCCTAATCAGCGCGGAGTAGAGTGGAAGAATTACTTCTCGTGTCTGGCTCACAACACTCCTGCTAATACATCCCAGAATGATGTTCGCTTTTTTTGAAACAGTGTCACACAGTTGACTCATATTTAGCTTGTGATCCACTATGGCCCCCAAATCTCTTTCTGCAGTGCTGTGCTGGATTGGAGTCTATGGGCTTGGTCCTGTCAAGTGCTTCCACGAGATGCTGAGTGTCCTTACATGATTGAGCACATATACCCTCCTTCAATAAGAATCCCCATCTCCTTTGGATAAGAAGGGGAAACCATAACAGGAGTGAGGAGTGTTTACCAGCGGGAAGAGATGAAGATACAACAAGCCTGTTACAAAATGACTACTTTAGGACTGCTTTAGTCTGATACATTTAAAGGGCCAGTCCTAAATTATCATACCACATATGTAGTAGCTGTAAATGGGCAGTCCTACAGTTGGCAGTAGGGACAGAGGAAGGCGCTCCGAGGGAAGTAACTGTTTCTGTGTGTTGAATATCACCAGTGTAGCACCTGGCAATTATCACATACATGTGCAGACCTGAAAGTCTGAGAAGACAGCACCTAGTGGTATAACACAAAAGTGAAGCTTTCAAAGAGAAGTCCATATCAGAGCCAGTATTGAGCAGCAAATTATATGCTGCCTCAATAAGAGAAACCAATTTTCTGTCTCATCAAATGCCACAAAACATTCTTCTGACATTCCCATATTTTTCAAGGATATTAAGTCTGTTTTTTAGGCTCATATTTATCCAATTGTGAACAGGTGGCAGTTTAGACATCCACCAGGAAAGGAAAGGGAAGATTGTTTTCAACCCATATTACATCATTTGAGCTTAAAATTAACTTTTTTTTCTGAGTATTTATGCTAGAAAATGTTGACCGTATGAATGTTAGCAGAAAGCAAACACAAAAGGCTCACAGACAAGGTAGATTTTATAGGGACAGTCCCGATTTTGGGTCTTTTTCTTATATAGGCTCCTATTACCCCCCACCCCCGTCCCGATTTTTCACACTTGCTGTCTGGTCGCCCTCGCTGTGAGGCACGGTCCCAGCTGCAGCATAGACATAATCTGTATGAAGTAATGCAGGGATCGGCAACCTTTGGCACGCAGTCCGTCAGGGAAATTTGCTGGCAGGCCGGGACAGTTTGTTTACCTGCAGCGTCCGCAGATTCGGCTGATCGCGGCTCCCACTGGCTGCGGTTCGCCGTTCCAGGCCAATGGGGGCTGCGGGAAGCGGTGGCCAGCACATCCCTCAGCCCACGCCACTTCCCGCAGCCCCTATTGGCCTGGAACAGTGAACCGCAGCCAGTGGGAGCCGCGATCGGCCGAACCTGCAGACGCTGCAGGTAAACAAACCATCCTGGCCCGCCAGCGGATTTCCCTGACAGGCCGCGTGCCAAAGGTTGCCAATCCCTGACAGGTACCTATGGAAGAAATTCACACCAGTGCACCACGCCTTTTGGCATCTCTGTATCCTGTACTAGGTCCAGTTCAAGGTTGTGGCCCTAGTCGTCAAAGCCCGTAATGGAGTGGGATCAGGTTACCCAGGTACTGCAGCATCATCCATGACACCCTGAGCTTACTGTGCTCACTGTGGACATGGATTCTGAATCCATCTCTAGACAAGACCTATCTAGAGCTGTAGGTAGGTAATTTTCAGCACTGTGACAGAAACTGCAGAATGCCATGCTCGAAAAGATCAAACGCTAGACACCGCCCAGACTGCCTTCCAGTCTAGTGCAAACCCCACATTTTAGCATGCTTGGAGGACTGGAGACAGGGCCCCACCTACTACTGGGCCTTCTGGGGTGGGATTTATGCCCGTGCTTTGCAAACCACCCATGGCTATGTAGGTTTTCACAGTGTCACTATGCTGCATACCATGGCCACTTGGAAGGGGGCTTGAACTCTGGGCCTCCTGCTCCAAAAACCAGACCATCCCATCCCACTTGAGACTCTCCAGAGAATCACAGTGAACTGTTAGCGGTATTGGGCCCATGACACCCAGTTGAACAGTTCTGATTTCATCCAACCTTTAACATGAGTCCATTCATCACACGTGGTCAATGCTGACAGGCTGAGGCGGGACCGACCAGTTGGCAAAATTCCATTACACGTCTGTTCACCCTAGTGAGCTGAAGATCTTCTTTTCTAATAAGCAAACTAATTACATTAATAGACCCCTTGGTGCTGGATTTATGGCTTTCTACATTTAAAAAGAACAAGATCAAATGGGGGGAGGGGAAGACTCTGTAATTGCTGCTAGAGAAATGGGCAATTGCCCCATTACCTTGCTATTGGGCTTGTTGAACTGACAAGTGGTTTCTTAAATAGCTGTTAGCTTTTAAAATCTCGCTTAGAAATGATTTCCCTATAAATGCACACAGCTCCAAAGGTCAGGCCAGAGCCTTTGTAGGATAAGCTTCAAGAGACGCATAAAACTCCTATTGACATAGAGACAGAGGCAATTGAAAAAGCAAAGACTGGGAAGGTTAAAGGCTAATTACTAAAAGGAATCTGGCCTGCAGACCTAAGGTCTTTTAAGCAGGAGCACAGTAAAATGTGAGTTGTGGGATTAATTGGGTGAAAGACATTGTCACCTTGACATTCACGAAACCATTCAGCAAAATGCACTGTCCGCTGATATACTGTAGAAAGTGCATTTGAACTATGGAGGTAAGATATCTCTCTTCACAAAGACTGGGTCTCTGCTTTAATTGTTGATAGATATAAAAATTAAAACCTTCAAGTAAAGAGAGTGCCTGAAAGTGGGTTTTTTTTTTAAGTTTAGAAATGTCTCTTCCACTTAGAATGAAAAACTGTATGTCCTAAGGAGAAAATATTAAAGTGCCTGACTGCACCACATGAGTAGTGAAGAGCATGCAAGTTATAGGCCCTGATTCAGCAAAACATTTAAGTAAGGGCTTAACTTTAAGCATGTGCTTAAGTGCTTTCTGAATCAGGGTCTTAGAGAGAACTTATGGTGCTAGCATGAATCTAATGAACATCTTCCTGTATTTCTAATACCTAATCAAAGACTACTGCTATGTTACTTTGGGCAAGTCACTTTACCTCTGCATCAGTTTCCCCAGCTGTAAGAGAAAGATAATGATACACAACCTGGCTTTGTAAAGCACTTTGAGAAATAAGATGAAAAAAGTTCTCTAGCAGCTAACGATTATCTCCCATATCCTTAATTATTTGAGTTGCGAGCCCCTGAGACGGGCTCTATTCACTTTAAATGAGAGACAATTGTGATGTTAAACATCCATTAAACTTATCATGTGAAATCCTGGCTCCATTGAAGTCAGTGGAAGTTTAGATATTGCCTTCCATGCGGTCAGGAATTGATCTGTAGAATGTTAATGGCAAATTAAATGTTTAGTTAAGTAAGACACAATTAGGGATCACTTATTCTGTCCTGAGTTTAGAGGGAGGTCACTGCTGTGCGGGCCACACTCTGGCCCACCGCTCCCGCTGGGCAGCGTGGGGAGCGCAGCTGGCCTCTGGCCGGGTGTCACCGCTGCGAGCTCCTGCTGCTGGTAAGGGGGCAGGGAGTGAGGGATTGGGTAAGGGAGCGGGGGGTTCTGGGGGGCATTCAGGGAGGAGGGGGCGGTTGGATGGGGTGGAGTTTTGGGGGGGGGCGGTCAGGGGATGGGGAACAGGGAGGGTTGGGAGTGGGAGTTCCGGGGTCCTGTCAGGGGGTGGGGATGTGGATAGGGGTCAGGAGGGCAGTCAGGGATCAGGGAGCAGGGGGGGTTAGATAGGGGGATGGGATCCCAGGGGGCAGTTGGGGCGGCGGGTCCTGGGAGGGGGTGATCGGGGACGAGGAGCAGAGGGCGGTTGGATAGGGGGTGGGAGTCCCAGGGGGGCTGTCAGGGGGCGGGGGTGTGGATAGGGGTTGGGGCAGTCGAGACAGGGAGCAGGGGGGTTGGATGGGTTGGGGGTTCTGAGGGGGGCAGTCAGGAGGCAGAAAGTGGGAGGGGGTGGATGGGGAGGGGGGCAGGCTGTTTGGGGAGGCACAGCCTTCCCTACCCAGCCCTCCATACAGTTGCACAACCCCGATGTGGTCCTCTGGCCAAAAAGTTTGCCCGCCCCTGGTTTAAGTGCTACTTAAGTAACACACAGAGCTTATGTGAGCCCTCCACACAGAAGTGAATTTCACCTACAGTGAAGAAAAGAGAGAAGAGAAACCAGAAATTAGTTGGCATCTCACCCCCGTTCAGACTGCTCAGGATGAAGATACATGTCCAGCTAATGCTATACTAAAGATGTATGCACTGCTATGCAGGCACAGTGGGGTGAATGAAGGATGGAGCAGCAGTCCTATTTTACCTGTACTTTGCATTTTCTTCTCTTTTGTGGGAGTAATAGCTTTACTCTTAAATACAACAGGACCCTGAAACTTAGTTGCCTGAGTCCTATTGAGTTTTGAAGCTGCAAAGTTTCTCTCTACATACCACTTATAGGACCTATACTTGAACTTGTTTGATATATAGAGATTTTGTAAATATGTTGTTGTGTTTATTATTGTGGTTATACATTTCTATTGGGTTTTAATTTGATCTACCAAGGAATAAATATTTCTTTGTATTTAAATATATGCTACAAGGTATTAAGACTACATTATTGAAGAAATTAAATAACAATATATTTAAAATGCTCAGAGCTTAATGTTTTAAGTCATTTTGTTGGTGTTTTAATTTTAATAAAACACAAAATAATGTGTGACAAGCTACTCATGCAGTATTTCCAACATGGAGGAAACTGGGAGGTAAAAACAAAACAAAACAAAACAAACACTACAAACAACAACCCGCTTTTCTTATGAGATCATCAGCCTAATGTTCAGACAGGTTTGGCTAAATTCAAATATTTAGATGCTTATCCAAATTGAACCATCATTTTTTTCCCCAATTCACCCAACGCTAGTAACCCTGGGTCCAGAGTAGCCCCTTTGAAGTCAATCAGATAGGATCACAGGATTAGAAGAAAAGTTGCTAAAGCTAAAAAGCAAGAGTGTTCTATTGATGTTGAGTAGACTCAACAAGAATCCACTAACCTCTTATTCAATCTCTCTCATTCCGAAGACTGGTTTACATATCTGAAAAGTACAGTGATTGAAGGCGAGATTTTTTGGTTGACAAAGCATAACTCGTATTCCTTCTTTTTAGTGCTTCCTTGACATAGAAGATTTTTTTAAAAATGTTAATTTTGTGAAATGTCTCTCTTCATCATCTGGGTACATTTCATGACACACTGGGCAGAAAGTTTCCCAGTCTATGCTTTTCTCCACTTGTGAACATGATGAAAGATCACTCATAGGTTTTCAATGAAGTCACTGACAATCATTAATGCTGGAGGCAACAGCTGTTGAGGACTGATTTACCCCCTGGCTATTTAATCTCTTGGCCTCTCACAAGGATGATTGCTAGAGGAAGGTAAAGAAGCACAACTAAAATTGTATAGCTTTCAGCAGCTGTTGTTATTACTGAAAGCCAAGAATGGGTCAAAAAATGCGATGAAAGTCCTGGATTGTTATCAGCATTAGGGGTGGCCGAAGCTTACGGCTTCTCTTGGGAATAGAATTTCCTTTGTGGAATGAAACACCGTAAAGTTACTAACTCCACGAGGGCTTAGTTGCCTGGGAGTTACAGTGAAGTGTATGTGTGTGTTGGAATTTCCAGCATTAGAAGTGTATTAAGTCAGTGTACAAAGTGATATAGGTTGTGAAAGGCGGCCCTTGTGTTTGGTAACGGGAGCCAGGACAATTGGATGGCAAGAAAAGATAACGTAAAACATTCATTAAAATAGTGAAAAAATGAGGGCCAAAGTACAGTGCAGCTGCTGTACATGTCAGTTAGGATTTCAGAGAACCTCCCTGCTCCCCCTGTGAAGCTCTGATTATATTATACAGAGCAACCACACATGAGCCCCCATTCCCTCCAAGGCATTTGATTAGTTAGCCTAAGTTCCCAGCAGATAAACAGTTCCCAGAAGACACTTTTATACCTACACATTTTTCACAATATGACAGCAGAGACTTGGAGAATGAAGTATTAACATGAACTGCGCCTTCCATGGGAAAAAATAGCGTATCAAATTTGTGGTCACCTAGGATTTCGTATTGAGAATATGCTACGTACCATGGCCACGCAGAATGTCTTGGTATCAGTGGGAACAGAATTTGCATCCCTCTCCTTCAAAAGTGCAGGCCACTAGAGCTAAAGGACAGTCTGGCCGTTTGCAGTAGAGGGCCTATGATATATCATTCAGCAGTTCCGAGTCAATCCACTAGAGGGCAGCGAATCACAGACACATGCCAGTTAATGAAAATTATTTTAACTAAAAATATGCTATTAGAGATGGGCCTGAAAATTGGAGGTCTTCTGGAGATGGCTGTGTTCAGAGGTCTACAGGCAAGTTGGGAATTTTGGTGCCAACATGGCCTCTAAAAAGAAATGAATCAAGAGAGGCAGGGACAAAAATGAAATTATTCTAAAACTGAAAGGGGTTTTTAAATGTTCTTCACTTACTGACAAATTTAGAAATCCAAATGAAGGAACATACTACTGTTAAAGACCCATTGTGCTCTACAAGAAATTTCATACTTCACCTGCACGTGTGTTCACAGAAAGAAAAGTTAATAGTACAATGCACTTACGCACACTCTTGTAGTGCAAACCAGCACGGTAACAACTCCCCCCACAATGTATTGTGATGATTGTTGTGATGAGTGGTTTGGGTCAGAGGCACATACAATTTTGGATGCTTAAATGCAGATGGATAGCTCATGAGAAAAATCTCCTCCCCCCCACCCCTCCAAAAATTAATTCCTCTCTCAAGCAAGTGCCAGAATTACAAGAGCAGGCTTTCTCATGACATCTGCTTTTTTCAACACATCTGCTTTTAGGGCAAACTGGAAACAGGAAAAGCAGAGAGATATAGAAAGGAAGGAAAAGCAGTTAGGATCCTGATTCAAATTCCAGGGAAGGCCAAGGACAGTTTTTCCACCGACTCCACTGCACATTGGATCAGGCTGTCATGGCACTGCAACCGTTAGTATCCTTGGTAACTTCCTAGTGGTATCAGCATCAGCATCTGTTTCCAATGCCAAGGTTGGGTCAGGCTGCCTTCTGTCAGTGTCTTGGCTTTGGTACCTTGACGGCCGGCCATGCAAGTCTACACTAATGAATTGACATACATTAATTAAATTAATTAATTAATTAATTAATTAAAGAGAATGTGCAGGTTCTGTGGCAAAAGAATTTTTTTCCAGTGAAAGAAGAAAGAACTTTGATCTAGTCAAGTGAGAATTTGGTTTTATTGTTTCATTCTCCAAAAACCTTCAACCCTTTCCCAAACAGCTGGGAATAAATGCAGTGGAACTGAATATAAACCAAATCGCCCTCCTGCAGAGACAGAATGATGAAAATAATAACTGGCATTTATTTAAGCACCTTTCAGCCCAAAGGCCCTTAAAGACATAGGTGTGTGGATCACTTAACCTTCTGTTGAAATGCAACCACCTTTGGTGCATAGCCATTCTTTGCCATCTACAAGAATCTTGGGATGCAGGAACATTCGCTTAGAGACAAGCATGTACTCTCCATATGGTGGCTCTGACAGCTGGCCCCCTAAATTCCTTGGTAGGGGGAGGAAGGGGGTGCAGCCAGTTGAGGTACATTCCTACTGGTTTAAGCAGTAGTATGTTCCCTTTGGCAAACCACTCGCAACTGAGGGGGTATATACTGTGTCCAGCATCTTCCCTCCGGCTCCAACTTCCCAGAATTGCAGAATCCTGATTCCACAAAAAGGCCTCCATGAGATCTGCAGTACAAGGAGAAGGCAGCAAAGCGGCCTCTATCCTGGTACATTTCACCACTTTCTGCTGTAAGTGCTGGAACTAGGGGGGCTGCCGCACCCCCTCCTGGCTTGACGTGGTTTCCATTATATACCAGGTTGACACTTTGGTTTAATGGCTCTCAGCACCCGCACTATAGAAATTGTTCCAGTCCGCCTGGCTGTACACAGGGAAGAGTTACATGTGGCCCACGAGTGCAGCTAGTTCCCTTAACATCCTGTCAGAACCAAGAAAGTCATCTTGCTTTATTCTGCCACCAGGAGCAGTTTCCGCCGCCGGTGGCGCTGGAACCCTGTTAATAGTGGGGGTGCTGAAAGCCAGCCCCCTTACCCCTGTCCACACCCTCCCCAGCTGGGGCTGAGATCAGTGCTGTGGTTCGGGGAGGGAGGTCCCAGCCAGGGGTAAGGGGGCAAAGGCTGGGGGTGGGCATGGGGTCAGGAGCGGAGTTCCGGGAACAGGGTCAGCGGCCAGGAGCGGGGGGCCTGGTGCGGGGTCCTGGGAATGGGGCCAGAGAGCGGGGCCAGTGCCCCAAGAGTAGACCCCCGGGAGCAGGACTGAGAGTGGGGCCCTGGGTGCGGGGCCTTAGGCGCAGGGTCTGCGGCCGGGGAGTGGGGCGCAGGGCTAGTGGCTGGGACACCAGCCCAGACGCAGGGCCGGTGAGTGGAGTCCCAGGCACAGGGCCAGTGGCCGGGACCTAAGCCCCAGGTTAGGGAGTGGAGGCCTAGGCGCGGGGCCAGTGGCCCCGTGTAAAACCTGGGGGTGCTGCAGCACCCCCTGCACCCCCTAGTTCCCGCGCCTATGTCTGCCTCTTACTGGAGAATGATTAAAACCAAAAGTTGCCATTTCTCTTTTATTCTTTCACGGAGGCTTCCGTACTCTCCTTGAATATCTACTCTGAGCTTACTCCAGGGAGTGAAATATTCAGTGATAAATGTGGGTTTACTATTACTGTAACAACTGCTAGTAGAGCAGCAGCAAGGAAACTTATGGCCCATGTATACTATGAAACTGACCACATTTAAGCTCTATTGGTCCACATGGTTGGGAACTGATCATGTGTTTGTAATATTTGATCCTGTTTTCTATAATACACTAGTCTCCATCAAGCCTAAAGCATGTTTTTTTTTTAATAACTGGAAATAATATGGTTTAGTTCCATCCGGAGGCAGGACCTACCCATGGGGTAACACAGCAATGTTAAAAATCCATGTTGTAACACAGTTACTTTCCTAGTTTAGGCAGAAAGCTTGAGGGAAGGAAACAATTGCACCTGCATGTCCAAAATTGATAGAGGAAGAATGCCAAAGGGTCAGGACATGCCACCCCTGAAAAATGAGCCGCAACTTGCAAAGTAGGTGCTTATTAGGCAGCAACAAATTCCTTCCTCTCATTAGAGACAAGTTCATCTGCTGCAGCGTCATTTTCTGGAATCTGGCTTTGAGCGCCAAGGTTATTTTCATAATGGAAGAAAAACATCTCAACGATCTGAAGCAATAGACTTCTAAGCTGCTTTCCATGGCCCCACCAGCCAATGGTACAATAACAAGAAGCAACTCGTCCAGTGATGTTGCAACATGATGATCTTTCTTGTGGTGCATCAAGAAGTCAGCTACAGGGTGTGTGTATAGGGAAAGTACATGGATAAGAGGAAAAGAAACCATCACGCTTACTGACTACCAGCTAGACAGTGATATTGATACAAAACAGTATATTCCCTAATGTCAGGAGAAAAGAAAACAGCTCTCACAGTCCTTTCCCCTTTGCTACATTTGTATTGGACTTTGGTGGGAAGTGAGGAACTGAGATGCTGTCCCATAGCATCACAGCACTGCCACTGGGGGCTATTCAATCTGTATGAGACCATGCCAGGAATGGAATCAGTTCAAATCCCAGGGAGAGACTTGGCTTCTGAGTGGAGCTGAGTCAGACGAGACACGATAAAGGTATACAGAATGATGGGGAGAAGGTAAAACCGGGCATTCCAGTCACCCGCTCTCATAATACAAAACAAGGGGACACAACTCTAAAAGCAAAAGTTTACAACTGACTTAAGGAAACAGTCTTTTACCCAACACCCAGTTATACTGTGCAATTCAATTCTTGGGCTCAGTGATCCCTTTCCTCTCAGAGAAGAATTAGATGTAGATATGAATAATATCCAGAGTTACAGGAGTGAGGATAAAACTGATTTAGGGATATTAACCCTTAGCTTTCAGGACGTAAACCAACCACTAACCCAGTCGATTTAGGCAGGACCTTCTGCCATTTGCATGTTACTGCATAATCATCCATTATGAAGGTTTTGCACCAGCTAAAGCTCAGTAGCACTCACAGTTGTATGCACATTATGCTTCCCCCGTGGACTGGAGGGGGGAGACAAAAGGAGTATTTTGCTCTGGGCCACTCATTTGAGTGGGCTCCCAACCTGAGTGGCATTGGACTTTGCAATTAGGGACTTAAAAAAGCCACTCAGGTTTGACCCAGCGGCCCCTTGATGGAGGGGTTGCCAGGCCAAACTGAGCGATACTGTGACCTCTGTAGTGAGAATGGTTCAGCTGCGCGTACCATGTGAAAAAATTTCAGGGGGTGCCCCTGCTACTCACCGCTGCTGGCCACAGGACATCAGTCTAGATGGACCATTGGTCTGATGTGTTAAGGCAATTCCTGTGTGTCTATGAAATTTTGGCCTCCAACTCTTGGGTCCTATTGAAGTCAAGAGGGAAAATGTTGGAATCTCAAACTTACCATTTTCAGCTCCCCTTTGACTGAGTGTCTTGAATGAAAAATTGCCAGACAGGGCTGCATTAAGTGCCTTCAAACAAACAAACAAACAAACAAACAAACAAACAAACAAACAAACAAACAAGCAAGCAAGCAAGCAAACAAACAAACAAACAGGAGCACTTTAATTTTAAACTATGGTGAAAACATTGTAGTCAATGCCACACCCAGAATGATAACATTGCCTTTTAAATGTGACCGGGACAGCAACTGCATCAGTCCAGCTACAGAGACTTGTTCCCCAGGTTGCTAAACAATACAAAGGGTCTGGAATGGAAGAATCAGGCTACAGAAACATACGTGTGACTGCACATGACTTTGGGTAGGAGGGATGCTCTGCTGTAGAGTAGAATGACAGAGTCCTAGATTGCTGTGAAAAATGATAACAATGAGTATGATGCTTGGGTCCTATTTCTCCGTTCCTTAGGGAGCTTTGGGGCACAATCTGCTCGCCAGCTGGGACGGGGAAGAAAAGTCTCCCTCCTATGGAACATGATAGCATGACTGGGTACATTATGGCTTCACACCACTCTTTAAAGTATCCATTATTTTCTGTTTGTAAGCGGGGGAATGGTCCCGCTATTGTGGGGAACTTTCCTGGCTTCTGCACTACCCCGGTGAAGTGGGCTAGCGAAAGGATCTGAGTCCTCGCTCCCACTCCCTTTACCCAGAGGCCTCCCTGCCCTTGAGGGCTCCCCTTCCACTCTCCTGTCTGGCAGAGTCCTCGTAACCCCAACAAGGCTGGGCCCAGGATTCCTGGGGGGCTCAACCCCCAACCCTGCTGTGGTCACCTAGGACAGGGGCTAGGGTGTCCCCACTCCGGGGTACTCTCTCTGCACTGGGCACCTCCCTGACCCACTGATTATTCCATACAATTTAAAGCAAATACAAGTTGTTTAATTAACAATTAATCTAAAGAAAAGAACAAGGAAAAATGGGAAAGGGTAAAGGAAAACACATCACCCCGCTCTGTGGCAGGGAACATCACAAACAGTGTCTCTGGACATCAGGGCACTTCGCAGTCTGTTCCTTGTAGGTCCCAGATTTCCTTCTCAGGCCCTGGCTGTGCTGCAGGTATGCTGCGGGTTGGACACTTGCAATGGTGGTGGCCACACACCTCCGGGCTTTGAGTGGTGGGACCCTTCTTCCCAGCGTCAGCCCCCCGTCAGGTTACGGTCCCCCTCCCGGTCTGGCCTGCAAGGGCCCTTGGCTAGGGGTGTCTTTCTGTGCTGGGCCCTTTGCCCAAGGTCCCCCCTTGGCTGGCCCCACTTGCTCACCACACCTGACTCTGTGGCTGCGGCTCTGCTCCCAGCACAGGATCTGCTCTCCCTGGGCTGCGTCTCTGGCTCTGTGGCTGCGGCTCTGCTCCCAGCACAGGATCTGCTCTCCCTGGGCTGCGTCTCTGGCTCTGTGGCTGCGGCTCTGCTCCCAGCTCAGGATCTGCTCTCCCTGGGCTGCGTCTCTGGCTCTGTGGCTGCGTCTCTGCTCCCAGCACAGGATCTGCTCTCCCTGGGCTGCGTCTCTGGCTCTGTGGCTGCAGCTCTGCTCCCTCTGGATCTGGCACGGTTCTGCTCTCCAGCTCAGCTTGGGCCTCTGCTTTCTCCTTAGCTCGGCCCCACTCAGTCTGACCCAGGCAATTCCAGCTCACACGGAGGACGGGACCCCCCTGGCCTCCTGATTCTCTGATTAGCCTGCCCGGCCTGTCAATCAGGCTGATCTGGAGCATTGGCCTCTCCCCATTGTTCCTGGGGACTGTCAGTCTCAGGCTCCTGATTTGCCATCGATCCTTCCCCTTTTAGTGCTGGGAGCAGCCAACCAAAACACCCCCACTGAATGTTAGTAAGGGGGCAACAGTCCCCTTACATGTTGTAAAAGATGGTCTTCAGATCCAGGTCCGGATTAGATTTAGGATGGGATTTGGGCTCAATACCACATCAAAGCTTAGGTTCTGATTTATACTACGCAATTCCAAACTCTTACAAGCTCTTCTGAGAATCCAGCCTGAAATGGTGGCAATCTCTTGGGATCTGCTGTTTCTGTGAGCTAGAAACCAGACCCCTTTTCAATTTGGCGTCAACAGATCTGGTTGACCTTGCTCCCCACCCTGAAAGATTGCAGGAGTTCTGGGATATAAGCTTCCACTTTAGGTCTATTTCTGCTATTCTATTCAGGACACCTTTTTTCCCTTAAAGTCAAATCCTTGTAATTAGAACAAGGTCAGCCTTCATCCTAATAGAAACAAGTGAGCCAGAGGGGCAGGGAACTAAAGTTCACTCTATTGACTCTTTGGAAGGAATGTCTGGAGATTGCTGATAGACATCACTCCTCTATGGGAAAGAGGAAGTCATGTTCTTTACCACAGCTTGTGTGGCTAGTTGGGAGTGGAACAGAAGGTTAAAAACGCAGAGACACTGAAGTTAGTTGGCTATACAAGTTAGACAAGTAGCCACTTGTACAGTATGTTTGCTTTTGAAAAAGGTACAAAGTGTACCCATAACTGAGCACTGCTTAAGCACAAACAAAGAATACAGATAGGCCACCTTTTCACCTTTGGATGGCCTTAGGAGTAACTGGTTTAATACATTTTGCTGTGGGATTTAGTGGACTGAGTATAGGATTGGGACTCAGGAATTCCTTTGTTCTAATCCGGGGTGGGCAAACTATGGCCCACGGGCCACATCCGGCCCACCAGCCGATTTAATCTGGCCCTCGAGCTCCCGCTGCAGAGTCGGGTTTGGGGCTCGCCCCGCTCCCGCACTCTAGCCGGGGAGCGGGGTCAGCGGCTGCTCCGCACGGCTCCCAGAAGCAGCAGCATGTCTCCCCTCCAGCTCCTACGTTTAGGAGCAGCCAGGGGGTTCCGCACGCTACCTCCGCCCCAAGCGCCGACCCTGCAGCTCCCATTGGCCGGGAACCACAGCCAATGGGCGCTGCAGGGGCAGCGCCTGCGGATGGGGCAGCACGGAGAACCGCAAGGCCATGCCTCTGTGTAACACCCGGAAGGGGGACATGCTGCTGCTTCCGGGAACTGCTTGAGGTAAACGCCGCCCAAAGCCTGCACCCCTGAGCCCCTCCTGTGCCCCAACCCCCTGCCCCAGCCCTGATCCCCCTCCTGCCCTCTGAACCCCTCAATCCCAGCCCAGAGCACACTCCTGCACCCTGAACTCCTCATTTCTGGCCCCACCCCAGAGCCTGCACCCCCAGCCAGAGCCCTCACCCCCCCCATGCCCCAACCCCCCTGTCCCAGCCTTGATCCCCCTCCTGCCCTCCGAACCCCTCGGTCCCAGCCTGGAGCACTCTCCTACACCCCAAATCCCTCAACCCCAGAGCCCGCACCTCCAGCCAGAGCCCTCAACCACCCTCATGCCCCAACCCCCCTGTCCCAGCCTTGATCCCCCTCCTGCCCTCCGAACCCCTCGGTCCCAGCTTGGAGCACTCTCCTACACCCCAAATCCCTCAACCCCAGAGCCCGCACCTCCAGCCAGAGCCCTCACCCACACCCCCTGCACTCCAACCCCCTGCCTCAGCCCGGAGCCGCCTCCTGCACCCTGAACTCCTCAATTTCTGACCCCACCCCTGATCCCACATCTCCAACCAGAGCCCTCATCCCCGCCCCAATTTCGTGAGCATTCATGGCCTGCCATACAATTTCCATACCCAGATGTGGCCCTTGGGCCAAAAAGTTTGCCCACCCCTGTTCTAATCCCTACTCTATTTGCTATGTGTCCTTGAGTAAATCTGTTAAACAATTTTTTTCATATCTAGGAGCTTAACGCTAGGCACCTGAATAGTTGGCCTGATTTCCCACTGAAGTCAGTTTGGAATCTGTGTCGGGAGGGGAATGGAAGAGAAGGTACCAGATGTGAGACCAAGATCTGTTGTCTCAAAGCCGTAAGGAGTCTGTTTTCTAGTTTAGAGGCAAAGAAAATCCCATGAAAAATCAGATTATCCAGCTGCGTCCCATCAGAGCACCCCTCCATTCATCCATGTATCTATTTATGTAGCTCATACACACCACCATGGCATCTGGTACTTCGTCCCTGTTGGGTTTTCTTATTCCCGATTCAGCGTTGTTTTTACTGCAGCTTCGGGGTGAAGGCTGTTTTTTTACTAAGGTATTTTTCAGCACTTTAGGTTCAACTGAAATTCCCTTTAGTTACTCAGAGAGTCCCTTGAAGAGATCCGCAGAATTGTAGTATTTCTCTTTCTCTCCCATTTTAAAGACTTTTGTGCTGCTGTGTGGCCTATAATAGCTAGGATGACGGGGGAGGATTATCCTGTGAAGATAGTGATGAGTTGCCCCTTCAAAGAATGGTACTGCCAGCCTCCTACTTTGATCCTCACAGACAGTCAAAAATGTTTTTTGAAATAACTCTTTGTTAAAAAAATTAAGGAGTTCCAGAGAACTCTACATCAGATGGCATAACTTACAGATGGTGTAATTCAATTACATGATAAAACACACCACTCTTCTTCTGTGGCAGTGCATAGGCCAGATTTTGCACTGAGTATAAAGTTAAAGGATCTGTTTCTCCTCTTACACTGATGCAAATTAGGAGTAACTCCACTGAAGCCAACGGAACTAAACTGGGTAAACATAGAGTAAGAAAGAGGAGGATCAAGCCCATAATAATTTTATTTACTTCAGGTGAGTTACTCCAGATTCCCAGCAGTGTAAATGAGAGAAGGACTTGACCCTATATCATTTCCCACAAGGATCCTAGTGCTTCATTTTCCCTTCATGCATGAGTTGGAGCCCAAAACATACACTAATGGACAATATCAGGCAACCCCGTTATATCCACATTTAAGACATACATACAACCACACCAGAAAGCACAGGCTGGTTAAAGACAAATCCATGTAAACAGAAAACACTCCAGAGAAAAAAGCATACCACAGAAAATTGCAACTACATAAATTATTGTATAAGGAGAGATTAGACAGAAATAGAAGAACTAGATTTGCTTTAGTAACCGAGAAAGATGCAGACAGCAATAGCACACAGTAGTGGAGTGTACAATACACTTGTATTGCATCTGCTCTCATCTTTCAGTCTGCTTCTCTTTTAACTGATGGCCTTCCAGTGCCATGCCCCATGGATCTCACAAATATATTGCAGTTATCTGGAGTACACCCTACGTGATATCCCAATGGCTACATACTTGATAGGAGATAAAGGGATGAGAATGAGATTTTTCTTGTGTTGATATTGGCAAGTACTGGCGCTGCACATCTTACACTCAGCATTAGCTCTTACTGAGAAGTAATAAACATCAGTGGGGAAATTGTGATCATTGGCTGAACAGCAGAACGTTCAAGCTTCAGAACTCAGCTGTATTCAATGGCTGGATACAATATGAATGTGTAACAGAAGGGAAGAGAGGTTTCGAAGTGATTTGGTGCCCTCTAATGGTACGGATGATTTTAACCAAAGTGTTGTGATGAATATGCCTTAATGCAAATGTAGCCATTGTCTTTGCTAACTCCACAATGCCCATTGAAATAAACCTGTTTCAAACACTGGCATAGTTCCCTGACTTGATTAATAAGAACTCTGTCTAACTTTGTAACTTCTGTTTCACTTTATTATCCAGGCTTTGTTGGCTTTACTATCCTGGTTTTGTTCATGACGATG